>NC_056745.1:601487769-601850434 GCF_019279795.1 Protopterus annectens
ACAGTTCGTAGGCAGGTCAGACACATACCCCTCCTATTTGCTGCCCTCTTCCCACAGTGTATGTTCTTAGAGGTAAATCCACAACCCATCTAAAAAGCTGTTTGCCAAATGACAGTTCTAACTCCTGCTCACAGTGACAGACAAGGGCCAACACCACCAGGATGTTCCCAGGTAGTGGAGTGCATTTCCATGCAATTGGCTATGGGAATGTTACCACACCTGTTCCACATGCAATTGGCTAGGGAAGGCCTGCCATACATGCAGAGGCCATCAGCTGATCATAAGCATCACATTAAATACACATGCTGCTGCTTAAGCAATGCAGGTGTGGGCCTCCACATCTGCCAGAGAGGGTGTGGGGGAGGCAGACAGAGGTGAATACATAGCAGGGAGGGGTGGAAGGGTAAAACCGATGCATGCTTGTGTCACACACCTACCAGCACAGGGTATCATGCACCCAACAGCTATGTAGTGCTATCACAGTCCGATACTGTTATTGGATGTGCCACATGTGTTATCTGGTGGGGAGCACTCAGAACATATATGTGATGGTGAATGCCATCTGCTACAGGGATATGGTAGATATACAGTAGGTGACGTACACGTGCCTGTCTGCATGAACCGGTGCCAGCATCAGCACAGGCACACTCACACAGGGGTGTACACACATTAACACACTTGGCAGGGCCAGGAGTGCAACCTGTCACTAGTGGGATTGCCACAACACATCAATGTGCAGGGAACACATGCACCACATGGGTGATACGGAGGTCGTATGGGCAGTGAGTATGAGGGGGTGTCAGACAAAAGATGGCATGCTTCACTGTGCCCTGGGGGCAGTAGTGCATGTGGATGTGGACATACGCACCATACAACACACACACACAAACACACAGGGTCCAGTTCGGACATGCATGGGTGCATGTCTGCATGGGAGTGTGGTGGCCAACAGTGCCAACAGGCTATACAAGGGTAGGTGATGGGTATACCTTGGCATCATCCCACATGACAATGGTCTGTATTGTGGCACAGCCCTTTAGTTTCTGCATTTGCCCGCACAGGTGGGTATTGCATCCATCTTCCAGGCATCTGGGCGACCATTGTGTGTGTGGCCAATGCTGTGCATCACTTGCCATGTATATATTCCCTAGTCCATGACTTGGATGGTGTCTAGGATGTGCACATATCCCACATGCATATACAGTGACATATGGAACTGTACCTGGGGTGTCTGGTCCATACTGTGAACACAACTTATCATCAGTTGTGCCAGTCTTGCCCATGTGTGGCAGGGAGTGGTACTGGTCAGCAGATCTATCCTGCACCCACATTGATAGCATGATAACAGCATTTCCTGATGTCAGTGGCATCTGTCCATACAGGCCATGTTGTCAGGTATGGTATGTCCATTGTGAGTCACATGTGAAGGCACAGTGGGGTTGCTACCTGTGATTGGCAGGCCTTGATGTCACATGTATGGGTATGGCTTTGCACCCCAGCATCTCAACCATCTCAACCATTTACATCTGTTATCCCTGTTTGGTTTTTATTGTGATATATAGTAGGGCCACCATAAATGAAATTAGCAAATCCCCTCCACATTGCCCACAGGTGTCACAAACTCACAACCACATCTACACAGGACACCAGTTACAAACAAACACACACACACACACACACACACACACACACACACACACACACACACACACACACACACACACACACACACGCAAATCTGTCATGTCTAGGAGTAGAACCCCTACCTAGCTGGTTGACTATACTACAGCACTACACAGTTATATTACATGCCACGGACATTACTGAAGTTCCTCTTGCCCAAAGGTGTATTTCACAATTAATGACATCAGCAGGACTACCAAAGTAGGGCATTTGTAATGTACTGTGAGTGAGTAGCCTATAATGCATTGCTCCATACACAGATACTTAGGCACATACCTCACATCCGGAACTGACATGAATGGAGATGGAACACTACCACCATTCTAAATCACACTACAGCAGTATGCAGTTACAGAATGCGCTATGGTGATTACTATCAATTTCCCAGAGGTGTACTTCTAGATGAGTGACATCGGCAGCTTTGGCAAAGTAGTGTATTTGTATTGTATGGAGTGTGAGTAGCTTAAAAAGCATTGCTTTCTACCCAGTCAGATGCACAGATAGACTCACACACAAGCACACATAGTTGCCAGGGATGGGGTTTGAAAACCTACCTAACTAGTTTATCACACTACAGCAGTACGCAGTCACAGGACACACTACTGTGATTACTGGGTTATTATGTTCCCAGAGGTGTTCTTCTAGATGAGTGACATCAGCAGCCTTGGTAAAGTAGTGTATTTGTATTGTATGGAGTGTGGGTAACCTAAAAAGAATTGCTCTCTACCCAGTCAGACACACACACACACACAGTTGCTAGGGCTGAGGTTCAAGCACCTACCTAACTAGTTTATCACACTACAGCAGTACGTAGTTACAGGATGCATCACATTGATTACTGGGTTATTATGTTCCCAGAGGTGTACTTCTAGATGAGTGACATTAGCAGCCTTGGCAAAGTGGTGTATTTGTATTGTATGGAGTGTGGGTAGCCTAAAAAGCATTGCTCTCTACCCAGTCAGACACACACACACACACACACACACACACACACACACACACACACACACACACACACACACACACAGTTGCCAGGGCTGGGGTTCGAACATCTACCTAACTAGTTTATCACACTACAGCAGTACGCAGTTACAGGACATGCCACAGTGATTACGGGGCTATCATGTTCCCGGAGGTGTACATCTAGGTGAGTGACATCAGCAGCCTTGCCAAAGTTGAATATATGTATTGCACAGAGTGTAAGTAGCCTAACAAACATTTCACTCTACACAGTCAGAGGCAGACAGGCACACACACAAACACACACTCACACAATTGACAGGTCTGGGGTTAGTACTACTACCTAACTACTCTGCCACCTTAGCAGTATGCAGTTATTGGACGCGCCATGTATTTTACTGAGCTATAACTCTCCCAAAGGTGTAATTCACATTTGATGACCTCAGCAGGCTTGTCATACTACTGCTATGGGGAGGGCAGTGTGTGCCTGGGCCATACCCCATTCATGTAGGGGTTTGGGTCCCTATGACTTCGTCGAAATTTCAATTCACCTAACTGTCATTTCGTCTAAACTTCATTACATCGACAAGCATTTTAGGTGGGGGCTTCGCCCCCCACACCCCCCAATGTGGGGGGCTGTGCCCCCCACACCCCCCCCTAACTATATATATATCAACTCCAGGGTCGCACAACATTGGGGATGGGGGCAAATGCTTGTCGATGTAATGAAGTTTAGACAAAATGACAGTTAGGTGAATTGAAATTTCGACGAAGTCATAGGGACCCAGGGGTTTACATGCCACATCCAGGCACACACAGGGTCATATGTCACAGGTGCATGTATACAGCTACTAGATGGCTGCTTCCTTGTACAGTCTTGTTGCACAGCTGGCACATACACCACATAGTCTATCATGCTGACAGGTACTGGTGGCTTGTATCGCAGTGGGTTACATCTGCACCTCATGTGTTGGGGGCCCTTAGACTGTGTGCCAGTTGGGACAGGCCCACATGGCTCCTTGTCACAGTCACCCTCTTCCACACATCTATGCCCGTGTGCCTGTGGCTTCTTATAGTGTGTTGTCCTAATATATTTGTCTGCATTCCTATCCACTGTGTGTGCAAGGCAGGTGTGGTGCATACTGACATGTGTTCACACTGAGAATAGCAACTTCCAGATATGTCTGGTCCACTGGTGTATGCAGACATGGCCTTCATGTGTTTAAGTGTGTGAGCATGCCCAGTATGACCTCTCAGTATGTTGTTAACTGACATTGCCTTCAGTCTTCTAAGTGTTTGAGTTTGCCCAGTATGGCCATCTGTGTTGCATGTGTGGGCAATGTCCAGGTTGTTTGTACTGCGGTGCTGACCTTTTGTTGTACACCAACGGGTAGCATGCTGTGTCTGCAGGATATCCATCGGTCATTTGCCATTGACTGTTGTTACTTTTCTGCATAACGGGTGGGGGGGGACACCTGACTGTTTCTATTGTTCTACACAGGAGTCAGGGGGCACACTTGACTGTTACTTTGTGTGTATGTTGGATGGGTGGGGCACACTTGACACTTGTACACATTTGCTAGGACTGTACTGGTAAGTCAGGTACTCCATTTCAGTCTGTAGTCTTACCTATCCTGCTGGCTAGGGTTTACCAGTGTAGTATGGATTCTAGCTTTGTTTACCTACATATTAGTGTCTGACTTCCTATCCTTCACAACTTACATCTGACTACCTGGCCTGCTGCGGTCTGTCTGTGTAGGCCTGGGGGAGAGGTTAACCATAGGGCACATTTGAAGGTCATAGTATAGCATTTGTTTGTGTTTGTCTTTACCTGTCCTGCTGGCTGAGACTGTTGCTGGGTATGTGATCCTTCCTGACTGGTATGTGTGGCTCTTTTGGACACCCCTGTCACTCAGGCCATTTCCTGCAGTGGGTTTTGTCACCCTGTGTAGTACTGGCTATTATGGTGGCCCCAGTATGTGTTACAGATCTCATGCTGCCACTATGGCTGTCTACTGACTGCTGCCTTGACATCCGGCCACCCAATTCCCTTGCATGTTCACATCCATACCATAGCTACAGGTAAAAACACATTCTACTCCATTTGACAATTGGTAGGTTGATTGACTTACCATGAGGGTGTGCTGGACTTGAGGATGGTGCTGGAGGGCTGCCTATGTCGGATGCACATAGTACACTCCCTATACATAGTTAGGCACAGGTAGTGTCATGTTTGGCATCCCTTTTACTGTCTGTGTGAGTCAGAGAGAGGTGTCATTCCCTGGGGCCCTACTGTGTCAGTGCATATGCTATGCGTTGCCTCTTTGCCAAGGCCAGGGCATACTGGGCATGCCCCGTTTTGCCTACTGGAGCAGGCCCAGGTTGTTCCTCCTCTGAGTCACTCTGTACCTGCACAGGCCTTGGCACTGGTGGGGGGCTGTGTGGCCCTGCCTAATGCTGTTCCTGAGGCAGCTGTTTCCGCAGGATCATATTGTGTAGCATAGCACATTCCATTACTATTTGGGTACTTGTTATTTATTTATTTATTTGCTGTTGGTTAACCAGGCTAGTCCATTGGGCCTTGTGAACCCTTTTTCAATGGAGTCCTGGGGAGAAAAGCTCCATCAAAGATAACATGTTACAGAGATTTACATTACATATCATACAAGTCAGTAAAGTTAAAAAACAAAATATAAAAAATAGCAAAATAGAAACAAAATTGTATCATTAGAAAACCATATATATTTATTTATTTTTTTAGAAGGATAAGGAAGAGCTTTCAGGATGATAGGTATTATTAAGAAATTGATTACTAGTTGCAATAGAGAAAGTGAGAGGTGGAAGAATGTAGAGAGTGGAGAATGATTATGTGGGGTGGGAGCAGGAGCATTCCCATGTGGATGTTAGGTAGCTGGCGAATCCTTCAGGGCTTCACCAGATGTGTCCAGACACCAGAACCGTGACCTGAGCATCCCAAACACACTCTCTATTATATGTCTGGCCTGTGCATGTGCATCATTATGGCGTTGTTGATCAGGTGTGTGTGCATTTCTGATGGGTGTCATCAGGCACAGCTCCAGTGTGTACCCAGCATCCCCCACTAGGTGACCGTAGGGGATGTCCACATCGGCAAATCTGTGGTACAGCTACATTCAGTTGGCATATGTGTGAATCATCATAGCTTCCAGGCAGCCAGCACACACATTCAGTATAATGCCCTGGGCATCACATACGACCTGGCAGTTGATGGAGGGGATGCCCCTGCAGTTGATGTAGGCCCTACCCTGCTCACTGGGTGTTGTTCTGATGCGCAAGTGCGTGCAGTCTATAGCACCCACTACCCCACGGTAGTTAGCTATTTGGTGGAATTGATGCATATTGCAGGTCAACACCTCACGTGTGTTGAGGAAATATACATGCTCACTGGCATGTGCTGACATGGCATCCAGGAATTTGTGGAATACTCTGGATGCTGATGCCTGTGAGATGCCCATGTTATCCCCAGTTGTAGTTTGGGAGGTACCTGTGGCTAGTATACCTAGGCCTACACTTACCTTGGTATCCACTGGGATGGGTTTCCTTCGGCCAGTGTGGTGTGTTAGGTGTGGCCTGCACAGCTCAACAATTTGCTGTAGGAGGTCTCTGCCCACCCTATAGCACTCCACTATCTCCAGCTCATGTAGCCCCTGGTAGGTTACCCTGGGTCTGTACACTCTTCTCTGTCTCCTCACTGTGGGTTGTTTGGCAGCATTGACATCCTCACCACCCCCAGCCTCTTGCACATGCTGTTCTATGTTGCCTGCTGCAGCCCTTCTCATTTTGTAGGTTTGGTTTTAAAATGACCCCACTTGTTTACACCTGTGGTGTAAAGTGTGGAAAAACCAGGGGGGGGTAGCTGTTTGCTTGGTTTATAGTGGTGTTCTGGGCTGGGCTGGGCTGGTCTGCTTCCTGTGTGATTAGCTGATTCTGATACATTTCACCTGGCAGCTCAACTAGGTCTCCTTGATTACCTCCCTACTGCTGTTTTCCCTTCCCATTGCCTCCCTGTTTAGGCCCGTGTGTGCTCTGCGCAAATGGGCTGCTCAAATATGCATGGTGCTGCTTTATCCTGATTTAACGTCCATTTTCTTCCTGTGCAACCCAGTGCGTGGCACACACACCCGCTTACACTTTGTAAAGAGTGCTAGGCAGGTTTAGACACACCCCTAGCTTAGCTGTGTTACGCTAGGAACAATCTCGAGCCACAGGTCTCCAATCCACTTACAGTATGCCTGACACACCTCCACATGATGTCACCTATATTCTAGTCTTGCACCCTGCTATTTATACTCTTACATTCTTGGGATCTGCCTCACACCCTGGGAAAATCTGGGATTCACTAACCCTTCCCTCATTTGCATAGGATTGCTTGCTAATGCATAATTACATGTCCCACACTGAGCCTCCCCCCTTAGCAACCATTATGCACTGGCCAGGTTGTCTTCTGTCTGCCATTGACTTGCATGGCAGAATATTGATTTTTGTTTGAATGTTTATTTTAGGTTTATTTTATTAATTTTCCCCGATCCCGTTTGCGTTTCACTGCCCTATGCTTAACCGGGTGAGATCGGCAAAGATAAAATTAAACGTTGTTTAATTTTTTTTCTTTTACATTTTACAATGCCAATGGCCTTCTGCTTGGACATTGGCATGCTTCCTCACTGATTTGCAGCCTTTATTTGGAGCTGTCATAGCTCCGTTTTATAGATTGCTGAACTGTACTTGGTTACTAACCTGGTACATTTCTGCACACTGCACTCGTCCTGCACAGACGGCTGCCAGCTTTCTGGATCGCATATTACCCTCATTTGCATGGTTTTCACCTGCAAATGAGGGTAATTTGCATACAGGAGCTCGGTCCATGCAGGATTAGCCTAAGAGCTCACGTGCACGTCCCGGGAGCTCATTCCTGGATTGCACATCGGCCATATTGCTGAAAATAGCTCTTAAACTAATACTGCACGCTATAAAGGGCTTTGTAAATCCGGGGGTATATGTATAGTAAATCACTTTACAATATGTAATTAATAGAATTGGTAACTGTAAGCCCTTTAAGGGAGTGTATACAAGTTTAAGAATAAAAACACAACAGCACAGTACATATCAGTTAACTTAAGTAAAAGTTGCTCTATAAACAAAGCAGCTAAAGTAGACATGAGGCAGTAAGTAGAACACTGTACAGCAAGTAAAAACACTTTACAAAATAAACTTTATAGCATCTGCACTAACCTCTTCAGTTAACTATAGTCCATTACAGAGACCAGCCCCAGAAAAGCTTACATAGAAAGCAGTATATCAGTTAAAGTAGTGCCCAGAAAAACATACAGATAATGCTTAAACAGTGGTTGCAAAAATTGGAACTCAGGTTATAAAAAACCTCATGGATACAATTGGATGTTAAAGAACCTCATAACTGCATCTGAAAGATACAGACAGCCCGATTCAGTTTTATTTAAGCAGTTAGCATAGTGGCATTCATACATCTTAATATTCTAATGAAGATCTGGCAACAAACTGTTTTGAGTATAATATAGATGTTAAAAATATTCATTAAGCCCCAGTTTATATAATGCCTCAAGATATGCAATCGACATGTTGTCTTTGACATCTAGTAGATGATGTGCAAAGGCAATATTAATATTAGTAATGTCAAGTTTATTAATACTCACAAAGGTAAAGACAGCCCCAGTTTGTAAATGTCTATATAATGCACTATGCTCCTATTTGCAGTTAACATCACTGATATGAATTGCCATTCATTACCTCAGTGTCCTGGATGTCTGACCCACATAAAATGTGCTGCATAAACAAGTTGCCATATATATAATACAGTCAGTGCTACAAGTTATAAGTTGTTTGATCTCATGTGTTTATACATTATGACAAAGGTAAATACATTTGTTTTAAAAAACATGTTTACACATAATACATTTCTAACAGGGCATGTTTACTCTTGATCTTTTGTCAAAGAAAGTCTGTCATAATGTTTACTGGAAATCTTAAACCAATTAAGATGTTCATCTATAATTTTACCCCTTTGAAAGATGACATTTCATGTATCAGTAACATAACCATAAAAATCATTTTTCAAAATATACCATAATTAATTTATGACCTGTCTGATTTTAATGGTGTTACTACCAAAGGTGGCAGCTAATCTCATTGGGATGGAATTTCTTCCTGTGGACTGTTTGGTATGGTACAATATTTTAACAAGTTTGCCAAGACTGTAAATAGGAAAGATGGCAAGATCTTTAATATGTCTGCCATTATATTCATTTTCCAAAAATCATGAGTCCAAATCTTTAGTCCAAACTTCAATGTCAGTCACATAATTACAAATTATTCTAAATCACATATATTGTGATTTAAGAATATTATAGAGTGACAGGTAGATGCTGACTGTGATGAGTTCCTTGTATAAGTTTTTGAATACATAGAGGTAGATATAGAACTATTGATCAGTTTGCTTATATTAATGTCCAAACAGTTTATAATGAATTTAAAACCAAAATGATTTGAATTTAGATAGCTCAAACTGTTTTATCCTAAGTCCCCATCCTATATCAACCAAACATCATCCAAAAAATTAAATCAATCAAAGAATTATGAATATCTCAATAATTCACAATTGATCTTCAACCCATCTAAAACTAAACTAATGCTTTTCTACAATAGTAAAAAATTGTTAGACCCTACACCATTCATCATTCATTCATTCATCTAATAATACCTGTGTTGAGCCTATACATTCCACAAAGCTTCTAGGAGTCACTTTAGACAAGTTCTAAAATTTCACATACATGTTGTCCAAGTCATTAAGAAAGTGCATATCAAACTAGGATCCCTTTACATAATAAAGTCCTTCCTAACTGATTCCACTAGACATGCTATTTGTAGAACCCACTTCCTATCCACCCTCTTATATGCCTCACCCATCTTCACTAACTTAAGAAAATGTGATTTAACCAAACTCAAATCTTGTTGCAATAAAGTAGCCACATTTGCAGCCAACCAACTCTCTAGAACCTACCATTGCCTCACTCTCCAACAACTTCAGTGGTTGGAACACCTCCACCTACTAACCTATAACCAACTAATATTAACTCATTCTATCATATTTCTCCCTGAAAACTGTCTGTCTATTAGCAAACTAGTCCAACCGTATTCTAGCAGTAGAACACTAAGATCTTCCATCAAATTACTTCTTAAGGTCAGCAAGTCAAATAATAGTTATGGGGACTCTCTTTTCTCACACAAAGTGGCCAAAGATTGGACTGATATACTTCAATACATTCTTAAGACCAGCAATACTCCTAAATTTTAAACAATTACTTAGGGATCACCGCAAGAATACTTGGCTCTGCTCCTGCATTAAACCTGATTAAACTTTTTCTCTATTCTTTCCATTCACAACTCATTTTATTATCATCCTATTTCCCTACTTTTCCATCTCTCACCTTCCACTTGCTCTATCACAATGGGGTATCAATATCTTCCCTTGCTATCTTACCTCCCCCAGCTTTTTTACTCTTTCAGCAGTCTCTATCTGCTTACCAAAATTAACTATTGTAATTTGTCTCCTTCTTCTGATACTCCTTCTAGTTAACTTAATTACTGTATGGATTTTAGTTAATTGACTAAGAGTAAATCAAAGTACTTTATACTGCTTCTATATGTTTTCCTCTAAATGTCTTTAGTGTTTGTATTATAGTACCATCTCATCATGTTACTGTTTTAGAGTACTGTATGCCATATGCAATCCTTAAATTGTTTTTGAAATTGTATTACAAATGAACTGTTAGTGCATTGCATCTTTGAAGCTTTTCTCCCTAGGCCTCCAATGAAAGCAGGCCAGATTAGCTCAAGACAGACATTCCCAGTAAACAAATGAAACAATAAATAAATAAATAAATAAAATATATAAAAAGGATTATTATTACTGTCAGATGAAATTGACTTTAAGATACTTCATAAATAGATACGCATATGTGGATGAGAAAATAGCATCTATCACCATTCCTTTTGTCTGTATATAATATTTATTTTTAAAACAAAATATATTATGTTGTAAAACAAGTTCTGCCATTTCTATTAAAAAAATAGCAGACTCATAAATATAGAGCTCAGATATCTTCAACCAGTAGGTGAGTGCCACAAGTCCATCCTCATATGGAATGCTGGTATATAATGATTGCACACTCACAATGTGCATGTATATTTATCAATGTGTACATTCTGTATTTGATTCAGAAAATTAGTGGTGTCTCTTAGTCATGCTTCAGCTTACAGCAACACAGGTTTTAATTTCAGTTCTACAAAGGCTGGCAGTAATTTTGCAATCTATCTTCTCCTTGGAAACTATGGTGTGACCTGGTTTGGTGTCATGGACTTGAGTAATTTTAAAATAACACCATTTGTGTGTCCTTGATGTATTTGCAACAATAATATATTCAGTAATTTCATTGTCCAAAAATATATTAGTGAGTTTTGCAATTAATTAATGTATTTGTTTTTGTTCATCCAGAAAGTCTGACTGAGCATAATTCATTTCCAGTGAAGGTCTGGAGATAAAATCCATGAACAAGTATCTCAAAATGATAATTAACACCAGATAATAGCTTAATTATCTCACTCACACACAGTGTTGAGTCCTAACCTACTACCATCCCACAGCTTGAGTTACTCACTGCCTCTTGTTTATTGGACTGAAACACTTTTAAAGCAGCCCTTTCCTGAGCACAAATAATTAGAATGTGTCTTGAAACTGTCTATCAGTCAAGTCTTTAAGTTCTCTAAGCACAAGCTCCTCAAGCTTTTTTACAGTGAGGCTACATAAAGAGAAGGTTTCAAGCTAAACAATTCATCACTATATACCATGCTACCTGCATAGATACTTGCATATGTAGAAAACTCATATTTTGAGATTCTGCAATCTACAAAAATTCTTAATATTAATGATAGTGGTAAATTCAGTTACTATAAAAGATCAAAGAAAACGTGAACCTTTATTTATTTCACTAACATTTGTAGATAAATTTGGCACAGGTTTACTATTAAATTTCTGAAGTGCCTGTGCTTGACCAGCATGTGATTGTAAGGCGCTTTGCAAATGGGCAGAATGCCAAACCAAAATACATCGACTACACTAGAGCAAATGGGTAGTGTAGTTCAAGTATTTGAGTATTTGAGTTTAGCATTGTGCAGGGAGATCGTGGTTCAGTGACAAACAGGTAATTAGCCCATTTCCTCACTGTTGTTTGATCTTAGAGTCAGTATATTTAATTTGCAGGGTATACATGTGTGGGGGGCACAGCTCACCACATGTGGGGTGCAGGGGGCATAGCCCCCTGCAAAATAATACATTTAATGTACCATTGACTGTAGCGTGCAACGGTACTTTAATGTTCATAGCATGGATGACTGACATCACTTCTTGCCATATCGAATACATCAAACGACAGCTGTCGAATTACTCATTTTCACCATAGTTACTGTTTCGAAGTTCTGAATTCAGTATTTCAGGGTGACATTCTGGCCAGTTGATGGATACAGTTTCAGAATTTCAGTAGTAAACCTTTGGCACACATGTTAATATGTAGTAGCAAGCATGATGGATTTTGTCAAACTGTGAAGTATGAGTGACCCAAATGAGTGTAACTGCTGACATACACATCTATATCTATCTATTTTATCTATCTGTCTATATACATATATATCTATCATTTTCCGTTCAAATAAACGAATGGTAATACCAAAAGTAAAAAAAAAAACCTACCGTTCACAATGTCGAACCAAATGCTCGACCCATTTGACTCGACATTGTTGTCAAAACCACCACGTGATAGCCATATAGGAGCTGATGTAAATCAAACTCCTATACAGCTATCACATTTTTGCTTGCCCCCTGCACCCCCATGTGGGGGGGCTGCCCCCCCCCACACACATATATTCTAACTCCAAGATCGCACGACAGTGGAGATGTGGATGAGTTTCCACTCCCCACTGTACCGTGATCTCTGTGCAGATAGTCATCTCCATGCAGATAGTCAATTTCCACTTATGTGAATGCAGTTGTGCATTCGCATAAGTGGAGTCGACTATCTGGTGCAAAACTGCTTGAGGGTTCAACATTCTGTTTTTCGGCACATTGCAGCCGATAGAATGTCATTCACACAAACAATAGTAAATATATATATATATATATATATATATATATATATATATATATAGGTTTACCAACATAATGTTGAATGCCATAATGTCTAATAGTCATTAGTTTGAAAAATAACATCTCAACCCAAAACATTGAATTATCAAAATGTCTACAATCATTTCATTGAAAAAGCAATGAGATCAACTCTACTATTTTGCAGCGGGGGGGCTACACCCCCCTGCACACACCCCTACTTAAATATATCAAATCCGAGATTGCACTACAGTGTAGAAATTGGCAAATTTGATCATTTCAACATTGTGTGTTTAGACTAATTTTATTTCAACATTTTGATAATTGAATATAGTGTATTCAACCAATTTCAACCATTTAGCATTCAACATTATGTCGGTAAACCTATATATATATATATATATATATATATATATATATATATATATATTTATATGTATATGGGTCTGTTTCAGATGATCAAGTTTTCAGAAACTTGAAATTCATACGGTCGAGACCAAGTGATTGAGTTTCTGAAAACTTGAACATCAAAAAAAAAAAAAAACCACACACACAAAAAATACAAAAAAATTACCTTTTATTAAGTTTCTGAAGGGGAAAAGCAGCCCCTCACACCTCCTGCAAATTATGTATACCAACTCTGAGATTGCACTACAATGAGGAAAAGGGTAAATTTCCAGATCTGTACTGTGCCATGCTCTCCAGTCAAAAGTTACAGTTTTTCATAAACTCTGTCAGATGGTCTTGACCATATGAATTTCAGTTTCTGAAAATTCGATCAACTAATAGAGACATATAGATATATATTTATTTACACACACACACACACACACACACACACACACACACACACACACACACACACACACACACACACACATATATCTTTTATAGTGAAAATTTGCAATATGCTTCTATCTTAGCTGTACATGTTCCAGTATGATTAACAAATTCCATCTTCGTCCTGGTGTCCTCTTCCAATTTCCTTTATTGTCTCACTTCCAGTATCCTTGCTCTGGGTGTCAAATCCCCTTTCACAAATTGCAAACAAAAATATTCAACTTTCTGCAGTGCTCCATTTATGTGGCTTTAATTGATTCATTAGTTATTTATTTTTTTATTTTACTTTTGTTAACCTGGAGTGTCTGACTGAGGCGAAAAGGCCTTTTTTCAGCAGAGGCCCAGGGAGAAAAGCTCCACATAGAAAAATTACAGATACATTTAGTTATTTAGACATGATCAGTATACACACAAATTACAAAAGACATGTTTTTACAGTGGTATGCAGCACATCAGCAGTTACAGTGGAGAGAACAAACAAAAAATATTAATTTAAAAATAAAGGTAATTAATAGATTTGTGGTGTAAAGCTGAAATTTGGAACATAGGTAGAATACATACATAGTACACAGGTACAGTACATACATTGTAGATTAGCCAGTGTTTGTGAGTAAGACTGAAAACTATTAGCAAGTACTCCAGGTTTAGTATGTGTACCTTATCCACTTTCACTAGCCTGGGGTGCAGTCATGGCACTGCCAACTTTGCTTGAGATGTTGCCTGATGAGGTCTTTAAATGAGGCTTTGGATGATGTGTTTTGAATGCTAGTGTGGACAGAGTTCCATTTTTTAGCCACTGAACTACTATATAGTGCACCTCCAAAGCTATTGTAGCTGTTGGTGACTTCTAGTAGTAGTTTGCTTGATGATCTAAGAGGCCTTTAGGCTGAGTGATGTTGTACTAGGATTTTGAGGGCAGGACACTTATTGGGGAGGCAATAGGTCGAATGACAGAGGCAGAGCTGATTGTGGGTTAGGAGGTTGGGCAGTTCAAGCCAGTGGAGCTGTCTCAAAGCAGTACAGTAATGAGTTCTATATGAGCAATTTGCAGCAAAGCAGGTAATTCTGTTATAGCAGGCTTCCATTTTGCTTAGTTCAGTTTTGTTGAGATTAGTCAGAATGGGAGATGCATACAGTAGGGTGGATAGAAGTTGGGATTCATTAAGTTAACCTGCACTTAAAGAAATATTTCTAACCAAGGTAGAGAAAAAATCCAGTTTAAACAATTCTGTTCATTTAAATTGCACTCCCTACAAAAGTTAAATGTACACAATTTCTATCACTGTTTAGATACTTTTGAGTCACTTGAGCATCATTAAATGGTGTGATCGTTGATGCTATGCTTGGATAATTAACTTTGAAGAGTCATTCTTTGCCCTGTTCTATACAGGAGGTGACACAATTAATTTACTATTTTCTTCACAACAGTCAAATCTTTGTAGTAGTAGTAAATTGTTCTAACAATTTTTACTAACTTGAGTTCGAAGTTTTGGAATCTTGAAACTTGTCAATGGAGATCTCCATACAGTGTGAAACTGGAACTTTACCATTCTTTTCATTATATGTAATGAGATCTTGGAGTTGGTATATTTAATTAGCAGGGGGTGTCAGGGGTGCAAGGGGGGCAAAAATGTGATTTATGAAGTTTTATTGTTTTAGTGATTCCAAAACATCAAACGTCTGGGTTTAGAGATTTAGAGGTTCAAGGTTTGGGAATTTCAAAATTTTAAAGTGGACCCATACGCGTGTGTGTGTGTGTGTGTGTATATATATATATATATATATATATATATATATATATATATATATATATATATATATATATATATATATATATATATATCTAGGTCTCCTTCTGTTTGACAAGAAACAGAAGGTCGAACCAAATTAAGCGAAAGTCCACTACATCGGAAGTGCACTTCCTGGAAAGACGATTCGCCGAAGCATGTTACAGTGGGGATAAGGAAATATATATCCTTTTTCCCACTGTAGTGCAATCTTGGAGTTACTATATTTAAGTAGGGGGTGTGGGGGTGCAGGGGGGCTTGCCCCCCTGCAAAACAGTGTTTACCATAGTTTTTTTTTTCGATTCAATGAATCAGCTTTTGCGAAAGTGCACTTTTGATGTAGTGCACCTTCGTGGAACTGGGGTTTTACTTTTCTTTTTTGAGATTGTGAAATTTAAATAAAGAAAAGGAGACCCATACATAAATAAATAAATATATATATATATATATATATATATATATATATAGAGAGAGAGAGAGAGAGAGAGAGACATGTAGATATAAATATAGACATGGAGATACATATACTTCATCCACATAGATCTCTAGTATGAATGTAGCTTGTTACATTGTTCTGAATAAACTGTTGGTGCTGCTGTCAGATATAGCTAAGTCCACAGTGATTAATATTAGCCAGATATTAAGTATATTACTGACTGTCATTTTGCATAAACTGTCAAAACTGCATGCCATAAGTATAGTCAATTAGACAGTGTGCAAAGGAAACTATACTCGTTGTAGTCTGGAACTGCTAGTTCTCTTCTGAAATAATGGGGGAGGATAAGTCACACCTGTCTGAAATAGGTGTTATGAAATGTTACTCCTCAGGGGAGATGTAAGCCTGACTTACTCAGTGTAAATTATATATTTTTGGAGGATCACATGAGATATGTAAGTGGAACATTTTATTAATGGCAAAGATAATGCAGTCCTATTCATGTTTTTTGCTGGATGTTCTGTTATTTTGCCTGCTCATTTCAATGTTATTAACGTGTTCTTATTTTGCTGATTTTTTCTGCGTATTGTCTGTTAGTCATCATACCCTCTTCTCCCCATTACATTCTCATCCATTCATTGTACTTACCAAGATGAGAGATTACTGGTGAAGGTAAGCCATCATCCAGATAGTCATCAGGGCTTTGTTTCTGTTTATGACATTAAAAACCTTCCTGGTGGTTGATATGCATATTTGCAGTTGGGAGGGCCTGCTATACTTTCCTCACTAGACTTAGCATGAAAAAGTGAATATCCCAGATCTGTATACTGCATGAGGTACACCCCATCTCTCTTTGTCTCCAACAGATTGCATCAATGCAGTGGGCAGAACTCCTTCCTTCCTTGTCCAAGGATGGGTAAGGTAGCATCAGTCACTCCCTCCTACCATCTCTTGCTGACTTCCTCAACACCAATGTCATGAGTTGACTCTGGCTAACCTGGGGTGCAGTCAAGGCACTAATCCTGTGTGCCATGGAGTTAGCTCAGTGTTGCTAATATTTGGCTGTACTACTTAGAGCTAAAAGTGTGGATGATCTATTAGGTGGAATAAAGTTAGATATAGGACCACCAGTGTATTTTTGTTTTCATGTAATGATGTGCTAGAAATGAAGGTTTTTGCCATCTGTACTTAGGTGTGCTAACTCTTTGAAGTATCTCACAAAAGGTTCCTTATATGGATATCACTTCTGATGTGAAATATTTTGGCTGCCTAGTCTGTGGGTCCATGCACTGAAAAAGTCATGTCTACTTTGTCTTAGGACATTATTGGGGTAATTTCATTTTGATGTATAACAGATTTCTGCTAAAGAGGGAGTATGTCTTGGTGTTGTATACTTTAATCAAGCACATGTATATATGTTTATGTAAAAAAATGAAGATACTGTATGAAACTGTAAGATACTGCAATGAAGCTAGAAGTAACTGGAATGAGGCTGGAATGACAGTCTTTATCTGTTAATTACCTAGAACTGTGCTGAACAGGTGCCGTTCTCTCTTTCATGTACCAAAACTTCTTGTACCTTTCAGAATAAAAGTCTGCATAGACTGTAGTTTGGTTAAGAATGTTTTATTATGTGCAGTGGAGGTAAATGTCAACATTACTTGACTCAAATCTTACTGTCTCTAATAACAGTACTGATAAACTGAAATAGACTGAATTATAATGTCCATAACTTCTACACTCATTATACACAGAATTATTCTTCGCCTCTGAATAATATAATTGATATTCTGGAATGCTGGATAATTGACCTGTCTTCTGGACTCACTCTCTAGTGTCTGTTTCTGTGGACAGTGCTGCAATAGCTTTCTGCCTATCAGTCCCAACTAACTAATTGACTTCTGTGTCTGAAGTATCTCTCCTAAAAAATATTAAAATCGTGAATATTTCCTACAAGATCTACATGTCTCTTTAACCTTGGTTCCTATGCCTTGTACCATCTAAACAAGATCTGTTTTTGCTCAATGTACTGGACATTCTGTTAGCACATTTCATTCTTATCTAAAGGTTATTTCTATGAGTTAATTTGTATTCTTCAATGAAACATTTCTTTCTATTGAAACTACATGTAAAATGTAAAAAAAATATACACGTCTGGTTTAATATGGATGCATTACTAGGAATATGCAAAGAAAATGAAACAATCATACACTATATATATATGTTTACTTTCATGTTAGGTATTTAAGTTCTTTATTTCCCTGCTGTATTCTGCAGACATGTTTTCAAATTACGTGCCATATCTTATGTTCATGGGGTTCTAGACTCTGATTACAACTGTGTAACTAAATACAGATTTAATAAGACATGTAAGGAAACAATCATTATTTCTTATTATTTACTTTGTAATGTTGAGATAATATAGAAGATTCTAACTTTTTCTGTAAATATGTACATATATTTTGCTTTTTGAAATGTTCGTTTGACTACAGCTGTCTTAGTAATGATTAGGCTAGATGCCCTTGTGGGCCATTTAATCCTAGACAATTTTCCTTCCAAAGGTAAGAATCAAATTTTGTACCTTGGGTCTGAGGCAAACACCTTAACCAGTATAGCAAGCTTCAAACTTTCATACATCAACCTCCATGTAGATGCCCAGTTTCCTGTATTTATATATTATATGTGTTTGCCTCTACATATTTTCAAAATTCTTTTATTCGTCTATGGTTTATACTAAAACCATATTGCTCTCCCATTTTTGTTGCTATTCATTCAACCCCGGTTGTGCCTGTAAATGGTCATGTGTGATCAATGCTCTGTGCTAGTAAACAAATAAACATTAAAGAAAATAAATTATAATTGTGTCTCTGATCTTAGGCAATTTGTTATGTGTTCAAGATATGGATGTCAAGAAACTCCCTGTTAGACCCGATCATAAATTTTTGTAGAGCATGGAGCTTTGTTTGTCTCATGTTAACTACAGAAAAAAAAGTGTAGGAGAATGAAGTGTTTAGTTACTAAATTTTTCACGGTCGTTGAAAGCTTGTAAAACACTTAACACTGCCAAACACTCAGCAGACAGAAACAAAGTCTGAAGAGTGAATGGCTTTAAAAATTGTTACACACTTCATTTACCACATATTTTGTCAAGTCCGTAGAAACAAAATATTTAAAAGATTACTCTGCTGCTTTATCTTATTCCACTGTTTTTATGGCTGGCACTGTTCTCTGTTAATCTTTATCTCGTGACCTGATTATAACAGTGTTTAGGGGTACTTAACAAGTTTTTTTGTTTGAGCATACTTGCAGAGTTCTGTGCAACATTTATAGTTTTATGTTATATAAACAGTTTGGAATTTGCAGAGTGAGACTTCTTATGGATAGGAAACATTTTTTAAAACCTAGCTTTCCATGTTTGATCATGAGATTAATGTAATTTAAAACTTCATATAGGACAACTAAGTGTAAAAAAAGTATTGAACCATAATTAGGAAAAATAATCACAAATGATCTTTGAGGTTTAGCACTGACACTGTATGCATGTAATCAAACAACTAAACTATCATATTTTGATTGAATATGGATTAAGTTAACTGTGAAATCTTGCAATCATCCTTTGAGGTCACAGGAACCAAGAGGCCATAACCCTATTAAGGCTTTCAATGGTCTATCTGTTGGGGAAAAACCTCCTATGTATTTATTCTGCATTTAGAAAAAAATCACTTTAGCAGTTAAAATTATCCAAATGTTTTATACTTTAAAAATAAAATAAATACTTAAAATCTGGCTACAAATACTATTTCCATGACAATGTTTCATGATTCTAGTTATTGTTAATTTTCCATAACTGTTTTTCAAAATTGTATTGCACATAAATTAAAATTGTAACTGTCTACTTTTAAGTGGTCTCTGTGTAGATGCCATCTTATGGGAATATCACTGCAATATCATATTGCTTTTAACTGTTATATATTCTCACCAAGAATATCCTTACTAAATCCATCCATCCATCTAAAACTCCTTTTTCCCATTTTTACACATCATCTACAGCTGAGGTTTACACATGAACAAAAACGCTCACAGACAACACAACATAATTAACTTTTCATTGTTACACACAATTCTATCCTCACTAATAAGTATGCATTGTTTTTATGGCAATTACCCATGTCATATCCAAAAAAGGTTTATGGACCAGTCTATTTACCCTAAGTAAATAAAAGAAAGTGTTATGTGATAACATCATTAAGAAAAGAACAGTCAGGCATTTTTTTAAATTAAATGAGTATTTTTCAGAAAAAGCCTAAAAGGCATGCATATTTTAAAATCTAATTAAAAGTGTTCCTTTTGTTCTCAATGTCCTTTAAACCGGAGTGTCTCTATAGTGAGACTAAGTCCTTTTTACCATGGAGCAAGTGATGAATGCACTTTTCAAAATTGCCAAGTTATTCCATAACCACAATCATCATACCAACATTATTGTTCTGTAATAATTCAGCATTATACTAACTGCCATGCATTCTGAAATAGGCACACCTCAGGTCAAATCAAATCATTGTAAACTACTGCAGGTATGATGAAACTCCTTAAGAAGTGAATTGTGTACTGTTTACAATCTTTGTATATATAAAAGATTGCTGATGGTTTATGATGGCAAGAGTAGTTTCAGTGTTCCTACAAAAATTTAACTTTTGCAAGTCACCTTTTTCTCAAGACTAATTATTTGCATAAGTTATTGCCATTTACTGGTAACTATAAAGCATCAAAAGTGCAACCATGTGTTAAATACGTATACTTTACATTTCTATCCTAAGATGCTAGGGCTTTTTAGAAAAATTAGATAATTTCCAAGCTTAAATGTAAAGAAATACTGGGAATTATTCTGAAAGGCTAAAAATGGAAGCACTCTAAGAAAAATTGATTAAAGGCTCACTCTTACTAATTTAATTCTTTCATGATGAAAGTAAAATTCGCTCAAACTGTATATTCTATTTATAGCTGCAGCAGTGGTCTTGTAAACATGACAGTGATAAATTAGTGTAAGACTTGACATTTTTAAATCAGGCTTCTGCTATGTCATATAATGCAAAACAACAGCTCAGTGATTTTATTAAAGAAGTGACTGGATGCAAGATTTTAGCTTAAGAAAATGTCTCCAAGGACGTTTTTTATATTAAAAGGTAATGTAGATATATAGGAGCAGTAATCTACTTGCAGTATTAGGTGCCAGCCAAGGAGACTCAGTCATGATTAAAGGTTTTCACTACAATACTAGATCGGACTATGTGTTTGTGGATTTGAACATAATGCATGCTGCTGTCTGATAGCTATCCATGGCATTCACTCCTGTTGAGTAGAGAAATTCCCTAAATATATATTTTAAAAAATAGACAAAGTGAAAAAGAGGCTGTGTTATTCTTCTGAAAGTCAATGTGAACTAAAATAAAAGAAACAAAACTATTATAAAAAATGTGTTTAAAAGAAGAAATTCTAAAATGGCAACTTGTGTTTAACTGATAAAGATTAACTACAGCCAGAAATGCAATATTATCATCATCATCATCATCATCACGTCATATTATCTCTGCCATCTTCCTGAATATCTGACATTTTATCTTTTTCTTTCTGATTGACGTCTATCCTCTTGCTTCACATGTATGCTTGCTACCCTAGGTGACTACTGTATTTGTACTGCATCAGCTTTAGCTATTGCACTGGACTGCTCATAATTACAGCATTTGCACACTGTTTGACTGATACCTGTTGTTAAAATATTGGTCAGCTTCAGTTTATCTTGAAAGTAACTCCAACATTTCAAAATCAATTTCTTCTCTACTGGCATATTCTCGACTGTATTATATGGAGCTGCATTTAAATTTGTGAACCAGCTATATGTTTATCTAACAAGTAGAAAATAGATACTGAAATGGTAACACTAAGGGCTAGATTCATAATTATCTAACAAGTACTAAATAAATACCGAGATATTAACACTGAGGCTAGAGTCACAATTATCTAGCAAGTAGAAAACAGATATTAAAATAGTGCTACTGAGGGAAGATTAACAATTATTTAGCAAGTAATAAATAGATACTGAAATTGTAACACTAAGGGCCAGATTCACCATTATTTATCAAGCAGTAAATAGCTACTTAAATTGTAACTCTAAGGGCCAGATTCACAAAGAGTTTATATTCATGATAAGATGTAGCATCAATTTTTATTTCTTCTGTGAATGCTTGTGAATTAAGAACTTCATCTTGCCCAAGGTATAGTTTTGGAAGCCAGTGGTACGTGTGAGGCAAATGCACACTGTCACATTTAGGCAAACATGCACAAAATCTTGCAGATACTTTTAGCTAGATTCAGTAAGTGCAGTAGTATAGACTCATTTTGAAATCCAGGAACTCATGGTAAATAGGTGGTGTGAAAATGTACTTGTAAGTATGTAAGAGAGTCAAGTAGCTGCTGGCAAATGAAAGCATCAGGTCGTAAAGAACCATAAGAGGTAGACAATGCATACAGTAACTGCAGCTGAGGAGGTAAACATCATGGAATAACAATGAGGATGAGGATTATTTCACAAGATTAGCTGACATGGTGGTATAGAGGATTTACCCTGACTACTCCAAACATGGAGTGGGTCTGTCTAACCAAGTTAGAGTCAAATGGAAGTGAGCATCCAGTGTGGAAGGGGTTGGTTCATGTCTGCTGTAGAAATGCCATCCATGAGATAGCCTCAGGTGCAGGAGAAGTAGAATATATGCATGGCATGATCTAAGATGCCTGCCACACTCTAACTGAGCAAAGCAAGTTTGCAGATGTATGCACCTGAGCTTGTAGTGGCAGAGCAGGCACTAAAATTGACTCGGCCAACAGTGAGAGGAACTATAACCCATAAAAATGTTCCTGTTCCCTGATTACCATATAGGATTCATCAGTGTTTTAAATGACTTCCATGTTTGCAAAAACTCCTTTATTTTTGGGTGGATTTAGCCTTCATTAAAGTGGGACACCCACACCTCCAATGTAAGATATGGCTCAAAATTCCTAGATTTAATAAAAAAACTCCCTTGAGCAATTGGTAAATACAAACACTTCATGGCATAGAATTCTTGAGATGATTCTTATATGGCCACCTCTTGTACTAATCCTCTGGTATCTTCTTTGAAGTGAAGTCCAACCACAGATGTGTGATCTCTTTAAAATCCCAGAATCCCCTACAGCAAATCTCACTGAATTCAGTGACTAAAAACACACTAACCCCAGCCTTCCCAATGAAGAAATATCAAAGTTCACTTATGGCTATTTCATCACTGAACGTGATACATCAGAAAGCTTCACTTAGGCATTCTACACACTTTTAAAAAAATTTTATTTTATTTTATTTTACATTTGTTGACCGGGAAAGTCCGACTGGATGCATGTCCATTTTCAGCGGTGGCCCGGGGAGAAAAGCTCCACAGAGTAAAAAATAAACATTAATTACATACAGATTCATACAGAAAATATACATTTACAGGGACAATATTTTAGATACATTTTTCAGCAGGGTGAATTAGATACAATTCAAAATGCAATAATATTACTATAAGTTGTTACAGGATCCTTACAGTTATAGAATGCAGTAAAGCAGAGAGGAGCTTGATTTCTATAGAAACCAGAGGAGGTAGGATCTAAAGGACGTTGGTTGATAATTATTTGAGACTTTGAAAAGGAAGAGTAGGATCTCAAGTGGGTATAATATGGGTCAAGGAGAGTTAATCAGGGTTAATACATGGGCAAAGCCAATGAGACTTAAAATATAGCTTAAGATTATTTTTGAATTGACAAAGGGAGGTGGAAAGTTTTAGGTTGTTAGGGAGGGAATTCCAAACCTTCCCTATGGAATTGGCAAAGAGAGCTTCACCACCCAAGTTGTTGGCTTTGATGGTTTGAACCAGAAATCTATTAGAGGAGCGAAGACAGCTAAGATTGGAGTAAGGAATCAGTATTTCGCTCAGTGAAGGGTTTTTTTCAGGTTGTTTGATTATTTTAAATGCTTCAGTAAGTTGGTTCATTTTGAGAAGATTGGGTAGCTCAAGCCAGTCAAGTTTCCTTAGATTATGACAATGATG
The DNA here is from genome assembly GCF_019279795.1 of Protopterus annectens. NCBI lineage: Eukaryota > Metazoa > Chordata > Ceratodontiformes > Protopteridae > Protopterus > Protopterus annectens. Next base: position 601,511,821 of record NC_056745.1, read on the forward strand.
AGTTCTATGGGGAGCACATATTACAAATCTGGCAATGTGATTATAGGCAACAGAGAGTTTCTTGATCTCATTTTTATTGAGGAAGGAAAGGACAGGAGAGGCATTCAGTAAGGTAGAGAGGAGATGTGTGCAATAGTGAGTTTGGCAGTAGGGGTAAGGAAGTTTTTGATTCTATACAAGGATCCGAGTTTCTTATTTACTGTTTTTATGGTTTGACTGATATGGCTGTCAAATCTAAGCTTATTATCAATAGTGACCCCTAACAGTTTGGTGGTGGTATCAGGCTCAATTTTGGTACCATTAGTAGATTGGACGAAGAAGGTATTGTTATTAGATAGTGGAGAAAGTTGAACTGGTGAAGGCCCTGAGGAGGGAAGAATTATTAGTAATTTGTTTTTTTTTGGATTTAGGATGAGTTTCCGTGCTGCAAACCATTTTTCTACTGCAGTAAAGGAGTGTTGGGTGACTACTTGTAGGTCAGAGAGAGAGACTGCAGAGCATATCAGGGTGGAGTCATCTGCATATTGGATACAGGTGGCTTTAGGGATAACAGTGTGGAGTTCATTTATGAATACAGAGAAGAGGAGGAGACCTAGAATGGAGCCCTGAGGGACTCCTATGGTATTAGGCAGCAGGTCAGATAGCTTATTTTGCCATTGGACTGCTTGTTGTCTGCCAGAGAGGTAAGCCTTGAACCAGCTGAGAGCTGGATTATCAAGGTGTAAGATTTCTAGGGTGTGGAGCAGAATCTCGTGATTGACCATGTCAAAAGCTTTTGCCAGATCAAGAAAGAGTGCAGAGGTTATTTTTTTGCTGTTACGGTTTTTATTTACTGAGTCCGTAAAGGAAAGTAGAGCGGTGGTCGTACTATGGTGGGGTCTGAAACCGTGTTGAGTATGGGACAAAAGATTATTTAGGTTTAGATAGTGAAGTAACTGTTTATGAACGCATCTTTCCATAATGTTGGCTATTGGAGACAAAATTGCAATGGGTCTATAGTTAGATGGTTCAGTGGAGGAGCCACCCTTGTGAAGTGGAATGACATAGGATATTTTCCATATGGCCGGGATGGTGGCCTCTGATATTGTTCGGTTAATAAGAATTGAGATGGGGTAGGCTATAACGTCTGCTGCTATTTGCAGGTATTCAGCTGGGAGTCGATCGGCAGAGAGAGTGGTTGGTTTGAGTTTCTTCAGTAAGGCTCTAATGTAAGAGGTGGGTGTTGGCTGAAGAGTAAAGGAGACGGATGATTCCTCAGGGACAGCAAGTAAGGGGGAAGAGGTAAGTTGATTGGCCAGTGACTGAATGGTCTCTGTGAAGAAGGAGTTAAAGGTAATTGCTACTTCTTCTGGGTTTTTACCAATAAGTTTCTCTGGGGTGGGTGTAGACGATTTCCCTGAATGGAGGAGATTATTTAAACCTGCCCAGAACTTCTTTGGATTATACTGGTGTTTATCTTGGAGATGACAAAAATAGTTCTTTTTGTCAAGGGTACTGTCTCTTTTCATTTAATTTCTGAGCTGCTGGAACTTGATGCGATCCTGATGTGTCTTAGTTACTCGCCATTTGTCCCAGGCCTTATCTCTAAGTTTAATTTTAGATTTGTTTTCTGTAGTTAGCCAGGGTGCTATCCGTGTCTTGGTTCTGATATGTCGGTTAGGTGCATGAGAGTCCAGAATGTTGAGGAATGTGTCATTAAAGAATGCCACACTCTCTTCAAGAGGCAGAGTTTTTAGCTTGGACCAGTTACAGGATTTGAGTTCTGTTAAGAATTGAGCTGGAACAAATTTCTTTTTATTTCTAACAAGTCTATATATGGGAAGGTTTAAGTTGGTGAATTTGTGTTTAATTATGAATGTGGTGAGGTGGTCACTAAGGTCATTAGGGAGGGTCCCTGTAGTATATTTATGTGTCCCATTATTTGTAAGAATCCAGTCAATTATGCTCTCCTTTTGGTTGGTATTACCAATTCTTGTTGGGGAGACAATTTATTGTGAAAATCCATATAAATTTATGGGGATGGGATTGGTCTCAGTGGAACATTTGGTCCAATCAATATTAACGTCCCCTAAGACAATGGTTTCCTGAGGATAGTTAGAAGCTAACCAGTTTAGTGTTGACTCCAACGTTTCTAAGTTGTTCCCTGGCGGAATATAGATTACAATAAGACTGATACCTTTTACATTATTTATGCAAAGTTTTAGGGCAATTAACTCTGCATTAGCAACATTAGGCGGTTGTATAGGATTCATGATGATATTAAGGGAACTTCTATACATAACAGCTATTCCACCACCTCTTTTTTTTCCCGATCAACCCTTAAGATATTATATCCGGGTGGAAGAATTTCTTCGTCTTTTGTGGCTGGTTTGAGCCATGTTTCTGATAGACACATGATGTCAGGGCGATGGGTGGCTATCAGAGCATGTAAATTGTGAACCTTATTATTTAAGCTTCTTAGATTAAGATGGAAGATAAGAAGAGAGCTGGCTGATCTTTGGACTGCTGTTGGTGGGACAGAGACTGGGTAAGTAGATGGGCCCAGGTTCGGGTGAATATCACCATCTTTAGTAATAGATTTCTTCAGGTGGTCTAAGAGTCTTAGCAGTTTATAAAATATTTTTTGTCCATGTTTAGTGCTTGTTGCCTTAAGGTAAGATTGTGTAATAAATATGCCATTAGTTCTTAGAGTTCTTGTGGGGTAGTAGAGAGGGGAGGTTTCTTTGGAGAGAGCATTTCTAAAATTAGAAGTTTGTCCCTTAGGATAGTGAAATCCCTTGAGGTTTTGGTTTTCATAGATGGATAAATAGTAAGGGATAATAAATAGTGGGAGTAAGAGTGGGATAATAAGTTTCTTTACTTCACCCATAGTATATGGATGGAATTAACTAATAGGATAGGTGGGTCCTAGAAGTGGTTACCTAGATGTGCTAATATCAGGTGTTGTAGGAGGAGATATATTAAGTTGGTGGTGAGGCTTGATTGGCTCAGTGCTAGGGGGTGTGTCTTTTTGTACTGATAAATGTAGAGATAGCAGGGGTGGGTGGGATTAGGGGGAAGGGTGGGGCACGGAGCGAGCCCGAGCGAAGCGAGGGGGAAGCGGAGCGGGGATACACCAATCCCGGAGCTTGTACTACAGGTAGGTATAGCCCACAGTTAATGTTTGCAAGGCCAGATTACTAGGTACTAGGTAACTTAAGATGTAAAAGCTTGGCTACACACAAGCTGAATTTAGTAACCGACTGCCTAGGGGTTATCTATCCGGTCTAAGGCTACCGGCTGGGTTTAATTACTGTACTGTTGCCTGCCCGTAAGCACTTTCCATGAGGTAAGACACTAAAATTAGAAGGGTATAGAGATTTACCCTTATAATGTCTTGGGACTGATGTCAGGAACCAGCGGGATACACCAATCCCGAGCTTGTACTACAGGTAGGTATAGCCCACAGTTAATGTTTGCAAGGCCAGATTACTAGGTACTAGGTAACTTAACATGTAAAAGCTTGGCTACACACAAGCTGAATTTAGTAACCGACTGCCTAGGGGTTATCTATCCGGTCTAAGGCTACCAGCTGGGTTTAATTACTGTACTGTTGCCTGCCCGTAAGCACTTTCCATGAGGTAAGACACTAAAATTAGAAGGGTATAGAGATTTACCCTTATAATGTCTTGGGACTGATGTCAGGAACCAGCGGGGATACACCAATCCCGGAGCTTGTACTACAGGTAGGTATAGCCCACAGTTAATGTTTGCAAGGCCAGATTACTAGGTACTAGGTAACTTAACATGTAAAAGCTTGGCTACACACAAGCTGAATTTAGTAACTGACTGCCTAGGGGTTATCTATCCGGTCTAAGGCTACCGGCTGGGTTTAATTACTGTACTGTTGCCTGCCCTAAGCACTTTCCATGAGGTAAGACACTAAAATTAGAAGGGTATAGAGATTTACCCTTATAATGTCTTGGGACTGATGTCAGGAACCAGCGGGGATACACCAATCCCGGAGCTTGTACTACAGGTAGGTATAGCCCACAGTTAATGTTTGCAAGGCCAGATTACTAGGTACTAGGTAACTTAACATGTAAAAGCTTGGCTACACACAAGCTGAATTTAGTAACTGACTGCCTAGGGGTTATCTATCCGGTCTAAGGCTACCAGCTGGGTTTAATTACTGTACTGTTGCCTGCCCGTAAGCACTTTCCATGAGTTAAGACACTAAAATTAGAAGGGTATAGAGATTTACCCTTATAATGTCTTGGGACTGATGTCAGGAATCAGCGGGGATACACCAATCCCGGAGCTTGTACTACAGGTAGGTATAGCCCACAGTTAATGTTTCCAAGGCCAGATTACTAGGTACTAGGTAACTTAACATGTAAAAGCTTGGCTACACACAAGCTGAATTTAGTAACCGACTGCCTAGGGGTTATCTATCCGGTCTAAGGCTACCGGCTGGGTTTAATTACTGTACTGTTGCCTGCCCGTAAGCACTTTCCATGAGGTAAGACACTAAAATTAGAAGGGTATAGAGATTTACCCTTATAATGTCTTGGGACTGATGTCAGGAACCAGCGGGGATACACCAATCCCGGAGCTTGTACTACAGGTAGGTATAGCCCACAGTTAATGTTTGTAAGGCCAGATTACTAGGTACTAGGTAACTTAACATGTAAAAGCTTGGCTACACACAAGCTGAATTTAGTAACCGACTGCCTAGGGGTTATCTATCCGGTCTAAGGCTACCGGCTGGGTTTAATTACTGCACTGTTGCCTGCCCGTAAGCACTTTCCATGAGGTAAGACACTAAAATTAGAAGGGTATAGAGATTTACCCTTATAATGTCTTGGGACTGATGTCAGGAACCAGCGGGGATACACCAATCCCGGAGCTTGTACTACAGGTAGGTATAGCCCACAGTTAATGTTTGTTAGGCCAGATTACTAGGTACTAGGTAACTTAACATGTAAAAGCTTGGCTACACACAAGCTGAATTTAGTAACCGACTGCCTAGGGGTTATCTATCCGGTCTAAGGCTACCGGCTTGGTTTAATTACTGTACTGCTGCCTGCCCGTAAGCACTTTCCATGAGGTAAGACACTAAAATTAGAAGGGTATAGAGATTTACCCTTATAATGTCTTGGGACTGATGTCAGGAACCAGCTTGTGCGTTCGCACCGCGGTTAATGTTCTTACTGGCTTCAGGGTAACAACTTGGGACTCCCGCGGTTATAGAGATTAGGGGCAGGACCTAGAGAAATGAGATTTGTGAACTTACATTTAATAGTGAAGTAGCACCACAACAACGTTAATCAAGCTATACAAATTATACAATTTCAAGCAACTAAACAAAGAGCCACACACCTAGTGAAAATAACACGCACATTTTCATTAGCTAGAAACAAGCAATTCTACTGGACTGAGCAACACATGCACCCGTTAGAGTTAGCGTTCTCAATGCATTAGAAGTGGTGATCAACAACAATCCCAAGAAATAGAACAGTTTAAGCAGGCCAGTGCAGCAGTTTAACTCATTAAGTTAACAGTTGTTTTAAGAAAAATACTATTGGTCGGCGCCCCAATACGCTTAACTTTATAGCAAGAGCCTCATAATCCAGACATCATTACAGTTTAAGCAGACCAGTACAGCAGTGAAAATCAGTTAAGATTGGCGCCGTGAACAGATAAAGTGCTAACGCTAGTTGCGTTCACTTATGCAGGTTACCTTTAAACATTGACTTCAACCTGATAATTTGTGCAATGGTCCTGTACAGTTTTTAATGTTAGCAGCAGAGGTATTTTAGGAGAACAAAATAAATACAAAATAAGCATTAGTTCCATACCTCGAAACAGGAGCAGGCTACCGGGCAATAGGATGCAACAGTACGATTTGAAAATTGCGGAAAACTAGCAGGACCTTTAAAAACTTTCCTGCGTCAGAGGAAGGAGGGAGCGGATACACCACCAATCCGGAGCTTGTACTACAGGTAGGTATAGCCCACAGTTAATGTTTGCAAGGCCAGATTACTAGGTACTAGGTAACTTAACATGTAAAAGCTTGGCTACACACAAGCTGAATTTAGTAACCGACTGCCTAGGGGTTATCTATCCGGTCTAAGGCTACCGGCTGGGTTTTAATTACTGTACTGTTGCCTGCCCATAAGCACTTTCCATGAGGTAAGACACTAAAATTAGAAGGGTATAGAGATTTACCCTTATAATGTCTTGGGACTGATGTCAGGAACCAGCGGGAATACACCAATCCCTGAGCTTGTACTACAGGTAGGTATAGCCCACAGTTAATGTTTGCAAGGCCAGATTACTAGGTACTAGGTAACTTAACATGTAAAAGCTTGGCTACACACAAGCTGAATTTAGTAACCGACTGCCTAGGGGTTATCTATCCGGTCTAAGGCTACCGGCTGGGTTTAATTACTGTACTGTTGCCTGCCCGTAAGCACTTTCCATGAGGTAAGACACTAAAATTAGAAGGGTATAGAGATTTACCCTTATAATGTCTTGGGACTGATGTCAGGAACCAGCGGGATACACCAATCCTGGAGCTTGTACTACAGGTAGGTATAGCCCACAGTTAATGTTTGCAAGGCCAGATTACTAGGTACTAGGTAACTTAACATGTAAAAGCTTGGCTACACAAAAGCTGAATTTAGTAACCGACTGCCTAGGGTAATCTATCGGTCTAAGGCTACCGGCTGGGTTTAATTACTGTACTGTTGCCTGCCCGTAAGCACTTTCCATGAGGAAAGACACTAAAATTAGAAGGGTATAGAGATTTACCCTTATAATGTCTTGGGACTGATGTCAGGAACCAGCGGGGATACACCAATCCCGGAGCTTGTACTACAGGTAGGTATAGCCCACAGTTAATGTTTGCAAGGCCAGATTACTAGGTACTAGGTAACTTAACATGTAAAAGCTTGGCTACACACAAGCTGAATTTAGTAACCGACTGCCTAGGGGTTATCTATCCGGTCTAAGGCTACCAGCTGGGTTTAATTACTGTACTGTTGCCTGCCCGTAAGCACTTTCCATGAGGTAAGACACTAAAATTAGAAGGGTATAGAGATTTACCCTTATAATGTCTTGGGACTGATGTCAGGAACCAGCGGGGATACACCAATCCCGGAGCTTGTACTACAGGTAGGTATAGCCCACAGTTAATGTTTGTAAGGCCAGATTACTAGGTACTAGGTAACTTAACATGTAAAAGCTTGGCTACACACAAGCTGAATTTAGTAACCGACTGCCTAGGGGTTATCTATCCGGTCTAAGGCTACCGGCTGGGTTTAATTACTGCACTGTTGCCTGCCCGTAAGCACTTTCCATGAGGTAAGACACTAAAATTAGAAGGGTATAGAGATTTACCCTTATAATGTCTTGGGACTGATGTCAGGAACCAGCGGGGATACACCAATCCCGGAGCTTGTACTACAGGTAGGTATAGCCCACAGTTAATGTTTGTTAGGCCAGATTACTAGGTACTAGGTAACTTAACATGTAAAAGCTTGGCTACACACAAGCTGAATTTAGTAACCGACTGCCTAGGGTTATCTATCCGGTCTAAGGCTACCGCTTGGTTTAATTACTGTACTGCTGCCTGCCCGTAAGCACTTTCCATGAGGTAAGACACTAAAATTAGAAGGGTATAGAGATTTACCCTTATAATGTCTTGGGACTGATGTCAGGAACCAGTTGTTCGCACATGATTAATGTTCTTACTGGCTTCAGGGTAACAACTTGGGACTCCCGCGGTTATAGAGATTAGGGGCAGGACCTAGAGAAATGAGATTTGTGAACTTACATTTAATAGTGAAGTAGCACCACAACAACGTTAATCAAGCTATACAAATTATACAATTTCAAGCAACTAAACAAAGAGCCACACACCTAGTGAAAATAACACGCACATTTTCATTAGCTAGAAACAAGCAATTCTACTGGACTGAGCAACACATGCACCCGTTAGAGTTAGCGTTCTCAATGCATTAGAAGTGGTGATCAACAACAATCCCAAGAAATAGAACAGTTTAAGCAGGCCAGTGCAGCAGTTTAACTCATTAAGTTAACAGTTGTTTTAAGAAAAATACTATTGGGTCGGCTCCCAATACGTTTAACTTTATAGCAAGAGCCTCATAATCCAGACATCATTACAGTTTAAGCAGACCAGTACAGCAGTGAAAATCAGTTAAGATTGGCGCCAGAACAGATAAAGTGCTAACGCTTAGTTATGTTCACTTATGCAGGTTACCTTTAAACATTGACTTCAACCTGATAATTTGTGCAATGGTCCTGTACAGTTTTTAATGTTAGCAGCAGAGGTATTTTAGGAGAACAAAAATAAATACAAAATAAGCATTAGTTCCATACCTCGAAACAGGAGCAGGCTACCGGGCAATAGGATGCAACAGTACGATTTGAAAATGCGGAAAACTAGCAGGACCTTTAAAACTTTCCCAAGGCCAGAGGAAGGAGGGCGGGATACACCAATCCCGGAGCTTGTACTACAGGTAGGTATAGCCCACAGTTAATGTTTGCAAGGCCAGATTACTAGGTACTAGGTAACTTAACATGTAAAAGCTTGGCTACACACAAGCTGAATTTAGTAACCGACTGCCTAGGGGTTATCTATCCGGTCTAAGGCTACCGGCTGGGTTTAATTACTGTACTGTTGCCTGCCCATAAGCACTTTCCATGAGGTAAGACACTAAAATTAGAAGGGTATAGAGATTTACCCTTATAATGTCTTGGGACTGATGTCAGGAACCAGCGGGAATACACCAATCCCTGAGCTTGTACTACAGGTAGGTATAGCCCACAGTTAATGTTTGCAAGGCCAGATTACTAGGTACTAGGTAACTTAACATGTAAAAGCTTGGCTACACACAAGCTGAATTTAGTAACCGACTGCCTAGGGGTTATCTATCCGGTCTAAGGCTACCGGCTGGGTTTAATTACTGTACTGTTGCCTGCCCGTAAGCACTTTCCATGAGGTAAGACACTAAAATTAGAAGGGTATAGAGATTTACCCTTATAATGTCTTGGGACTGATGTCAGGAACCAGCGGGGATACACCAATCCTGGAGCTTGTACTACAGGTAGGTATAGCCCACAGTTAATGTTTGCAAGGCCAGATTACTAGGTACTAGGTAACTTAACATGTAAAAGCTTGGCTACACAAAAGCTGAATTTAGTAACCGACTGCCTAGGGGTAATCTATCCGGTCTAAGGCTACCGGCTGGGTTTAATTACTGTACTGTTGCCTGCCCGTAAGCACTTTCCATGAGGAAAGACACTAAAATTAGAAGGGTATAGAGATTTACCCTTATAATGTCTTGGGACTGATGTCAGGAACCAGCGGGGATACACCAATCCCGGAGCTTGTACTACAGGTAGGTATAGCCCACAGTTAATGTTTGCAAGGCCAGATTACTAGGTACTAGGTAACTTAACATGTAAAAGCTTGGCTACACACAAGCTGAATTTAGTAACCGACTGCCTAGGTGTTATCTATCCGGTCTAAGGCTACCGGCTGGGTTTAATTACTGTACTGTTGCCTGCCCGTAAGCACTTTCCATGAGGTAAGACACTAAAATTAGAAGGGTATAGAGATTTACCCTTATAATGTCTTGGGACTGATGTCAGGAACCAGCTTGTGCGTAGCACATGTTAATGTTCTTCCTGGCTTCAGGGTAACAACTTGGGACTCCCGCGGTTATAGAGATTAGGGGCAGGACCTAGAAATGAGATTTGTGAACTTACATTTAATAGTGAAGTAGCACCACAACAACGTTAATCAAGCTATACAAATTATACAATTTCAAGCAACTAAACAAAGAGCCACACACCTAGTGAAAATAACACGCACATTTTCATTAGCTAGAAACAAGCAATTCTACTGGACTGAGCAACACATGCACCCGTTAGAGTTAGCGTTCTCAATGCATTAGAAGTGGTGATCAACAACAATCCCAAGAAATAGAACAGTTTAAGCAGGCCAGTGCAGCAGTTTAACTCATTAAGTTAACAGTTGTTTTTAAGAAAAATACTATTGGAGTCGGCGCTCCCAATACGTTTAACTTTATAGCAAGAGCCTCATAATCCAGACATCATTACAGTTTAAGCAGCCCAGTACAGCAGTGAAAATCAGTTAAGATTGCGCTCGTACACAGATAAAGTGCTAACGCTAGTTGCGTTCACTTATGCAGGTTACCTTTAAACATTGACTTCAACCTGATAATTTGTGCAATGGTCCTGTACAGTTTTTAATGTTAGCAGCAGAGGTATTTTAGGAGAACAAAAATAAATATAAAATAAGCATTAGTTCCATACCTCGAAACAGGAGCAGGCTACCGGGCAATAGGATGCAACAGTACGATTTGAAAATTTCGGAAAACTAGCAGGACCTTTAAAAACTTTCCTGCGTCAGAGGAAGGAGGGAGCGGGGATACACCAATCCCGGAGCTTGTACTACAGGTAGGTATAGCCCACAGTTAATGTTTGCAAGGCCAGATTACTAGGTACTAGGTAACTTAACATGTAAAAGCTTGGCTACACACAAGCTGAATTTAGTAACCGACTGCCTAGGGGTTATCTATCCGGTCTAAGGCTACCGGCTGGGTTTAATTACTGTACTGTTGCCTGCCCGTAAGCACTTTCCATGAGGTAAGACACTAAAATTAGAAGGGTATAGAGATTTACCCTTATAATGTCTTGGTACTGATGTCAGGAACCAGCGGGGATACACCAATCCTGGAGCTTGTACTACAGGTAGGTATAGCCCACAGTTAATGTTTGCAAGGCCAGATTACTAGGTACTAGGTAACTTAACATGTAAAAGCTTGGCTACACAAAAGCTGAATTTAGTAACCGACTGCCTAGGGGTTATCTATTCGGTCTAAGGCTACCGGCTGGGTTTAATTACTGTACTGTTGCCTGCCCGTAAGCACTTTCCATGAGGTAAGACACTAAAATTAGAAGGGTATAGAGATTTACCCTTATAATGTCTTGGGACTGATGTCAGGAACCAGCGGGGATACACCAATCCCGGAGCTTGTACTACAGGTAGGTATAGCCCACAGTTAATGTTTGCAAGGCCAGATTACTAGGTACTAGGTGACTTAACATGTAAAAGCTTGGCTACACACAAGCTGAATTTAGTAACCGACTGCCTAGGTGTTATCTATCCGGTCTAAGGCTACCGGCTGGGTTTAATTACTGTACTGTTGCCTGCCCGTAAGCACTTTCCATGAGGTAAGACACTAAAATTAGAAGGGTATAGAGATTTACCCTTATAATGTCTTGGGACTGATGTCAGGAACCAGCTTGTGCAGTCGCACCAGGGTTAATGTTCTTCCTGGCTTCAGGGTAACAACTTGGGACTCCCGCGGTTATAGAGATTAGGGGCAGGACCTAGAGAAATGGGATTTGTGAACTTACATTTAATAGTGAAGTAGCACCACAACAACGTTAATCAAGCTATACAAATTATACAATTTCAAGCAACTAAACAAAGAGCCACAGACCTAGTGAAAATAACACGCACATTTTCATTAGCTAGAAACAAGCAATTCTACTGGACTGAGCAACACATGCACCCGTTAGAGTTAGCGTTCTCAATGCATTAGAAGTGGTGATCAACAACAATCCCAAGAAATAGAATAGTTTAAGCAGGCCAGTGCAGCAGTTTAACTCATTAAGTTAACAGTTGTTTTTAAGAAAAATACTATTGGAGTCGGCGCTCCCAATACGTTTAACTTTATAGCAAGAGCCTCATAATCCAGACATCATTACAGTTTAAGCAGACCAGTACAGCAGTGAAAATCAGTTAAGATTGCGCTCGTAAACAGATAAAGTGCTAACGCTAGTTGCGTTCACTTATGCAGGTTACCTTTAAACATTGACTTCAACCTGATAATTTGTGCAATGGTCCTGTACAGTTTTTAATGTTAGCAGCAGAGGTATTTTAGGAGAACAAAAATAAATACAAAATAAGCATTAGTTCCATACCTCGAAACAGGAGCAGGCTACCGGGCAATAGGACGCAACAGTACGATTTGAAAATTGCGGAAAACTAGCAGGACCTTTAAAAACTTTCCTGCGTCAGAGGAAGGAGGGAGCGGGGATACACCAATCCCGGAGCTTGTACTACAGGTAGGTATATCCCACAGTTAATGTTTGCAAGGCCAGATTACTAGGTACTAGGTAACTTAACATGTAAAAGCTTAGCTACACACAAGCTGAATTTAGTAACCGACTGCCTAGGGGTTATCTATCCGGTCTAAGGCTACCGGCTGGGTTTAATTACTGTACTGTTGCCTGCCCGTAAGCACTTTCCATGAGGTAAGACACTAAAATTAGAAGGGTATAGAGATTTACCCTTATAATGTCTTGGGACTGATGTCAGGAACCAGCGGGGATACACCAATCACGGAGCTTGTACTACAGGTAGGTATAGCCCACAGTTAATGTTTGCAAGGCCAGATTACTAGGTACTAGGTAACTTAACATGTAAAAGCTTGGCTACACACAAGCTGAATTTAGTAACCGACTGCCTAGGGGTTATCTATCCGGTCTAAGGCTACCGGCTGGGTTTAATTACTGTACTGTTGCCTGCCCGTAAGCACTTTCCATGAGGTAAGACACTAAAATTAGAAGGGTATAGAGATTTACCCTTATAATGTCTTGGGACTGATGTCAGGAACCAGCGGGGATACACCAATCCCGGAGCTTGTACTACAGGTAGGTATAGCCCACAGTTAATGTTTGCAAGGCCAGATTACTAGGTACTAGGTAACTTAACATGTAAAAGCTTGGCTACACACAAGCTGAGTTTAGTAACCGACTGCCTAGGGGTTATCTATCCGGTCTAAGGCTACCGGCTGGGTTTAATTACTGTACTGTTGCCTGCCCATAAGCACTTTCCATGAGGTAAGACACTAAAATTAGAAGGGTATAGAGATTTACCCTTATAATGTCTTGGGACTGATGTCAGGAACCAGCGGGGATACACCAATCCCGGAGCTTGTACTACAGGTAGGTATAGCCCACAGTTAATGTTTGCAAGGCCAGATTACTAGGTACTAGGTAACTTAACATGTAAAAGCTTGGCTACACACAAGCTGAATTTAGTAACCGACTGCCTAGGGGTTATCTATCCAGTCTAAGGCTACCGGCTGGGTTTAATTACTGTACTGTTGCCTGCCCGTAAGCACTTTCCATGAGGTAAGACACTAAAATTAGAAGGGTATAGAGATTTACCCTTATAATGTCTTGGGACTGATGTCAGGAACCAGCTTGTGCGTTCGCACCACGGTTAATGTTCTTCCTGGCTTCAGGGTAACAACTTGGGACTCCAGCGGTTATAGAGATTAGGGGCAGGACCTAGAGAAATGAGATTTGTGAACTTACATTTAATAGTGAAGTAGCACCACAACAACGTTAATCAAGCTATACAAATTATACAATTTCAAGCAACTAAACAAAGAGCCACAGACCTAGTGAAAATAACACGCACATTTTCATTAGCTAGAAACAAGCAATTCTACTGGACTGAGCAACACATGCACCCGTTAGAGTTAGCGTTCTCAATGCATTAGAAGTAGTGATCAACAACAATCCCAAGAAATAGAACAGTTTAAGCAGGCCAGTGCAGCAGTTTAACTCATTAAGTTAACAGTTGTTTTTAAGAAAAATACTATTGGAGTCGGCGCTCCCAATACGTTTAACTTTATAGCAAGAGCCTCATAATCCAGACATCATTACAGTTTAAGCAGACCAGTACAGCAGTGAAAATCAGTTAAGATTGCGCTCGTACACAGATAAAGTGCTAACGCTAGTCGCGTTCACTTATGCAGGTTACCTTTAAACATTGACTTCAACCTGATAATTTGTGCAATGGTCCTGTACAGTTTTTAATGTTAGCAGCAGAGGTATTTTAGGAGAACAAAAATAAATACAAAATAAGCATTAGTTCCATCCCTCGAAACAGGAGCAGGCTACCGGGCAATAGGACGCAACAGTATGATTTGAAAATTGCGGAAAACTAGCAGGACCTTTAAAAACTTTCCTGCGTCAGAGGAAGGAGGGAGCGGGGATACACCAATCTCGGAGCTTGTACTACAGGTAGGTATAGCCCACAGTTAATTTTTGCAAGGCCAGATTACTAGGTACTAGGTAACTTAACATGTAAAAGCTTGGCTACACACAAGCTGAATTTAGTAACCGACTGCCTAGGGGTTATCTATCCGGTCTAAGGCTACCAGCTGGGTTTAATTACTGTACTGTTGCCTGCCCGTAAGCACTTTCCATGACGTAAGACACTAAAATTAGAAGGGTATAGAGATTTACCCTTATAATGTCTTGGGACTGATGTCAGGAACCAGCTTGTGCGTTCGCACCACGGTTAATGTTCTTCCTGGCTTCAGGGTAACAACTTGGGACTCCCGCGGTTATAGAGATTAGGGGCAGGACCCTTATAATGTCTTGGGACTGATGTCAGGAACCAGCTTGTGCGTTCGCACCACGGTTAATGTTCTTCCTGGCTTCAGGGTAACAACTTGGGACTCCCGCGGTTATAGAGATTACGGGCAGGACCTCGAAACAGGAGCAAGCTACCGGGCAATAGGACGCAACAGTACGATTATATGCATAGAGCTAGCAGTCCCCATCAGAACCAAATATCATGGGAAAGTCAAACACAAACCATTCTGGTAATTCACCACCATGAATAGATGAAAATAAATTCCTTAAGTTATATAGTAGATCCAAACCTCCTATTCTGAAGGATAGTATTAGAAGCATTGCAAAGTCATTGAGAAACCATTATCAGGTCAACTAAAGTAGTGTCTGAATTTAGGCTGCTTTCAGAAGCCAATGATAATTATTAATCCTTCTTTAGCTATATTAGAAAACTAAGAAACAATATTGTATGCTGCTGTGAACATATTCAATATGGTGTCTGTTATTCTGACCCAACAGACTTTGCCAAAATTTTCCAAACAAATTTTAGTGCTGGTTTCACTGTCAAGGCTTTTATCCAAAGTCCTGAAACATTTTCAACCCTAACATCTCCGATTATGTCTAAAGATCATTTACTGAAAGTGCTACCCATGATCAAAATACTTCTTCCATGGAACCTATCTATATACCTGGTTGCGTAATATATGGTATTAAGCATGTCCTTAGAGACCAGCTCTTTAAACCATTTAACCCATGTTTAGCTACTAGTTTTGTCCCTGATGAGTGGTGCACTACAGTAGAAATGGCCCTCCATAAGGGTGGCCTTACATCTGACTGAAGTAATTACAGCCCTAAATACCTTACAAGTCTCATCTGCAAAGCTAGAGAATGTATCACAACATGGCTCATAATCTACAATATTAAGAGTCTTATTTGTCTTTAACCCCAATACGTTGGCTTTGTGAAGAGTAGATTCTGTTTATTGAATCTGGTAAACTTCTTCAAAAGGATTACAGAGGCTGCAAATGGTGGCCACATGGTACACTCAGTGTACCATGACCTAGCAAAGGTCAGTGATACCATTTTCCATATCAGCATCATACAGAATTTAAATGCTTTAACAAATTGACCAAAATGTGGTAAGATGAATAACAAACTGGCTGAAAGACAAAGCTCACACAGTGTGAGTTGCAGGTACCTCATCAGAAAGCATGAAAGTGACCAGCTATGTCCTACAGGACTCAGTGTTGTGACATCTCCTTTTCCACATTTGCTTCTGAGATTTCCAAGCAAAGAGCTAACAAAGTCTGCAACTGACATCAAGTTGGGGTTGTTGTTAAGTTACCTTTTAACACACAGACTCTCCAGAATGAAGTCTCCTTAGTTAACTCTTTGTGTACTAAAATGGTCTGAAACTAAATGTTATTAAGCGTCATATATATTTTTGGTAGACAACCATTCACCATATCATACACATATAGAGAACACACCACTGCAGAATGAAAATATAGTTAGGGACCAAGGAACTTGCAATAAAATCTTGTTCTCCTTTTGATATCATGTGACAACAGTTGTCATGAAATTATTTTATTTATCACAGCTAATTGCCAAATGAATATTATCATGGTGTAAAGAGGTAATAACTCCCTTATTTTCAGCATTGGTCAGGTCACTTGTTGAATACAACACCTGTCATTAGACATATCAAAGAATTAGAAAGAATCCAAAGATTCCTAACCAAAATGATCATAGGGCTGAAGTCTCTGAACTTTCAATAGAGATTAGAAATTTATCCCTTTATACAGTGTCTTACAGACTTTTGAAGGGAGATATCTCTCTCACTTTCCATGCCATTAGAGACTCAGTTCTCCTAGATGCTTTGTATCTTTACAAGTCCAATATCTTCATCAAGAGTAGAACCAATGACCTCATAAAACACAATGGAGGGACAGATTTATAACCCAGTGCCTCCCAAACCTGTGTAATAAACATTCCCTGGATGTTAAGTAGTATGATTCTCAACGTTTCATTAAATATAAACTAGATGACTGGATGGGTATTCACAGATTTACTCCAGTATTGACTGATATGGCCCTACCGGAGAAAAGAGGTGAAGCCTGAGAGGGTACTGGAAATGCATAACTGGTCATAAAATTCAGTGGCCTTGGAATATCTGGACAAATCAATGGCCATAATCCTATACTTTTGTCTCCTCTCCTCTTCTGAATATCAGTAAAAGGCAAGAATAGATTTACCAATAGTGGATATGACTTGACTGTTGGAAAGGAATGGGCCACAAAATATGCAAAAAATGTGCGTTACAAAATTTGCCTCCTTGATTTAAAAGAATCAACTGTTGGGCTATGATTCTTAAATACAGAGGAAGCAAGGCAAACAAGAATTTATACAAATTAATTTCTTTACAAACCAGAAATATTTTCTTTTGCTTCTTTACACTGAATTATTTGGTTTAGTATTTTGCAGTAAGTGTTAAAATGGAAAGCTATCAAGGGATAATACAGCAATGATTAGTAGCAATGTGCTATTAATACACCTGATTCCATACAGGCAGACAGACAAATATGTGGTAGGATTTAATATGATTAGCATAGTATGTAAGGCCTGTTTGCATGGTTGGCAGAAACATGCATGGTATTTCCATTTTAATAGCAAGGCTCTCACAGGTATTGAATATAAGTATGCACATCAGAAATGTTGGGTAATGTACATGGCTGCTGCTTCATAATTCAGACAGTTTAAAGATCCATGTCATCAAGACAAGCTCAATGGCAGCAACTGCAGTAGCATTCATGATGTGCATACTATGGTCTAACTGCCTTGTACATGATTTATCATTTTGAAGTGGATAATGACATGCCAGGAAATTTGCAGCTCATCTGTATCGTTGGATAGGATGTTACATGCTGCCTTAAGTATTATAGCTACAAGGGACTTTGCAGAATCCAACAGGAGATACATTGTTTTGCAGGATATCCACCGAAGCATGGCTGATGACATCAATGCAACAACCACAGAAGTCAGTAGAATGTTGTTACAATGTAACCCATATCCAGATACATGCTGCTGAAGAAAATGTATTTGGGTTACTCCAAACAAATTTCAGATGTCTTAATACCTGAAGGAGGACATAGTAGTATGAACCTGATAAGGTAAGCAAAATTGTAGTTTTTATACCAGCACTACATAATTATCAGGAAGCAGTCTGAGTGGGCTGTGATATGCCCAGCAACTCAACAACCTTTAGCCAGGATGAGAAGAAGATTACAGTGATGGACAGTAACCCCCTCACCCATGAATTATAAGCCCTATACAGATTTACAGAGCAGAAGCAGCAATATCTAGTGCAAGTGTGGTTATGATGAAAACCCATATCTGGCAGAGTCACACATGATATAATGATGCACACAGTGAATTAGTTGTCATTCTGAAATGAGTGCACAGTCTGCAGTGCTGCCCATGGTCTGCTCACACTGAGCTTCACACATTGCCATAAACCCTAAGGACACATATGACATGGTCATTGCACAAGTGGGAAGGAATGACTCAAGACATACTTACTTGGAGCATATGAAGAAGAAAAACATGATGAAGTTCAAAAAATTGGCACCCAGAAATGGTGTGGAACAAGTATTCAGCAGTATCCCACCATTATCAAGAATGATGCCACAATACAAAAGAAAGATAAGTCACTTCAGTTATTTGCTTAACAATTGTGTCATACTGAAGGGATCCAATATATATCAGCATGGACAGAGATGATGAACAACCATGGATACTTTGCAAGGGATGACCTGCACCTCTACCTTTATGGCTTTCATATATTGGCCAGGAACCTTTCCTCTTCCATAGTGTCTCTTTTAGGCAAGGTCAGTCTCTTGAAATTACTTAAATACTGTACCTAATCAAAATCAAAACTATATAAAGCTGGCACTGTTCTACAACAGGGATTGTTCCCCAGTGGTGTAAACCTTCTCTCTAGATGATTGTCACTGTTGAAGTGACACCCCAACCCCATGTGCAAAAAACTGGGAAAAAGGGGATATGGATGGATGGATAAAGGTAGCACTGTTCAATGTTAATAGCATAAAGAAGTTGCACTCCTGCAAGCATTCCCAATTCTTGAAAATATCAATATCTGCATAGCTACTGAAACATGGTTTCAGAATAGCAAAAGCACCTCCATACTATGGGGTTTCAATGAATATCACTCTTTCCTACCTAATGTGGAAGCGATATTGTTATCATAGGTGGTATGTCTGGATACTTAAGAAGCTATCTCATCTCAAGACTCTTCATGATAATGACCTTGACCTTCTCCATATCAATTTCATGGCAAAGAAAACTCCATATGATAGCCAACTATCATACCCCCTTAATGTCAGCTGTAGCCAATGAGTCATCTAAATAAACTGACATCCCTCCCTACTGAGCCTAATACTAGTTTCTTGGGAGACATCAGCTATTCCTCAATTAACTGGAAAACCTACACCACCTCAAATGTATATGTACAAATATTTCAGGACTTCATTAGTGCTAGCACCCTAGATCATCTGATTCACGTCCTAACAAGAGGTTCAAAAATATTTTACCTGGTTCTCATTACTATTTACACCCTATGCTCAACATCTAATATATATCACAGGACAAATCTGACCACTGTTTAGTAATGCTCACTATTAGGGTAAACATGACTTACCACAAAGCCCTTCTGTCTTTAGGGACTACTTTTAAACAAACCTAATCCAGCTAACTGATGACCTAATGAAATACAAGCCCCTTCCTTACCTTGATGACTCCATATCACATGCTGCCACATTTGTGGATAATTTCTATGCCCACCAAGAAGCACACTGTCATAAGATATAAATCCAGTGCCAAATTCAGGAATCAAATGTTATGGAGAAATCCTAGGATGAACAAACTTTACATTAATAGAAAGAAACTCATAGGCCATAAAAGCAAATTTATTACCCCATCAACTGGAACTGAACTCAAAAGATCAGCAAAGAACTCAGAAACATAATCAAACCCCTAAATGTAAGTACAAACTGAGAATTGCTACCTCTGGTAAAGATAACAAGTCATCTTCAACTATGTGAGAAATCTTAGAGGTAATCCCTAGCAATGCTCTGAGCATATATATGACAACAGCACTTACATGTCTCTTGAGGGGATAGCCAACATATAGTAATGTTAGTCATATAAGTGCTGTTGTTGTATAGACACATTTATCTCTAATTTTATTCCTCTAATTACCCCCTAACTTCCCCCAACTTATTAGCACTTCTACATTCCTCACTCTGGTCTCCTCCAAACAAGTCCTGCAAGCTCTCTCTCTCCAAAACCAAAAATGCTTGCTGCATGAATCTCAATATGGTACAAAGCTACTGTGTGTCTGGTAGACTCACTACTAACCTTATTCAGCCTCAGCCTCTTCATTAAATCTGTGCCAGAGGAATGGAGAACTATAGTAATCATCCACAAGGTAGTATCTGCTATTGATACTGGTAACTAAGGACCTATAAGCCTCACAAGCCTTATCTGCAAAGCAGCAGAACATATCCTAATGCAACTTATTAGCAAGAATATAGGCAGTCTGCCTCCTAAACATGTTGGGCTTCTTTGAACATATCACTGGTGCATTAGACTCAGGCAAATTGGTTCACACTACCTACTTAGAACTGGGCAAGCCTTCCAATATCCTCTCACATTCTGGTATTATTGATAAGCTAATCAGACTAAATTTAAGCTGCTATGTTAGCCAGTGGACAGCAAACTGGCTACCTGACAGACCACAGTCTATTAGTGATAGAGGCAATTCCTCTTTCAGAAGAGTAATTACCACTAATGTGCCACATGGATCAGTCATAGGACCACTTCTCTTTGGCATTTACTTCTCTGATGTCAAGGTTGACATCAGGGGTCTGTGGCTGATCAAGTTTGCAGATGACTTAAAACTTAGAACTGTCATTAACTCCCCATCTGACTTTCAGATTCTTCAGGAAGGACTAACAAGCACCAATAAGTGGTACCTGTGCCATAGCCTAAAACTACATGCCAAGAAATGCAGCATTGTGTTCCTCATCAAAAGTGATCACCTCTCCACTACCACATAGCTGTCATTACTTTGAAAGTTTATTCAATCTTTAGGGACTTTTTCATAAAATGTGCTATCCTAGGATCATTGTACATCCCTTTTCAAATTAAATCCCTTTACCTAGCCAGACTAATCACCAGGGGTATTTCATCCAGTTTTAAGGCAGTTATTATCACTCTCTACTCCTTCATCAGGCCCATAATATAATATAATGGCCCCTTTGGTATGCACATGTCTAAATATAAGATCCAGCTTGAGAGACTGCAACATGGCCTCATCAAGATAATCAGTGGTATGTCTTTCTTGTGCTATCCAGACTGCCTTAAAGTGCTATCTCTCTCTCTCTCTTTTCTGTTTCCTCCAGACTTTTAAGAGGTGACCTCAGTCTAGCCCATCAAGCTACAAAGGATCCAGTCCTATGTGAGCTCCTGTACATCTGCAAAACTAATAAAACTCTAAACACCCACTCAAGAGATCTTAAGTTCCACTGAAACATAAATAGAATCCACTGGTTGCATGGATATATATTTCAGAGAATCCCTCTTTTATGGAATAGACTTCCTTTAGATGTAATGCAATGTAGCTCTCTGACTTTCTTTAAGAGTTAGCTGGGTAAATGGATAGATAAGCATAAAACATCCCAGGTATGACCCCTCAACCCCTCAATGAAATGGCTCAAAGTTGGTATAAATTAGACATTTTAGATATTGTGGTTGTACTATTACATTCCTCTAGATCAACAGCCATGTTTTAAGCAATGAACATATAAATAATATAAAGAAAAAATGTCAGGGAAACTAAACATCATTATTTCCACAGAATGCAGATGACATACCACATAATAGAAACCACAGAACTGTTCTATCTCTTTAAAATTGAATGCATGGATAACAGTTCAGTATGGATTATGGATACAGTTATGTATTTTTTGGCTGAGTTGCCAACTCATAGTTAACAAGCATCATCCTAGTTGTATACTTAATTGCTTAATAAGATAACTTCATTATTAAGGCATTTTGCAGTGGCTCATACCTGCACTAATCTCTATGCTATTCAATGGATGATAACTGATAAGGTGTAGAGATTTCAGTGTGTAAACTTGATTCTATGTGCCAAGCACCTAATTGAATAGTTTACAGAAAAAAGGGTAAATCTACCTCTATTAGTTTTGTCATACTCATAGGCTGTATTATGTCATTATAAAGCATTAAACTGACAGTTTATTGCTACAGCTATCAGTTACTGATTGATTGCCTGAGCAATTAAGTAAAAATCCAAAGGTTCAACCATAAAGGCAGCACAGTTTATTAAAACACTAAACACACGCAAAGCTTTTGAACATATAGTTTTTTCTCAATGCATACTAAAACAGGCTAAAATGCTCCATTTTATATATGATACCAGCTTATCATACATTGTTATCAGTTCACATGACTAATAAATTCAACATGATTGCATACTTATATTTATAACTTAACATATAGATTAACTCAATAATAATAATAATAATAATAATAATAATAATAATAATAATAATAATATCAGCCAGTGTGATGTATGAACACATAGAACAATAAAACAATAAAACAACTAATTTATAAGGATACAAGAATGCAGAAATACAGGGGTATGTGTATATATATATATATATATATATATATATATATATATATATTCACACACACACACACACACACACACACACACACACACACACACACATATATATATATATATATATATATATATATATATATATATATTCAAATATTTAAATATAATTATGTTCACTGACAAACTTTTAATCCTTAAAGAATCCAACACAGTATGCAAGAGATGTACATATACAATTTCCTTGGAGGCAAACATTTTGTAAAGAAACAACGTTGGTAAGAACACATGCACAATACATCCACCAAACAGTATCCACTCACATAGATCATCTTACATTGAGGTGTAAAAAAGCAGTCTCCAAACCTTAAAGACCTCCTAAGCCTACAAACATAAATGCCTACCCTCAACAATCTCTAAAGCATACTCCAAAAGCAAAATTACTCCCAATCTGACCAAATACTTCCACTTCAACTACTTCTCTATAGATTTGGAAACATACACTGCCACCACCTTCCAGGCACAATATCTCCTGAACTTTATTAATACTAATGCAAATGCCCTTGAATAGTTAATGTACATTTCATCTGGAGGTTCAAATGTACTGGACCTTGTTCTCACCAATATGGGAGAGTACTGCACACACAAACACAGACACACACACATACACACACACACACACACACACACACACACACACACACACACACACACACACACACACACACACACACACACACACACACACACAAACTCCCATTATGAATCCCTACTGCGGGTCAGCAATCAAGGAGACTCATGACAGACAGTCACTAAGAGCAAAGATGGATTCACAGAGTATTTTCAGATGTAGCTGCCTGTACCAAGCACAAGTTCCCTTAAGAGCACAAGGGGACCATGCTCCAGACATGGGGCTGGACTGTCTTTCTCTCTCCAGACAAACACAAAACTACACACTGACCACTTTGGAGCTCTCTGTCTCTGTTCCAGTAGCTGACACACATGCTTGGATATTTGAGTTTCACACACACACATGCCCAATTGGGAAAATCTGGCACAGATTTACTAGCTGTGCCCCTTTCTGCCCAGACTCTGAGTTAATCATGCTGCAACCAGTGAGCTACCTTAAAGCTCTTGCATAGGGTACCCAATTATGCTGTGTAAAATTAGGGTCTATATTATAAGATCGAAATTCAATTTGAACAAACGCCTTTTAGTCGAACTGTCTTGAGCAAAATCACTTTTGAGCGAATGTTTGAAATGTCGAATCAACCCTGCATGAACTGTTTTAGTCGGCCAACACCCAGTAAGCTGCGTAAGCTGTGTATCACAGTCTGAAAGCATGGCAAGTAAAACATGAATATATAACAGCACACACTGATGTCAGAAAGCAAACCAGACATCAAACCATGGCAAGTAAAACATAGATATATTGCGGATGTCAGCACACGGTAATGTAATAAATCAAAATGTGCACGTAAACATTGTGTTGCAGGTAATAACAGAATGGCACCACAGTTATAAAATTTCTGTGCACTTTAATCACACCTCTGAACCCAAAGCTCTGAACCGGCACCACAGTTATAACTTTAATCATACCTATGAACCCAAAGCAAAGGAATCAATACCTCGTGCAAACACACATGTAAATCAACCTGCAGCGACCGCTGATGAGTCAAACATACTGGGACAAAAAACACATTGCCATTACGACTTGCATGTCAAAGACAGACTGCTAAGAACATGTGCAGCATACAGTACAATTCTGAGACACGTAGCATGACTGCATCACACCTACAAAGCAATAGCAATTGCTTTCAGTAGAGACTGGGTATCATACTGTCCCCTATTCCACAATATATTCTTCAAACGGCGTTGCCTGACAATAGTCTGCCTCTTCTTTGGGGTGCTGGATAGCCTGTCGAAAGCTGTAGGAGTAGTTCCTTGACACGGTTTTGCTCTCTCACCAAAATGGACACAACAGTAGGTATGTCAGACATCCTCCTACCAAGCAGACTACGTATTCGCATATGCCAGCCCTCAACATAGTTCTGGGTTCTCGGTAGGCAGAGGTCATTCAAGCAGGAGATGTTCCAGAAGCTGATAGGAAATGTGGTGGAAATGTTGCATTGGCAGACGTATGTGGGTACTGCTTGCATGGACGGCCAAATAGATAGGTGTCTGAGAAGTACTGCAGTAACTCCTTACCCTCTGAAGGGAAACCCTTAACCAGTTCTGAATATGCAGGCAGAACATCAGTCTCTGGTAAGAATGCTAAGTCTACCGACATCTTCACGGACAGCTGGAAATGTGAATCACCACCATATAATGTAGACAACTGTAAGGCTTGCACCTTATGCCAAACATTCTGGGAGAAATGAAAGAGGCATCCTTTACAAATGACATCTGTGAAATTGGCAGTAATGCTTTTGACAGCAGCATATTCGAAATCACACAATAGGTACTTGGCAGTGCAGGCCAAACATATTTATCAACTGGAATGTACATTCCCAGAGGAAGTTATATGCTTTGAATGACTTTTTGCTCATCAGGCAATAAACTAAGGGTAGGGACTTCCTATTATCACCATATTGCAGCAGTCCATGAATAGTGTACAGTTGCCTACACAACCTCCCTTTTGTTAGGTGTACACCGTCCATAAACCACATAGGGGATGCACATAGATCTATCAGGTTCTTTTTAGTGGAAAAGTCAATGACATGTAGGTTGGTGTGCAACTCAACCCTACATGTCTGTATGATCTGGCCATCTTTTAGCTGACAACTACTCATGCACACCTGATTGAGATTGTTCTCCCATGCTGTCTTATGGATGTGTACATGCCTAGCTCTATTAATCTGCTGCAGCATCGATCTTCTTCTAGGTAGTGAGGTGGTACTCTCCACTGGTGTTTTGCCTATAACATCATCCACTACTAGTGCAGGGATATCCCTTGATGTAGTTGCTCTGTCCTTCAGTGAACTGCAAGCCATATATCTGTCTACTTCACAGGAGTCAGACGCATGGTTATGAGCAGCCAATTTCAGGAGTTGCTCTTCATTATTCACACATCGTGTTATCGCCCTACCTCTACAGGTTGCAGACATTTTCAGGTGGCAACACCAGTACCTCCTGTCCTCCACTGCCTTCTCCAGGTTGTACAGATAGCCATCTACGTTTAGCATGTCTCTACATTTCTGTGACTGTACTTTCCCATACAGGTTACCTATCACTCCAGGCCAATTGCCTGCTTCAGTCATTGCTTCCTATAGCAGCAGACCGTACGCTCTCCATAGGTTCAGGATCATAGTCTGCACATAATTTAAAGTAGTGTACATGCCAATTATCAGTTGCTAATCACTGTTGAATGTGGTTAATCAGGTTAAAGTATTACATTATGTAGTGCTTTACATTATTTACAAAGCTGTCACATTCTGTAGTGCTTTACATTGTTTACAAAGCTGTCGGCCACTATCGTAAGATATATACATGGTACACCTGTACATGACTTAACACTTGTGTTTTTATAGGTATTAGGTGCATTTGTGTTTTTACCTTAATGTAGACGGTGCATTGCCTTGTGGTTTTAGCATAATATAGACGTTGCTTTCTGGCTTTCCTACTTCTTCAGTGATGGCACACATCAGATCGTTTTCAGCTGGCCAACTAACAGAGTTCAGGGAGGGCTGTTTTGACCTTTCTGACGTTCGCTCAAAAGTGACTTCACTCAAGACAGTTTGACTAAAAGGCATTTGTTCAAACTGAATTTTGATCTTATAATATAGACCCATAAAATTAATACTAATACACATGATAGGGTGTGACCAAAGCAGCAAGGCTTTCAGGAGCTGCCACAGTGTTACTGAAACAGGCATATGTACTCCAAGATGCTAAAAGTATTCTCTAAAGGACCAGCCACAATGAAAGGTATTACAATATTTAATAATAAATAACAAAACAGAAAATAGCAGAATACTGAATACAATAAACACCAGAGTTTCAACCAAAGAGATATAAAACATAATACAGTTGTATAGTTTTTGCAGATGCAGAAAACAATACTAAACTATTCTTATTAAATGTCCTTGCCTAACTAAAGTATTACTGTTCCCTGACTACTTATTAAAGCAAGGCAAGCTGATGTGTGCCGAGTGTCTTAACACAGCAAAAGTCAGATTATGTCTCTCTTTCTCTGTGTGTATGTGAGATATATATCCTGTCAGAAATCTTTCCTGCCAGATTCCAAAGTTTTGCTGCAAGAGTTACAAAGGAATCAGATGCTGTTTAGAGGATGACATCACTTCTGGTCACCTGCCTCTGGTATAATACACGCACACACACAGCTTTGCGAAGATCTGTGACACCATCTTAAAGCTATGACACAATTTTAATTTCCACCCTTCCAGGGTTTTCCGATAAACATACACATTTGAACAGTTACAACAATAAAATCTAATATGCATACATTCTTTTTGTCCAGAAGGACCTACTGTTGAGGCATTTTTAACACAAGTAACACTACAAATAATTTTTTCACTCAAACATCTGTACAAATTAGTGTGATTCTCAAATAACATAAAATTCTTTACAAAACTCCAGCTAGCTATGCCTGCATATATGCAGATGTACCTCCCTACTCTCCCTGGGGCAGATGGCACTATCTCATAGCATCACATCTCGTACTCACTGGTGAGGTCAGATCACAAAGCTATGTCATTCAAAATAAAAATTCAACTTGAAAAACCCAGCAAAACCTTTTACAGTTAGAAACTATTCTAAAGCAAACTGCATCCTACTAAGTGGCTGTTTGTTCAAATCCAATGCCCCACCCAATCTAGAGTTCACAAAAGCCTATCCATAATTATTCACAGAAACACTTTACAAACATATAAATGGCTGCAGACAGGCTGCTGTACCTACCAGACATAAGCCCAAAACAAACCACATAGGTGGAATTCTAATCTTAACAGAGTGTATAACAGAAGACAAAAGTCATGACCAATGTCAGAAAGAGTAATTCTCATAATGACAAGAGATCACTAATAAAACTAAACAGGAAACAAAGAGGATTAATTAAATCCAGCAAGGACAATTATTAGGTCAAGATAGCTTCTCGGCTAAAGACAACCACAAGGCCTTATACAACTACGTTTCAAACCTCAAAGTTAACATACAACAGTGTGCTGAACTTATAGTAAATGGCACCACCTTCTCTTAGCAGAGTGACATAGTGAATCTGCTGGCCGACAAATTCTGCACAGACTTTACTCACCCCCTCCCCCTCCTGCCATTCCTTATGAAATCCCTACTAGCATAACCCTCCCAACTATCAGCAGGGAGCAGGTCATAGTGGCACTCACCAAGGCTAAAAACACAGCCTCAGTGAGGCCCAACAATATCTCAGGTTGCCTCCTAAATAGCCTAAAACATGACCTGTCAGGACCACTTCACTCACTTTTCAACTACAGTTTCAAAACAGACCAAGTACTAAGAGAATGGAAGATGGCAACAGTCATCCCCCTTCACAAGGGTGAACCATAAACTTTCCCCAGAAACTACAGACCCATTTGTCTGACTAGCCTAATATGCAAAGCCATGGAATGAGTTATGATGGAAATGATCAATAAAGATTTTGGTAACCTACAGACACTGGATCCATCCCAGTATGGTTTAGTTAAAGGAAAGTCATGTTTACTTAACCTGGTAGACTTCTTTGAGAAGGTAATCAAGACAATGAATGAAAGAAAAATGGTGCATACCATGTACCTAGACCTAGTTAAGGCATTTGGCACAATACTCCACTCAGCTATTCTGGACAAACTCACTGAACTAGGCATAAATCCCTATGCAACTTGTTGGATTGCCATCTGACTCACAGATAGGACCCAAGAAGTTAGGATTGGTGAGACCACCTCCACTAAGAGGCAGGTCACTAGTGGAGTAACACAGGGCTCTTTTCTGGGCCCACTTTGTTTGGCATCTACTTCTCAGAAGTCAAGGCTGATGTCAGGGCCTGTGGCCCATCAAGTTCACAGATGACTGCAAATTGGGAGCTGTCAAAAATTCCCCCCAAAACACTAACATCCTGTAAGAGTGTCTAACACAGACAAATGACTGGTGCCAAAGCCACTGACTGAAACTGAATACAAAGAAGTGCATTACAGTGCCTTTTGAGAAAATGTCTACCCAGGTAAATTACACCATTTATAAGATACCCCTAAGAGCTGACCCTGTAGTTAGAGATCTGGGAACATATGTAGACAGTAATTTAAACTTTGACCAATGCTTTGAAAAAGTTGCAAAAAATCATTCTATGTCACCCAACTTATATGTAAGGATATTGAATCCAGGACTAAGGAGGTTATAGTACCACTCTACTCATCCTTCATTAGACCCATCATTGAGTACAATGCCCCTTTCTGCATGTACATGGCTAGACATATGCAACAGCTGGAATTATCACAGAGGTTCTTCACCAAGAGAATCCAGGGTATTGACACACTTCCCTACACAGATCACCTTAGAGCCCTGTCTCTATACTCAGATTCCTACAGGTTTCTGAGACACAGTCTGTGCTTGGCAAATAAAGAGTCTTTAGTTCCAGCCCTGAAGGAACTCTTGTACATCCACAAAACAAGAAACACTAAATCCAGGGATATGAACTTTGTTTGCGACATGCTTACATGATGCTGGTGAGACAGATATGTGACTCAAAGAATTCCCATGCTCTGGAACAGGCTACCCATCCATATGAATCAGAGTCCATTCTTAATCCTATTCAAACAAAACCTTGACCGTTGGATGAGAAATTGCAAATCCATCCCCAGGCTGGCCGCTATGGCTCTTATAGACAGAGGCAGACAGTAAACATTTCCTACCTAACATTAGATGAGTAATCATAAATTCATCTCTGGGCTGGCTCCCATGTTTCTTATAGGTCAATGCCAACAGTAAACAATGCCTAGCTAACATATCCCCCACATAACTTTTTAGCATCCTCCTAACTAACATACCCCACCTAACTAACATATCCCTCCTATCTAACAGACCCCTTTTAACTAACATACCCTCCTAACAAACATACCCTTCTTGACAAACAAACCCTCACAATTAAAATGTACATGTTACCAGGGGATGTTGTTGAGTTGTGTTGCATGGCTAGACTTATAAATTCCCTGGTAGTCATTAGTGTAGTATATGCATATGAACCTATGACAACAGTGGTAGAGCTTGAAAATGTTTCTGAACATGTCATCTTCACTGAAAATTAATTAGAGGTCCCTTAGAATTTAATATGTTTTTTTAAGTTATGGTTGATATGTTATCACTAGTGGAACTCTGTCACAGGGGTTCCTCTCTTTATATTTCAGCAGCTTTTCCGGAGGCAGCTGCACTGCTCTATCTATGCCCTGTTAAACTCTCTGGCAGAGTGACCTTGAACATGCATGGCTTCTTTCAGTTGAGGCACATGTGCATCTTTCTTCCTCACTAGAAAAAATGTGATATTGAAGTGCTTGACTGTAAATGATGGACAAACACACATACACACGCACACATGCACACACACACACACACACACACACACACACACACACACACACACACACACACACACACACACACACACACACACACACATTCTGTTTCCAAGCTGCAGTTTTCATACTCAGCATCTGAGTTGCTGATTTTTTTCCACACTAACAAGTGGATATTTGAACACTGTATTTAACATCAGTAACTTAATAACTCCTAATGAAGGGCTTGTGCTAGCCCAAAAGCTTGAGTAACCTCAAGACCTTAAAAGAAGTGCCTATAAAATGTATTATATAATTTCAGTGATCCAATAACTTTGAGCATTTCAAAAATACACACTTTACATCTATGGCATTGCACATTCCCTCTGTTTACCATTCCCCAAAGGTAACAGCCTGTTCCTAGTAACCATGCAATATGAATGTCTTGCATGTTTATTTAAAGAATAATATTTTTGGACAAAACAGATTTTAAACTACTATTGTAGTATAATGGAGGTGGGGTGACTTTCAAAAGGTAAAAACATATTAGCTGCTATTTGCTTAGATGAGATCACACTACGAATTATATGGTAGATATAGTATGCAAATTAACATACAAATAATCTACACTTGAGGGATCTTCTTGAAAAGTAAAAGATAAATAATTGCATTATTATTCAGTCATAGAAACAAATTATTTCAACGTCTGTAAGACACCTCTTGCATATAAAAATGAAATAATCTATGTACCTTTCAAAATAAACCACATCCTTTTTTTTAAATCTGATGTATAAATAGGTTAATGTTCAGATTCATATATCTATGGTATTAGCATAAGTGGGAGCAAAAGAAGCTTATTTTGTTCTTCCCTTCCGCAAATAATGCTGCCCAGCAAAAGAAAGATAATTATGATGTAAACTAAAATATACAAATTATAAATAAAACTCTGCTTTGGTCACTCACCAATCCCTTTAGCCACGGCCATTTTTTGTGATTGTTCTTTTTTTTTTCCTTATGCTCTTCTCGCTTCACTCTTTGGTAAGCAACCAAACAGCATGATGCCTGTCAAGTAAATGGGTGGTTCTACATGCACACAATCTGGTTAGAATGCTGTGAACTCTTAGACAATAGTAGTTCTCTTCATTTTCTGCCCATATGACTTCCAGCTATGTATTTGGTGTCATTTGACTGGGAAGGCACCTCCATCTCCCCACCCAAATGGGCAAACCAGCATCGACCACTCATTCCCATCCATCAGGTTGAATCACCTAGTACCCAGCCAGACCTGTTCCCTAAACCTGCATCATTGGAACAGCAGCCAAAGTATCCTTTCTCCCCACCACAAGAGGTGGGGCAGGATTCACGAAGCCTCCGTGTAAGAGATACATGGCTCACACGGAGGCTGCAGTTAAACGGTGTGACATCAGCATGTCATGCATATGCATGAGGGCATGCTGAATCACACCTAAGGCTAACACGGTCTGTGGAAGACAGTAGGTGGCGTGTCCGTAGGCTGAGCCCTGCAAGTGGACACGCCCCCAGAAGAGTAAAATTGCCCAAAGTAAACACCCACGACAGATGCCATGGAAATGTGAATAAACACAACATAACACATACCCCCACAGACTATGAACATAAAATATATAAATGAACATGTTATATATATTTTTTTAAATCGTAAAGATGTTTGCCCGTGAGTGCTTTCGTTTGCGGGCGTGCCTGTAACAGCCACAGTTAGCAGTCAGTGGAAAAGGATATAAGAACTAAATATGCAAAGTAAGCCAAGAAGCAATAGCATAGTGGTAGAGACGTCGGCTGAAGAGCAAGCATTCGTGGTTCGAGCCCCCACAGCATCAATTTTTATTTTTAGTAAAATAAGCATGAAACAAGTCCCTGACAAACATGTACACATATAAAATCATAGTTTATGTAAAATGTAATGAAATAGTCCATTTATTTTGAAGAAATGTGAGATAACAAAACAATAAAAAATGTGAGATGTGCCTATAGCTGAGCTACAGTTTAACAAGGTGAGTGCATCTGCCCGTAGGTGAGCAGTGGTTTAACAGGTGTAAAATGAGTGCCCGTAGGTGAGCAGTGGTTTAACAGGTGTAAAATGAGTGCCCCTAGCTGAGCTGAGTGTAATATGCGTGCTAACAGCCAAATGAAGCGTAAACCAGCGTAACCCGTTTGCGCGGAGCTGCGCACCGTGCCAACAAGCTAACCGACGGGCAACGTTGAGCAAGCTGTATCAAAACTGCCTTTACACAGACACACCCCTTAGCCTGTCTAGACAGTCATAAAAAATAAAAAGCAGTGGCCAGTTTCGAACCCAGGATACTATGCACCATAGTCAAGGTACTGAACCACTAAGCCATAACAACAGTACCTAGAAATGCAGTAATAACAAATATTTATGAATGAATACAAAGTGGAGCATAACAAAGCAGGTTTTATGAAGTTGATACAATTCCAAAATGGCCAATCACAGATATGTCCGGGAAAAACGGCATATATAAGCCCCATAGGCGGGAATACACAGCATAAATGATTGTAGAACTAACTTGCAGCCAGAATGTCAGGAGTAGGTGAGGGTAGTTGCTTTTGAGCACAGAGGTGGGGCGTTGAGGAGTCCAGATACATGGTCTGGCTCCTAGTCCACAATCATGAGGCCCAACTCATGCAGGGCCAGGTCCTGTGGGGAGCATATAGGGCTGAGGTGTGGGACCGGTTGGCTCATGATCTCACCAGTGCCACAGGGATTCCAAGGACTGGTGAGCAGGTCCGTCACCACCATGCGGACCTGAAGAGACGCAAGCAGGACCAATTGAACCTTTGGATCCAGGAGGACCGGCAAATGCCCAACGCCCAACTACTAAGTTACATTTAATTATGTATGTAAGAAATTAAACTAGCTGATATTATGGAGATGTGTATTCCAATATTACTTCATTTATATTACAGCTGCAGGTGCCCGTTCTGCAAACCGCAGAGCCTATGGCGATAGGCTGGTGCGGTTGCGCCACTAGGCAGGTCAGTAATCCTCTCCCAGTAACTGTAAAGAAATATAAAAGTATGACAGTTAGCAAAAGAGTGCAGTGTAGTCACTAAGTAATAAAATGTGCAAGTAACAGTGTAAGAGTGTTTGCAAGTATTGCTTGATTACAAAAGTGTGTTGCAGTCTGTAATCCAAACAGAAAAATGAAAATGTCTGAAATAAAGTCTGAAATAAAGATGCCCCACCTGTAATATAATAGCACACAACCTGCAGCAGGCTGAAAAGTACAGCTGCAGAAGAAGAGCAAATCACACGTGTGAAATATACCCCTGTTGAAATACTGAAACATGACAGAAGTGAGACTGCTGGAAAGGATTGTAATAACTACAGGTAAAACATGTCAATAAAGCCTAGAAGTAAGTACCATCCTGAATAGTAAAATGAAAACAAGTGAAAGAGTGTGAGAAAGAGTTATGAATCCACCAATAAAGTAGTAATAACCCCTGAATAAAGTATACTGCAGTCAGTACAGAATGAAATGAATGTGAGAAGCAGAACCAAACAGCGAAATCTGTTCAAAGTGTTGCTGCAGCTGGAATGTGTATCCCAAAATCTGGATATGTTGCTCTCAGTCTGCAATATGCAGATAGTATGATTGTCTGACATACCAAACATCCACAGTTGTCTATAGCTATATAAAGCAAATGTAGCAGGATGATGTAGCTGAACAAAGCCAGATATGAATGTGTATGAAGAACAATAAAATGTATATTGATGTAGCAGTAACAGTCCTATCACCAAATTGAAGTAGTTATCATATAGGAAACTGTAGTTAGAACAGTAGTGTTTATATATGTGCAGCTATTAGAAATGTACAGCATATATATTGGTATTCGAAGGTGTTAATATTATTTTCTTCACTCCACCCTATAACCACATATAACCCATTCCACGTGAAAATGGTATGTGCAATCACAATTAACACCCGTGGACATTTGTCCTGTTGGGTCATAAATATTTGAATGTCCGTTGATGCATCTGCCCTGTTCATACATCCAAACCTAATGGCCTATTGCCATCAATCAACCCTGCATGTTGTTGGACTGTGTATTGCTGTTCAAATTATGCATGTGTTATGCTTGCTGTTCAATGGTGTGACTATCTGGGTGTTTGGTTAATGGGAATACTAATGCATGCTGTTACAACTAATTGCGAATGGTATTGTATGTTACTAACCCAAACTGTCATGACATAATGCAAAACATAGGACGACAGGGAAGGCGGGTTCCAGTGGACCCACCTCTCCCACCTCAGCTGGCGATTGCACCTGGCACTAGTGCCCAGTCTGGACCCTCCTCTGGTGGCCCTGTGCCACCTGCGGGTGGAAGCACTGCAGGGGATGGGGCTCATCCCCCCTCTGCAAGCGTGGCCGGAGGAGAACCACCACTCACCCTCACTAGCATCCGGACTGTGGTGCGTAGGGAGATCCGGGACTCTATTCTTGGGCCCCTATGCCAGCTTGAGGCACAGGTGGCACAACTTACGGGCATGCCTGTTGTCCGGCCTACACAGCCCCCAGCACAGCCCCGTCCTGGGCAGTGAAGGAACAGTGGCAACTGCCCGTGGGTGGGGATATCAGTTCCACTGTTGCCATCTGTGGGCTCAACGGCTCTGGATATCCAAACATCCGTCCCCGTCAATTGGGTAACCCCCCCACACATGTCATACACCGCCCCTGTATGCGTCTTGTTTGTCTTGTCTGTTGACCTATCCAACCTACCGCCCCAGTTATACTGACTTCCTTCACCTGACATACCACTCTCACCTGAAAAAAAAAAAAAAAAAAAAAAGGGCACTCTGTACCCACAAAAAAATTACGCCCCATACATAGCTTCCCATTCCGCACACATGTCTGCTGGACATGGAAACTATCAATTACAATTGGCTGTACAACAAGTATTATTGTTGTCCTGACACCTCTCTCAGGGGTGGAAGGTTTCAAATGTCACACCAAATTACATACATATGCACAGCAGTTGCTGATGAAGAAATGGGCAGCTATGGGCCTTACCTACATCCCTCCTGCAAATCCCAAGCTTGTTTCCCTACTGTCTTACCCTCTTTGTGACCCCTTTTTCACCACTTTCCTGTCTCTCCATTTTCATTTCTTTCAAAGAAAATGGCACGGGTTTGCGCCAGAGTAAGCACTGTTAAGCGGTTGTAAGCAGGTGTGTGGTGTGCTTGCGTGCGTCTGTGAGCTAAACGCCAGTGTGCATGCGTGAGCTCCACGCAAACCAGCGCTAACCCGGTTACAACTGCTTAAAAGTGCCTTAGTCACTCTGATTGACAGGTCCTGTAGTCAGTTCAAAAGCAAAATAAAATCCCACTGTCAGTCCCGAACCCAGGACCTTGGAAACCGTAGTCTGCATGACCTACCACTAAGCCATGACTCTTATACAAGAACATTGTGCTAAAATAAATATATCACATAATAGTAGGAATAAATGTAAAGGGAATATAGGATGTGTAGTACACAAAGCATGTCATTTATACTTACTGTCAAAACTAGTGGATTTCCATAATAGTAGTGTGTGAACAGAAACAGCCATGCTAGTAGGTAATAATGTCAGTTAATGTACATATATAAATGTATGTATATTTACATATATATATATATATATATATATATATATATATATATATATATATATATATATATATAGTTGTAGGTGTCAGTGTGCATACACACTTACTACAGGAAACAGGAGAGAGGAATGGAGAAATGTGAATCTACAACACAGCCTGAATCATGACAGAGATACTAACCTTTACACTCACAGAACAGTGTCCACAGCATACCAGCATGGTCCCCACCCTTACAATCTGAAAGGGCAACGCCTATCTCACATACCCTTTTATAGCACTGTCCTGAAATCACAGTGAGAACTGCAATCAGTACACAACTGGCTGCATGCAATTAGCAAATGCTGGCTTACAATTGGTGCAGAGGCCATCACATGGACTTATGATGCAGATACCTACAAAAGCATCCTGTACTCACACTCCACACATGCAATACGTTCATTGCACTGTCTGGAGGCAGACAGAGAGAGAGAGAGAGAGAGACAGACAGACAGAGACAGACAGAGAGAGAAAAAAAAAACACAAACAACAACACACGGTACACACACTGAGTCTAAGCTCTCAGCAGTGACAGTAGCATGCCGTGCCAGCAGCAGCAGGAATCAGTAGTAGCAGTAATGCAACCAGCTGCAACAAACACAGGTAATGTAAAGTAACAGGTTAATAGTCTGCATACTGTGAACCCTCCATATGTGTCATAGGTCTGTATCAATAGGTATGTCCATGTGATATGTTGTGTGCACGTAGTTCCACCAAAAGGGGATGACTATACATTACATGTCATTCAGTGTTAGGCCATGATCCTGGCAGCAGTTTTCCGTTGCAGTGAGGCCTGTCTGTAGGATTTGTGTGTCAGCTGGTGTAACGACTATGGTGCTTAGTTAACAGTCATCTGGGAACTTTGTCATCCACAACCCACACATGTTTGCTTTTACATCTGAGAAATAAATGCCAAACAAGAGGGGTCCTAGGACAGAGGCCTGTGGGATACCACATGTGACTGGCATTGAGTCTGACATGGCTCCTACAATATCGATATTATGGATTCTGTATGTCAACCAGTGTGCAACCCATCATGTGACATATGTAGTAACATGTAAGCTAATGAGCTTGTCTATGATGCCTGAGTGGAGTACTGTGTTGAAGGCCTTAGGCAAGTCCAGGTAGGCTGTATGGATTGCGTTGCCCTCATCAATGGCTGTACTGACTGTTTTGAAAGGTCAACCAGGTTCAAAAGGCAGGATCAGCCCATCACAAAGGCAAACTGGCCAGGAAGAAGTGTCTGCAGGTACCCAATATTGCTGTATATGCGTCCCATACTGAATCATACCATAGCTTTGCAGACCAGGCTGGTTAAGCTTATGGTGCAGTAGTTACCAGGGTTAGTAGAGGTGCCTCCTTAGTGGAGTGGGACCACTGTTGCTGTATGCCAGTGTTCAGGTACATGTCCTGTAGTGCGGCCAAGGTTAAATATCAGTCTTATATGCGGTTGTATGTCCTCTTGGAGTCCACGTAGCACACATCCAGGGATACCATCAGGTCACATTGATGCTGTGTGTACTGCTTTGCTGAGGGCGGCCCTCACCTGGACATGTGAGATGATAGGGAGGGGGGATACATGCACCGAACCTGTCTGCAAGAATGTTGCCAATATCTGTGTGTTCGGTGAATGTTAAGTAGGTGTGTATTAACTCAGAGCATATATGAGGCATTTGGTCCATATGTGTAACATACCTGAAGAAGGCCTTGTGGTTATCTATAGTGTCCGTGGCCATTTCCCTCCCAGAGTAGGCTGTGGATGTTGTTATGAGAGACCGTAGCTTATTACCAGTGCTGACCACAGATGCCTTCCCTTAATGTGAACCTGCTCTGTCCTGCAGTAGCCTTCTGCTATTGTTATACAATCTGCCTTTGGCTGGGGTCCACCAGACAGGATGCCTAACCTTTGTGCATAGGGTCTGGGTTAGAAATGTGTGTGTATGTTCCATGCAATCTTTGGGATGTCCGTGGGAAGCATTCACAAAGGGGTCAGCAGTGTGGGCTGTGGCTTCCACTGGCCCAGTGGGCTGCATGGATACCATCTCAGTCCTAACAAGTGAATAACTGTCTAATCACATACATATCAAAGTAGTCTACTGTGCTGGTGGTGGTGGTGGTGGGATATGTATATCCAGGCAGAGTAACTTGTGTCCAGATCACACTAGTGGATGGCGTTCCACATACAGTACCTTGTTATGAACCGCCAGAGTGAGGTTGTGCATTGGACCTGTCGCAGTGTGCTGATCGATGGGGCATGCTACTATGTTGTATGAAATGTGGCAGGTATTGTTGCACAGGTGTTGGCTGAGCACTGATATCTGGCCATGTACTTGTGTATCCACCAAGAGACACACACATGCTACATATGGGAGTAGTAGTATATCACTACAGTTGAGTATCATGTA
Organism: Protopterus annectens; assembly: GCF_019279795.1. Taxonomy (NCBI): domain Eukaryota; kingdom Metazoa; phylum Chordata; order Ceratodontiformes; family Protopteridae; genus Protopterus; species Protopterus annectens. The sequence goes on from NC_056745.1 coordinate 601,549,624, forward strand.
TAGTATGTGTGCCATATATTGCTGACATAGTCTGCTGATATCCTGTTTGTGTTCTCTTCCAGGGACATGGCGCGTCAGCGTAATCCTGCCTACTCTGCAGCAGAAGATGAGGAGATACACCAGAGCCTGGTGTGGGATTATGACATACTGTTTTCCCGCACCAGCCAGAATCAGCAGGAGAGGGCTGCACTGTGGCAAGACCTTGTCCGTAGGGTAAATGACATTGGCACGCATAATAGGACATATGAGCAGGTACGACATCACTGCAGTGATTTAATCAGAAATGTCTGTCAGCGTGTGTCAGATATCCACAGGCAACAGGTTGCCACAGGAGGTGGAGTGGCCACACATCCCCCCATCACCAGACTGGAGGGGCTACTCCTAAGTGTTGTGGCTCCAGCCCCGGAACAGCAACAGCAATACACCTGCATCATGATGGAGGCTGGATCCACACAGCAGCACGACATGGAGCATGCAGGTAATATGCCATATGTACACTTGACTGTTCTGTACACTGTTAGTTTATGCATGTGTAAGGTGTGTCCGTGGTATGTAGCTGTCAACATAGTATGTAATTGTGCAGGTGTGATATTGGCAATATCAGCAGCTGACGTGTGAAAGGCAACTGGTGTACTACTGCACTGTATCTTATGCAGTATCAATGGCACAGTTGTGCCCACTGACATTAATCTCCTCATTTCTGCAGGTCCCTCCAGTGTTACAGCAAGGCAGGCCATCCATGCTGGTGAGTGTGTTTTAACAATACCTATAATAGTCCTGATAGTGCTAGCAATACTAGTGTAACTCAGTAGTGCTCTGTGTGTATACTGCGGGGTGTGCATGTGTGCATGTGTGCATGTGTGCCTGTGTCCACGTGTGCATGTGTGCATGTGTGCATGTGTGCCTGTGTCCACGTGTGCATGTGTGCATGCATGCATGTGTGCCTGTGTCCACATGTGCATGTGTGCATGTGACCACGTGTGCATGCGTGCATGTGTGCATGTGTGCATGTGTCCACATGTGCATGTGTGCATGTGTGCCTGTGTCCACGTGTGCATGTGTGCATGTGTGCATGTGTGCAAGTGTACATGTGTGCATGTGTGCACGTGTGCATGTGTGCCTGTGTCCATGTGTGCATGTGTGCATGTGTGCATGTGTTCACGTGTGCATGTGTGCATAAGTGCATCACTGGTAACATTGTGTGGACACTGTAAACTGTGTTTCCTGTCTTCCTCCCACAGGTTCTAGTGCTGCTCTGGTGTCCTGCAGCAGGGAACCTGAATCTGGTGCCACAGGTACTGATAATGATGATATCTGTGTAATGGCACAGGAAGATGTGTCAGGGTCCGCCATTGGTCAGCCAATTGACAGTACACAGCTGTCAACCCCATCATTGCACACAGTCATCCTGCCAGTACATCCTATGTCACCATTGTCCCTAGGTGATGGACAAGATACAGTGGGCATTGACCAGGGTAATGTGGTATCTGTGGCACATGCTTCCCCACACAGCAGCTATGGGCAGGGTCCTGCAATGGTACCACACAGACAGTTGCCCATGGGTTCTCGCGGGAGCATCCGTGGGCGTACTGCCTCTGGCAGACGTGCCCAAAGAGGTCTGTCAACCTCAGCTATGTTTCGGGCTGTCATGCAGGCACAGTCGCATATGGAAAGGTACACCAGACAGGGTCTGAGGGAGCTGAGAGCATGTCGCACAGCCATGACTGACAGTATGAGTGACATCGCGGATGCTATCCGTAATTTCACCGATGTCATAGACAGACGTTGTGGGGACATATTACAGCAGTTCCAAAATCACATGTCCATGAGCCAGGACAATGGTGGGAGGTTGCGGCGTCAACATGGCCATATGCCAGCAACAGCAGCAGCTGGCAAATGGCTCGGATGACAACAGGCCCGCGGACACCCCCATAGTGCCAGCAGCAGTCCCAGCAATGCTGGGTCTGTGCTGTCATCGGAACGCCCCAGGAGACCATGTGCACATGGCTCTGGACAGTCCCAGCAGGGACCTGTGTCCAGTCAACACACTCCCGCTTCTGATGACAGTGCCTAGTCTGGCTTAGTACCGGATACGGTCCATAGCACCCCTGCCAGGCACAGGTACTGTGTCCGTGCCCACAGACACTGATCTGTATGACCTGCCAGGTGCAGTCTGTGGCTGTCCACAAACTCCTGTATATGGCAGCCATGAGGTGGAACTGTGTGCGTGCATACACACATGCGAAATGTTAACACCTAGGGCTACCACATACACACACACTGCACCAACAGTGCCCCACCCTGTACTGCTGTCCCTCACCAACACACATACACACACATGTCAATTGGTGGTATCAGTGGCAGACTCAGGCATACCTAATTCACACCCTGTGCATATGATGAAACTGTGCCACCTCCTGCAATCTCCACATCAGTGCAGGAACAGGTAAACACGTTGCTGATGCACAGGGTGACTACATAGAAGTGTATTAGTAGTATCATGTTGGTAACAGTACAGTGTGCTGATATGACTGTGTGTATATCCCAGCATGCCTGATGCAGTAACCGTATGACTGTCCTGAATTGTTATCTACACCCATAATGCGTACCAAAGTGTAACAGCTGCACATTATTGCATACCGGTGGTAAGGATGTCAACAGATAGCCACATACATGGGTAGCACAGGGGGGAAGCTAATGCAAGTAGTGATACGCAATGATGGACATGTACAGTAATGGTAGCAAGTTGCCCACAACAACTATGCAATGTGGATGTTTGTGCATGTTGATATGTGTGCAGTACCAATGTAATCCAAATCACAATTAACTATGACATAATATCAGTTCTACCATGGACATCTGAGCTGTGCATTCCTGGGTACATGTTGATAGTGCCTACATATTTACACTGTTACCTACTGTTAGTGTTACCCCTTCTTTGTTGTACAATGGACTACTTCCAGCCCTGCTTACTGTAGCTTTGTTTGCATGCATGTTCACTTGGGGTTCCCTGGAACACTGCTTCCACCTGCAATGCAGAGTTACAGTGCTTCTGTGGACTCCTAGTGACATCTGCATAGTGTATGATACATATGTCAAGTTTACACATGACAGAACGTCACTGTCTGTCCTGTTCGCATGTACGTTGCCTGTGACACATTGCACATGTCTTACCTGGCATTTATCCACGTGTGCAGTCATATATGCCAGTGCTATGAAATCAGTAGCAGTACACCCACACATACACACCTTCAGTATGTTGTTCCCCATTGGCCCTATGTGTTGGTAATCACCATGGCAATCACACTACTATGGTAACATGTGCAAAGGTAACCTGTGAATCACCTCTATGGTCCAGTTGTGGTTTATGTGAGTCATGTGGCAATGTCACAGCTGCCACATGCATGCAGTTAACCCTCACCCCTGGCCAGGAACATACAACACATGTGTGGGATGCCACCACATAGCCAATCTGGGGAATGAGCACTCTGAACCCAGTAATGCCATACCCTGTCAGGTGGCATGACATACTACAGTGACTACAATACCAGTCAGACATAGACCCGCACTGACAGCAATCTGAACACACCGGGGCATACTTGAAGACTCAGAATAGCATCCTGCCTGAGCATCACATACCTCTGCAGCTGGTACACAGGCATACGTTACGTCGGAACAGAGCACATGCCACACATGGCACACACATCCCATGTAAAAGTGTGAGAAGCAAGGAGCCAAACTTGACAGTAAGAGTATTGCCAGTGAATACCAACCAAATAGTCTCCGTAGTTGATGTAAAATGTGTATTCCAAATGCAAATAGATTTTCCCAAGAACCGCAACACCAGTTGTAAAATCGAACTTTAATTTAAACAATAGGCTTTTACCGCACACTCACAGCCTGTAGGGCTACACAACACACCTGCTACAGATGTGTCAGGTACCTCTCTTGGCCGCTGCAGTGGGGTCCCGCTCAACAGGCTGTACATGGTGAAGGTCACAGTGATATGCCTGTGGGGCACTATGGTCCACCACAAAACACATGCATACAGGTCAGTCAGAGGCATGGACACATATGACTCAGTCATTGACCATGCCACTATGGATGACCTGAGACATACCTCCCTGGACTACATGATAGGCAACATAGAAGGGATCTCTCAGCATGTGGCACGGGCCAGTATGAGCCTGATCTTGGTTGCCATCATACCATCACCAGGTATGCTACCACTATATGTAGGAAGGGTGTTCTATGTCTACATTCTGCTCAATCTCCATTGTCATTCATAGGGTATCCACTGGCTGTCAACGTATGCTTACATGCTAGGGAAGCCACAATGATTTGAGAGGGGCAGCTTGCACGTGACACCCATGGGCCAATGTATATTGGCGAAGCCCCGTGATACACACATAGTGCCTTATGCTGCAGGACACGGATTACATAGCCACCTCCGCGGGTATCACACAGGATAGGACACTAACAGTGATGCTACATAACACCAGCAGTGTACACTGCAAGATGCATGCACTGGACACTGTCCTCAGCATGGTGAACTGCAATGTCTGTGCAGTACCAGAGTCCTGATTCACAGCTCACAGGTGCAACCCATCACTGCCAGGTTATACCTCATACCATGCCTGTCGTCCCCTACACATGTAACACATATGGACAGGGGGGTGGTATCCCAAGGCACCACAGATACACACACCTCCAGGTTTTGGCTGGCACACAAAGCATCAGGGCCTATTCATGTGCAGCTAGCAGTGTGTCGGACTGCCTTCTGGTTCATAGCCTGGCACACACAACCCTCCCATACACAGGAAACCCACCTATCCTCCATAACAACACTGGCAATATGACAGTCTCAAGAACTGTCTTTATATGGCTGGACTGCATCCAGCCAAACATTGTGCGTGAGCATTACTGTAGCTACAACACACTAGTTGAAAGGTTCCCAGCATGTGGTCACTGAATTGTAGTGGAATAACATGTTACCACTCCCACAACAGGTGGGAACATGCAGCACCTGTACATCAATTACATGTAGACTATATGGCCCAGACCAGATGTGTATCCCCTGCTGTAGGTATTTTACCATATACACCCACACTGTATAGACACATACGCGGCCCCTGCACAGTAAGACACAGTCATATTGTTATGCATTGCAAATAACATTTATCCACTCGAGGCACGTGTCAGACATGGTAACTACTGCAGGTCACAGGTATTTATGTGTATGTCTCACACACATACATCATCTGTGCATTGCCATTGCTGGTTTAGGCAATGGCATGCATTGTTATGCACAAAGACCCACACAAGGTCATAATGTGTGACACAACCACACGTGGCAGTTGTGGGTTTCCAAAATATACCTATCTGTACTCTGACAATGGTAATAGACCCAGTAGCAGAGCACACTATTGGCATTACTGGCCAACTAGCCCCGTTTGGCTGTGCGGATAGTGTGGTGACATCCCCTGTGGTTACTGGGGGAATATGCAGCATCTGGTGTATTGTAGTATTTGCCCAAAGGATCTGTTTTCTCACACTTGCAATTCCACACACCCTACTACCCCCACACACTTGCCATTTGCAGGATTCATACCTCTATCTAACGACACATGAGAGAGACGCATTAGTGAAGCGCACTATTCGGATTACTAGGAGGTTTCTCTTCTCCAGCTGTACTTATAGGGTGCTGACATTATCAGTGTTTGGAAAGGGTAATGTGCATCATGTAGTGTGATGTCCTGATTGCCAAAAATAACATGTTTTTCATACAGAATTGCACACACACAAACTCCCCACATCCAAACACACACATATTTGCCATTTGCAGGTTTCAAACCCCTATCTAACTAGGTTATGACACTTGAGAGAGAGGCTTTAGCCGAGTGCGCTATTCGGATTACTTGGAGGTGTTCCTTCACAAGCTGTATGTATAGGGTGCTGACATCATCAGTGTTTGGAAAGGGTAATGTGCATCATGTAGTGTGATGTCCTGATTGCAAAAAAGCACATATCTTTCATACAGAATTGCACACACACAAACTCCCCACATCCAAACACACACATTTGCAGGTTACAAACTCCTACCTAACTATGTTATGACACCTAAGAGAGACGCATTAGCAGAGTGTGCTATTCGAATTACTGGGAAGTTTCCCTTCTCCTGTTGTACTTATAGGGTGCTGACATCATCCTTGCTTAGATAGGGGAATGTGCATCCTGTAGAGTGCTTATACAGTTGCCAAAAGGGACATCACCCTCACACAGACTTACACACACATCAACCCCGCTCACCCACACACACACACACACACACACACACACACACACACACACACACACACACACACACACACACACTGAGCATTTGCATGGTTCGAACTCCTACCTACCTATATTATGACACTTGAGGGAGCATTAGCAGAGCGCTAACAGAATTACTGGGCATCTGGTCTGCACCTGCAGTATTTATAGGGTGCTGACATCTTTATTTCTACAGAGGTATGTACATCTAGTACTAGCTGTCAGGTGGGGGATAGCATATATATGCATTTGCAGCCACCTACATCAGGGTCAGATATGCACATCGCACTGGCAGGTTATGTTCTATACCATGCTTCGTGACCACAGGACCTGTAACACACAACACAACCAGTCCAGAACACCACTCCCACATCCAGGACACACACTATGCTTCCCTGGGAACAGTGCCAGGATATGCAGGTGTTCACATACACCATTCCAGTTGTTAACATCAGGTACAGGTATATTGTGTGTGAGAACTTCTCAGGCCTCTACCACTTTACCCTACAGCCACTACAATTTGTGGGTCCATGTGCTATGGCAGAACCACACACCACAGCCACATGGGGGAATACATATTGCACCTGTCCATCTGCAACATGGGTACTTACTCTTCCACACCAGAGGTAGACCACCATTGTTGATACCTGACCATACCCACCTTTCCCTGGACATCCATATCCCATCCCCACCCCCAGGCAAGGTTGTCACTGCAAACAAACTGTATTTAGCACAAGCAGACTCTACACTTGTGAAGACTAGGGTGGACAACTTCAAAGGACCCATGCTGGGGGACTATACTGGCCACTCTGCATAATCCTTGACAATTGCATTGTATGATCATGTGTGAGGTTTGCATTGATCATGCTATCCCACATATACCCATGACTGCTCCACAACAAGACACCTGTCAGGTGTACACCAGCCATATATGAGCCATCCAACAGACAGAGTGAGCTAATACATTGCAGAGCTGTAGCCCACATAGGGAGGACATCTGTGAACAGTACCGGCATGACACTTCATTCCCACATAATCATCACAACACAGTGTTGACAGTGGAATTGTCCAGACAATGCAGATAGGGCTCCCCTCAGTCTGTTATTGACGGCCACTTACTGTTAGAGGTCCTCAGCAACCCTCTTCCAGCACACACCAACAACATGGCTGTGGTTTAGCACATTCAAACCCTGGGATCTCCACTGTGCCCCTGCTTGACAGAGGCACAGCTCACTAGCCTCACACATTGCCTTATGTGACCTACTTTACAGTGGCACAGTAGCCTACTGTACTTGGGATGCAGATGCCAAGCACACTCTGGCTAAGCTGTCATTCCCTAGGGCAACAAGCCTAGTATTGACCTCTACACCCATATGTTCAATTGTCAGATGCACAATATTTGTTGTGCTGTTATACTGTTTGCAGGTCTTTATTGCCATAGCATTCCCTGTTCCTATGAACAACTTTATCTGTGGAAGATGTTTGAATATGAGGGCAATCCACTATATCACTTATGTCTCTGTAGTCATTTACTGTGTGCACTGGGCAGATTGCTGTGTTGTGGTTGGTTCCTGGAATGACACGTACAAATACCAGATATGTGTGGCCAACTGCTAAACAGAGATATGGCCTAAGTGTGTGAGCATGCCCAGTTCAGCCTTTCCATGGCATGTTGTCTGACATATGCCTCATTTATCAAAGTGTGCGAGCATGCCTAGTGTGAGCTTTCCATATGTTGAACTCTGAAGTCCACCACATATTTGGGTGTGTGTGAACTTCAACAATATCTCACGTTTATGGTTGTGTGTTGGGTGTCATGTTGTGTACTAACTGGCCAACTGCTTCGTGTCTGCCACAACAGGGATTATACTGTGCCTGCAGGGATTGCATGGGATACTTTGCATACAGTTGTCAACATCCTTCCATAATGACCTAACACTGTAGTACCGTATAGTGTACTGGTTCAGTACTTTCACTCTGGTGGACAGTATCCTGGGCTTTAGTCCTATCACTGCTTGACATCTTCATAGTGAGCACAACTGACTGTGTAGGGGCCAGTTGTGCACATATGACCATGTTGCATTATGTTCAGATATGGACTACCTACACCAGGCTTGTCCAACATTGGTAGTGTATTCCACAACATAGGTGGACATTGGCAAACACTAGCGATGTTCCCTAGGCCATTTCTGATGCTAGTCACAGGGTGTGTTTGTCCTTCGACACACATTGTAACTGGAGTTTGCCATGACATATGTCATGGTTAGTATACTGTGCCTCCGTCTACCTCTGACATATTGGCACAGTGATACCCAGGGTTAACCTACCATCTCCCATCCACTCTTGAGGGGTTTCGATAGGTGACTCTCTGGCTAACCTGTACTGGGAGTTTACTCAAGAGTGGGGCTGCCTTCTGTGTTATGGATCATTCTGTACAGCTTGTCCTATGTATGTCAGTGCTGGGGTTCAGGTCTCTCATGTGCATAACTCACTGCCATTCAGATTGTACAAGGTGCAGCATGTTCATTGATTCCAGCTTGGACATGGCTTCATACATCAGGCACAGCTTGCCTCTGGCTGGGCAGTATGGCAGTGTGTGGAGCTGCAGTTTGTTTACTCAGGCAACACATGGCATCTGTTCTTGCTCTTTGCTACTCCTGGTGGGGTACTGTTGTGGACTTTACAGTTGATGGAGGTGTCTGCTGAGGTATATCCCACAGGGGCTATTGTAGTCAATTGTGATGCTGATGAAGGATGACTGAAGAGCCACAGTGACCTCCCCTTATCTACATCTGACAACCTTCATGATTGGGTGGGTATATGGTATGTTTCTGCGAACACTACAGCCACATGTTTGTCCAGTGCACGATATCTATCACCTTGTGTCCAGGTCTCTCATTACATGTTAGCACGTAATGGGTTAACACCTGTGTGGTAATGTGGGCACCTGTATATCCAAGGTGGTTGTCTACACACAATTCTGCAATTAGCTTGCTGACATGGCTATAGTTCCACTTGTCTGTTTCTAGGTGGCCCTTTTGTGGGTTGCTTGTGTCAGCTGGGGGTCAGATATGATGGGCTGTTTGTACTCCTCTGCATACATGTTCAGTCACAGTCCTTCCATGTTGGCCTGTACCTATGGGACATATATACGGAGCGGGGGGTCCCAGGACCAAGCCTTGTGGGATGCCACTCATATCTGCTTTGTAGTCTGACATGGATGCAGCATGTCTGACCATGTCAGTTCTGTCCTTGGTCTGGTTTGCAACCCCTCTACTGACATAGGGGTATATATTTAAGCTGGTGAACATATCCATACTGAACTATTGTCTGGAAGCATATGCACAGTCCAGCTACGCTGTGTGGACCACATTGCCCTCATCAATGACCTTAATGACTGTTTCAAATGGGTCAAACATGTTTAGGGGCAGGATCTGCAGTTATGACAGCCACACTGTGTAGTGTCCGGTATCACTAGGTCCACGATAGCTTTATGTCTGCGGTACATACTGATCCTTTCCATAGCTGTGCAGACCAAGCTTGTCAGGATCCTGGGGTGGTAGTTTGCAGTATCCATTCAGGCAACACCTTTGTTGTGAAGGACCACTGTTGTTGTACACTGCTCTTTGGGTACATATCCTGTGGTAAGGCTGACATTGGGCAGTAGTGTGATTTGGCATTCCATTATTCTTGGAGTCCATGTTGGCCTCAGCCCAGGACACCATGACATACCTTTGCTGCTGTATGTTTTGCTTTGCAGATGATGGCTATTACCTCAGCATCTGCAATGTCAGAGACCAACAGTCTGCTGGGATAGATATTTTGCATTCTGGGGGTTGCACTGCACCTGTCAGGTTGTATGTTGGCAATATGTGTGTGTGTTTGGTATGTTGTTTGTAATATCTGTGTGATTCGGAGCATATCTGTGGATTCCCAACATGGTTCCTACCATCAGTTAAGTAAGCCTTGTGATTATCCTGAGTGTCCTGTACAATTTGTGTCGTCATAGGGTGATGGGTTCATACTAGGCTATCCACCCTAGTGCATTAGTAAGCTAAGCCAGGTGTGTGTGTCTTCGCCACTTGCTATGTGACTATTATGGCCATTTATGATTTTTCTTTACTGTGCATCTGTCTGGACGTGACACAGTGAAGACCCCAATGTACATACGATCATCCATCCACTTGGCAATATTCCTGTTGAGGGTGTCAGTGAGGGCTCTGCCTAACATGGATTGGGATCCTGTTTCTGGGTGTGGGGAGCCTCTGGGTTATGTATCTGTCCCTCCAGCACATCCTATTTCATTATGTGTTGAGGCTGACATCTGTCACTCTCACAGCTCCAATGGCTTTGATTTCCTGTGGTGGAGCATGTCCATTACTCCTGTGTTGGACACGGCCTTGTACAACAGACATACAATGCCTCTGTGTAGGCAGTCTGTGACTGCATTCATCTGGGGTGTCTACAGCCAGGCAGCATATGACATATATTTGACACCCTTTATCCTCTTGGTGGGGTACCTTTGAGGTCTTCTGAACCACTGCAGGTGTCAGGTATGGTACATCCCATATGAGTCATTGTACTAGATTATGGGTCTGATAAGGGAACAGTACAGGGGCACAGTGACCTCTGTTGATGTAGATGTGAATCCTTTCATGATACGGTGTCCAATATCAACAGTCTTCCTAGCCACATTGGCATTGTGAGTGTCACATGACAGGTTATTGTCGACTTGTGTCCCTAGGTCCCTGATTACTCCTTGCATACATAATGGTTTACCACCTATGTGGTAATTTGTGAGTACCTTGTCTGGTATTTGGTGAGACATTCATACTGTCCAGTGTCTTCAGGATGTCTGGGTGGGGTTCTTGTGAGAGTGTGGAGTGTCGCATGCTACAGACTGTACAGCAGTTATAACTACACTTAGGTGCACATGGGTGGTCTCCACTGCTTCATGCATTGTCAGTTACCTGGCCATATGGGTGTCTGTGCTGCATATGGATACTCCCCCTCCTTTGATGTTTTGGTCCAGGTGTTGGGGCCATAACGCATGATATGTGGTATAACCTGGTAGTGCTGGTGTGCTATCAGTAGGCTTGCAGCAGGCTTCTGTCACTGCACAGACATCAATGTTCTCCATACTGGGAAGTGCCTCAGGGCATGCTATTGATTTACACATCTGGCATTGGTCAGCATTACCCTTATGTTTCTTACCACTTATGTTTTCTAGGGTTGTGGGTTAGTCTTTTTGGCCTTGCCTACATACGGCTCTATGGAGGTGGCAAAGGCCTTATCCAGTATCCAGATGCCCAGGAGTAACAGGTGCAAGCCATCCCTGGAACAGCAGCATGGCTTGTCATGCATGACATCTCAGGCAGACAGACATTAGTCCCTCTTAGACTGACAGCTGTAACCGTGCCACCTGTTAAAGCTGATCATTCTGTGTTTGTACTGTGGCATCATTCTTGGTGAGGTTTGGATGCTGCAAACGGCCAGTGTCATACCGGCCTGGGGTACATACTCAGAGAGCTCATCCATGTCTCTTTTCATGTAGTCCAGGGAGGTATATCTCAGGTCATTCACACCAGCATGGACAATCAGTGCATCATATTTCTGCTTGCTTTGGGGTGACCTGCGTATTTGTGTTATGTGGCATATTGTGGCAGCCTACAGGCAGCTTACTGTACCCTTTCCCTTGTTCAGTCTGGTGAGTGGGACAGCAGTGTGTCTGCCTATACAGATACCTATTACAACTGTATCAGGCATGTTGTTTCTCCTTCTGGCCTGTGACTGTTTGGCACACCAGCTTTGTGTACTATGTGTTGCATGTGCTATGTTTGGAGGTTGTGGTTGCTTGGGATCTGCTTTGGAGGCTTCTGTTGGTGTGGTGTGTTTGTAATTAGGGTCTCCGGGAATGTTTTTCTGTGTTTATGTGTTTGGTTTACAGTTGTGATAGGTCTATGTGGGACTGGGTTTGCGGTGTATGTGGTTATCTTCTCCTCCTGACTAGTTTTGACAGTACTGAGTTGGGGGAGCTCAGCCTCCAGTTTGGATACATGGTTGCATCTCTCACATATATTTGTATTTATTGGGGGGTGTTGTGGGTTGTCTGTGTACTTGGGCCAGGTGTCACATTGCCTCTGGATTCACAGATTCTACTTGTTGTGGCTGGCCTTAGTGGATTGTATGTGTGGACATATTTTATTGCCATACTACTGATCAGTGATTACTTCCCTTTTTATGTTTGGTCTATCATGTAGTAGCTTCCTCATTCTCTTGCATGGTTTAGTAATGGCTGGAGTCCAGCATGCCAGATGCCTGCGTGTATGGCATTGTGTCTTGTTGTTATTTGTGATTGCATACTCCAAGCATTCCTGGCTGTGTTCATGGAATGCCTGTATCACATGTTCTGCGGTGTGTCCCATATTCTGCACATGCACAGGGCCTTTTGTGGATTCCACATCAGTTTGGAGGGGTGCAACCTATGCTTTACACATGTTTTTCACTGTGGTTTTCTGGCCAGGGACTGTGGTCAGGATGTGTATATCCAGTGTGATTACTCTATGGTCTGGTCTTACCAGTGAGGGATACACTTCTTATCTTGCCATCCAGTACACATGTTGCTGATTATCACATCCAGTATGCTTACCCCTCTTGTGGGAGTAGTGCGTTGTTCCTGGGCATTTTGGTTTATGGATTCTGGAACTTTCTCCTACTGTGTTGGTGCTAGTATAATGCTCCCAGTGAATGTCTGGGTATTTTCAGTCAAACAATATAATGTGGTTTGGGGGCTTGATATATTCATGTATTCCAACATAGGCCAGGTGCAGTTCCTGGTATTAGGACAGTAGTCTGCAGCAGGCTATATCTGGGGAGGCCCGGTTTTAGCCATTGGTATTTGACCATGGCTAATCCATACTGCTTCTTGTTGTGGTACCAACATGGGGGTGTGGTTATACTTGACATTTATTGCTAGTCACCCTCCTTTTGTAGCTTCTTCTATGTTTTGCGGCTGTACAGCACAGTATGAGGTGTAACCTGGTAGTGTTAGGGTGCTGATGTGAGCCTTGACCCAGTTTTCTATTACAGGACTGATATCAACATTCTCCATACTGTGTGCGTTTACACTGCACACATCTTGCTGTTTAGACTTCTGGCATTGGGTAGCATTACAACTAGGTTCCTATCCTTGTGGTACTTACCTATGAAGGTGGGTTTGTGTTTTGAGACTTACCTATTCAGGGCATGCTGTGGGTACTGACAGCCTTTGCCAGTATCCATGGGGCCTGGACTGATAAGTGCATGCCACCTCTAGCAGGTGGTGCATCATGTCATGCTCTGCATGTCTTCCCAGGCTGAAACACATTGGCTCCCCTTTGACTAACTGCATTACTTCAGCCAGTTATTGCAATTGATTATCCCATCGTCATTTTGTGGCTTCATGCTTGGTGAGGGTGGATGTTAGTCAGGGTCCTCAGATGTGCATATAGTAGATGGTGTTACATTACTTAACACATGGCATTCATGCCTCAGGTGGTGCTGCAGGGCTGCCTCTGTCGGATGCACATATTACACTCCCTGTACATGTTTGTGAGCAGGTCATGTCATTATAGGCATCCCTGTTATTATTTGAGTGAGTCAGAGGGGTTATCATTCCCAGGGTTTCTACTCAGCCAGTGTATGTGCTATGCGTTGCCTCTTTGCCAAGGCCAGGGCATACTGGGCATGCCTCCCTCTGCCTACTGGGGCAGGCTCAGGTTGTTCCTCCTCCGAGAGTCCACTCTGCCTGTGATGGCCTTGGCAATGGTGGGGGGCTGTTTGGCCCAGCCCTATGCTGGTCCTGCTGCAGCTGTTTTCGCAAGATCATATTATGTAGCATAGCACATACCATGACAATTTGGGTGCATGTAGTTGGTGTGTACTGCAAGGCTCCACCAGATGTGTCCAGACACCGGAACCGTGACTTGAGCAGCCCAAACACACACTCTATTACATTATGTGTTTGTGCATGTGCCTCATTATGGCGTTCCTGTTCAGGTGTGTGTGCGTTTCTGATGGGTGTCATCAGCCACGGCTCCAGTGCATAACCTGCATCTCCCACTAGGTGTCCGTGTGGGATATCCCCATTGGCAAATGTCTGGTACAGCTGTGTCAAATGCCAGATTTGGGAATATTAGCTGGGCACCCGAAAAATTCTTATTACCCCGGGGAACAAAACCTGGCAGTTGATGGGGAACCCCTTCGGTTAATTATATATTTTTATCATATTTGGGGCTCTATTGACCCACTACCCGGGATTCCGCTTTTCTGGAAGAGACGATATTGCTGGGCCAATACCTACGGGGTTTGGGGTAACTGTACCACATTCTGCATGGCACCAAATTGCATACCCCAGGGTGTGCCTGTGATATATCATTACAGGGTCCTGGAAGGTATGTTGCAGTATTTTGGCCAACACATCCTTTTTTCCATGGGATGGGGTTTTCTGTTTTCTTTTGGGGGTGGGCCTGCCAAAAAATTTCTGCAGGAGTTGCCATTATATCATATTAGCCATGTCCCCTGGTAGGGGATGGGCCGAATTTTCCTTTATGTGGGTTTTGGAATCTGCATTTCCCCCCCTAAAGTTATGCTCAATAACATCAGTAACATTTTGCTTGATTAGCTTTTAGTTTTCACCCAAAGTTATCCTGCTTATGTCCTTTGGGGAAAAAATCCTGCACTCTGTTTGCAGAGTTTTTAAAGGGGGCTGGGGTATTTCTGCCTGTGTAAGCCTGCTTTTAAGTTTTACCTGCTAGCCCAGCAGTTTCCCTGTAGCTTCCTATAACTGTTGCTTCCTTTTTCCTTTTTGTTTCCTCAGGGGGGCAGCAACCACAAAAACCCCCAATGGCCCGAACTGTTACACGGTTCAGGTTGCCTATTGGTTAAAAGGAAAGGGGTTACAGTTGCCCAACAGGTCCTACATGCTCAGTTGCCCTCACACACCAAAACCCGGGAAACTGAAACATTGCCAAAACCCTCCCAAGCCAGTTGCCCACGATGAACGCCACTGTTTATCCCACCGGGGGATCACCCAGGGAAATTTGGGTTAAATAACAGTGTAACCTTATTTCTTGACTTTCCCATGCACTTTCACTCCCTTTCCCGATCTTTTCTGTATTGTCAACTGACCCCAATGAACTGCACTTTCTACCTTCCCCTTTTGGCCCACCCTACCTATTCCCCCCTTTGTATCCTTTAAATCTCAACTGGTCATTTTTATGTGCGTGGGTTAGATCCCAACCCCCATTTTTAGAACCACTAATCTTTGAAGCAACTCAGCTTCCCCTTTCAACCCACCCGGTGGCCTGTTGTTTTTGGTCTCTGGTCCCTGCATTGCACCAGTTTGCAAAAACCCAATTTTTGGGGTTTATAATTCTTTTATGTTTTAAAGCCAATTTTCCCGGTGAAACATCAAGCGAAAAAAAAAAATTTTCATCACCCCTCCCTTTTGGATTGGATGTCCCATATCACCCATTTAAAAAAAAAAAAAAAAAAAAAAAAAAAAAAAAAAAAAAAAAAAAAAAAAAAAAAAAAAAAAAAAAAAAAAAAAAAAAAAAAAAAAAAAAAAAAAAAAAAAAAAAAAAAAAAAAAAAAAAAAAAAAAAAAAAAAAAAAAAAAAAAAAAAAAAAAAAAAAAAAAAAAAAAAAAAAAAAAAAAAAAAAAAAAAAAAAAAAAAAAAAAAAAAAAAAAAAAAAAAAAAAAAAAAAAAAAAAAAAAAAAAAAAAAAAAAAAAAAAAAAAAAAAAAAAAAAAAAAAAAAAAAAAAAAAAAAAAAAAAAAAAAAAAAAAAAAAAAAAAAAAAAAAAAAAAAAAAAAAAAAAAAAAAAAAAAAAAAAAAAAAAAAAAAAAAAAAAAAAAAAAAAAAAAAAAAAAAAAAAAAAAAAAAAAAAAAAAAAAAAAAAAAAAAAAAAAAAAATAAAAAAAAAAAAAAAAAAAAAAAAAAAAAAAAAAAACCCCAAAAATTTTTAACATGATTTTTTTAAAAAAAAGGGATTTTGTGCTTTTCCCAAAATAGCAGCCCGAGACCACCAGTTCTTCCAGGGAGTCTAGAAATAGCAGAACTGTTTACATTTGGGCATGGGTTTGCATGGTGTGCCTTGAGGCTTAAAAGGGGTGGAAATAGGAAGGGGGGGAAAAGGTAAATGGCAGAATAAAAGCAATCAAGTACAAATAACATAGCTGGCAGGTGGAATGCATCAGTCAGCCAATCAGAACTCAGACAGGAACTTGCAACATCATTAGGCACCCTATTCAACCAAAGCCTAAATACCGGCTTTGTCCCAGCTGAGTGGAGGACAGCCACTGTCATCCTTTTACACAATGGTGGAGCATCCACTGATCCAGGAAATTATAGACCCATCAGCCTAACTAGCCTGATCTGCAAAGCCATGGAATGGATTATCATGGACCTCATTAACAACGACATTGGCAGCCTACAAACATTTAATCTCACACAGTTTGGCTTCATCAAGGGGAGGTCATGTCTGTTAAATTTGGTCAACTTTTTTGAGACAGTCACCAAAGCCAAGGATGAGGGGAAGACAGTGCACACTGCCTACCTTGATCTGGCCAAAGCCTTCGACACTATTCCCCACTTGGGCATAATCGCTAAACTCTCTCAACTAGGAATCAATCCATATGTTGCCAGATGGGTAGCCATCTGACTCACTGACAGAACCCACCTAGTCAAAATAGGGGAAGGCACCTCAAGCAGTAGACCCATATCAAGTGGCGTATCCCAGGGTTCGGTCTTGGAGCCTCTGTTATTTGGGATATACTTTTCTGAGGTACAGACCAAAACCTGTGGGCTATTGCTGACCAAGTTTGCAGATGACTGCAACTTGGGCACTGTCATCAATTCCCCTAGTGATGTGGACATCCTCCAAGAAGGTCTCACCAAACAAATGACTGGTGCCAGAAACATGGCCTCAAGCTGAATACAAAAAAAATGCATCATCATCTCCTTTGGGGATTTAGATGTCCCCACAAATTATCACATAAATAACAATGTTCTAAGCATGCAGTCAGTCATGAGGGATTTGTGCATCCAGATTAATAGCAGCCTGACTTTTGACCACCATGTTGCTTCCATTGTGCAGAAAGCTTTCTACACAGCCCACCTCATAAGTAAGGGCATCAAGTCCAGGGACAAGGAGATCATAACATCCCTGTATTCTTCCCTTATAAGGCCCATTATTGAGTACAATGCCCCATTAGGCATGTACCTTGCAAAGCACATGCAGCAGCTGGAGAGACTACAGAGGTTTCTCACCAGGAGATTCCAGGTCCTCAAAAATCTACCATAAACAGATGGGTTAAAAGCTCTATGCCAGTACTCTGTTTGATTCAGACTTCTTAGAGGTGACCTCTGTCTGGCATACAAGGTGATCTCAGACCCTGCTTTGACGGGACTGCTGCATATCCACAAGTCAAGCTCCACTCGTGTAACTCACACATGTGGCCTCAAGCTGGTCTGTGACATCAATAGGACTTGCTGGTGGGACAGATTTGTGTCCCTGAGACTCCCCCATCTATGCAACAGACTCCTCCACATCAAGCAGAGTACCTATGTGCCCCTTTTTAAGCACAATCTGGATAACTGGATGGGAAATAGAAAGTACATCCCTGGGATTTCACCCTTGTCCCTGCTGGATAGGGGCATCAGGTGCTGATTTGTCTCTGCATGGGCTAAACTCTTGGCTAGGCTTATAAGAGCCTCGGGGCCAATAGCCTGGTAACTTCCTATGATCCTATGATCCTATGAATCATGCAGACAGTATCTGCAGCACAGCAGTATAAACTATGCAAACAACTTTCAGTCTGTTTTTTTCCCGCAAACTATGCACCATTGGTATACACACTCATGGGAATTTTAACTGACAAAATGTTAGGGGCTACTGTCACTTTGATACATCAGTATGTGCTAGAGGCTGAGAGCAGTGAGGAGGATAATTCTGACAACCGTCCCAGACTGAGGAGAAGGAGAAGAGTGTTCAAACCCAGGGTAACCTATGAGGGGCTACATGATCTGGAGATAGTAGAGCACTACAGGGTGGACAGAGACATACTCCAGCAACTCATTGAGCTGTGCTGGCCTCACCTCAGACCAAGAGCCAACAGAGGGGAACCCATCCCAGTGGGTACCAAGGTATGTGTACCTTCCAAAGACCTACTGAGGATATCATGGGGGTCTCACAGGCATCTGCATTCAGGGTTCTCCACCAGTTCCTGGATGCCATGTGACCACATGCCTGTGAGCACATTTACTTCCCCAGCATCCGTGAGGAGATGACCAGCAATATGCGCCTCCTCCACTATGTAGCAGACTACTTGGAGGTATTGGGTGCCATAAACTGCACGTACATCCACATCAAAGCACCACCTGGTGAGCAGGGTAAGGTCTACCTAAACTGTGAGGGCTTCCACTCCATCAACTGCCAGGTCATGTGCAATGCCCAGGGCATTGTCATGAATGTGTGTGCTGGAAGCCCTGGAAGCTATCATGACTCCCACATCTGGCATTCCTCACAGCTGTATCAGGGATTTGCCAGGGGGGACATCCTGTATGGCCATCTGGTGGGGGATGCTCGCTATACACTGGAGTCATGGATGATGAAACCCATCAGAGATACACACACACCCACTCAAAAATGCCATAATGAGGCACATGCATAAACCAGGATAATTATAGAGCATGTGTTTGGGATGCTCAAGTCATGGTTCTGCTGCTTTGACATATCTGGTGGATGCTTGCAGTACTCTCCAGCCACATGTGCACACATGTTCATAGTATGTGCCATGCTACACAATATGATCCTGTGGAAACAGCTGCAACAGAAACAGCACGGGGAAGGGCCACAATGCCCCCAACCATTGCCAAGGTCCCCACAGGCACAGAGGGACTTGGAGGAGGAATCACCTGAGCCAGCTCCTGTAGGCAGACAGAGGCATGCCCAGTATGGCCTGGCCTTGGCAAAGAGGCAACGCATAGCAAACACACACTGACACTGTAGGGACCCAGAGACTGACACTTCTCTCTGGCTCGCACACACAGTAAAATGAATGACACACACATCACACTACCTGTAACTTACCATGTATAGGCAGTGTACTGCGTGCATCCAACATAGGCAACCCTCAAGTACTATCCTCACAACTGCTGCAGGAACAAGGTAAGTCAGGTCAGTCTTCTTAACAATAAATTAATGTTAATATGTTCTGCTAGCATATCTATGGTATCGCTGCATGTATGCAAGGGAATGGGGTGGCCTACTGAAATAGCAGCAGACAACTGACAGTTATGTGAGACACCAGGAAATGTTTGCTCAATACTGGCCTCCCCACAGTATGCAGTAGTACCCAAGGTGAAAAATCCCACTGCAGTATATGTGGGGGGCCAACTAACTAGGGAGACATAGGTCACAGGCATGGATGTCAGTGTGGGGGTCCCATAATCACCCCTCAGCCTCATCCAGCAAGTCAGCTGTAGAAAACCATATAAAAATGTCTGGCAAAGGCCCACAAATGGCAACAATGATGAAATACTCCCTACAGACTTACACAGTGATAGCACAGCAGGTCTTGCAGTTGCACTAAGGCTCTGAAGGGTAAGAAGTCTGAAACTCAAATATATGTCATTACAATCTGACCTGTGATCTTTAGTGATATGCCTCTAGTCTCCAAGACAGGGTACAGTACTATGCTAAATGGAACCAAAATGTAAAGCAAATATCAGCACAGTCTGTGCAAATGTGTACAGTTGACAGGTGTGCCCCCCTACACCCATATTCCCATAGAAATGCAGTTTGCAGGGAAATAGCAGCAGACCACCCATTGTCAGGGCTGCCCCAATCAACATGATAACTTGTTGCATGTTCACAATATGCAGGGGTCAATGAGCTATGTATATGTGTGGTTAATACTGTCAGGATGTGGCCAGTCCTTACCCCCGGCCATTATGTTGTAGTGGCCTAGGTACAGTGCTGTCTTTGACAGGGCCATGTTCCAAGTATTCTGTATGTCAGCTACACCTATGGTAGGAGTAGTACACACTGTCCAGATGTCAATATCTGTTAATACAGGAAAGCTGTCTTGGTCATGGACAGGGGGCCACATGGAAGGACAGTACACAGCTTGGAGTTACTTAAACAGTGCCTACCATACCTCTTAACTGTACAGACCTATTGCAGAATGTCCAGAGGTTTGCATCATAATTGTGGTCTGTATAACATGAAATAGTGGTTGTCTGGTGATACATTGGCAAATCACACAAGATTAAGGTCAGAAAATAATGAAAGATTGTAGTGTCAGACTTCATACCCTATAGAAACAAACATGCTAATGCAAAACATGTTATTGAATCACCTTTCCAGTTTGTATGGCCAATACTTAAAAATGGTCCCTATATTTAGGCCTCTGTCCCCCAATCATTTATGGCTTTGTCCAGATGTCTGGCTCTCAGAAGTTGAGAGGTATGGTGCCTAGCAGGACAGCAGGTTCCTCAAGGTCAGTGTACTGCCAGTGTATAAAAGGCTGCCACCTTTTTGTGTCAGCACTGACAACATGTCACTGGCCAACAGCCATATCCTTGGAATGACACAGGTTGTCACAGAAGGAGCAAAAGTATGGCTTGTATATCTGTTCTGCTTGTCCTAACATTGCATTTGCCTGCCAACTATTTGCAAAACAAGAAAGGGTCATGTCAAAACAGCAATGACAGACAGTGGGGAAGCAGACGTCAAACCCATAAGAGCAAACAAGCAATTACTAAACTGGTCTCCCAACTGTTTATATTTGTCAGAACTTTATTAACACCCTGTACCCATGTGTGGGCCTTTGTCTGAATGTCATATTTGGGACTGTCCAGATGTCATTCTGTGATGGTATGACAGCTAGGCCCACATGTAGCCTCATAATATATAGCAATACAAACCGTCTAAGGACCACAGCAAATGGAGTGGTGCAGTGATGGACAACCTGGTAAATAGGTACACTCAGAGGTGTAAAGTCCACAACCCCGTGTGTGGTGTAACTGCATGTACCTCACCCACATCAGAATTACAAATACATAACAGCCAAGGTGGCCATAGCCTGTGGCTGGACTACAGAAGGACAAAGAGACACACATAAGGGGAAAGGGAACCACTGGCAAGACAAATGGAGAATGTGCACACCAGAAAAGATTATGCAGTAACGTAGGTGCCATGCAGTGTCAGGAGTCAGTAAACATCACCTGCAAATACAAAACACACACCCATGTAAGTGGAGGTCCGCAACAAAACAAACCCAAACAATGGACACCTCAGAGGCAAAATCACATGAGAACTCCACAAACCTACACACCACAGACCATGCAGGCTCCACACACTAGGATCTTGCAAACACTGAGGCCTTAACCCAAACCCCAAACAGCAACCCTACACAGATAGGCTAAGAGCACTGTCCCTCTACCCTGTTCCATACAGACTTTGCTGACCTGACCCCTGTCTGGCATACAAAGCAATCCAGACCCTACCTTGACGGGACTGTTGCACATCCGGAACTCAAGACCCACTCCATCAACCTGTAGGTGCAGCATCAACCTGGGCTGTGATATCAGTATGGCTTGCTGGTGTGACAGATATGTGTACCACACACTACCCCATCTGTGGAATACACTCCCTGTCAACAGAAATCCAAGTGCCTCAATACCCCTAGTGATGTGTTCCCTGTATAACTGTATGGGAAACACAAAATACAGTCCTGTGATCCCACCTGTGTTCCTGCTGGACAGGAGCTCTATGTGCTGACATGTTGTAACATGGGCTACATTCTTGTCTGCAAGGGTTCTAAGGGCTTCAGGGCCAATACCCTACTAATGTCATAGAAACCTATCAACCTATACACAACTGTCTGTCAGTGGTTCACCACATTACTCTGTACTCCTCTGCCACTGACATACCTGGAAGTCACAGTGCTATGTGGAATATACTATATATATAATGGACATTTCTGCACAGTAGAATGCACTCTGTACCCACACCCATACCTCCCAACCTCTGACAGCAAGACATTTGGAAAAGGTCATAAATATAAGTGAGACAAAGGCATGATAATAGGTACTTGGTGTTGTAAATATTGCCCTTACATACTGAGAAAGTTGGGCGAATAATGGGTTCTGTATTAGCAGGAATTGTCTGATGGTTATGAAGTCTGAAACACTAATGTCTGTCATTATGTTTAACATCAGTCTTCAATTATATGCAACTAACTTGCCATAAAAACACAAGTTTATGTAGACTGGATGAAACTAATAGACAAACATCTGGGCAATCTGCTAAAAAGATATACATTGAGAGGTATGGCCACACCAGGATATGACATTTCAGGTAAGAAGAATACCACACAAGCAGGACATCCCCAGCCAATATATCACCAGGTTGCTGGACTGTTTACACAGCTTCATCAGTCAACCAGCTTTAGCCAC
Organism: Protopterus annectens; assembly: GCF_019279795.1. Classification (NCBI taxonomy): domain Eukaryota; kingdom Metazoa; phylum Chordata; order Ceratodontiformes; family Protopteridae; genus Protopterus; species Protopterus annectens. The sequence continues at coordinate 601,572,445 of NC_056745.1, forward strand.
ATCTTTCAACTGGCATTTTTGGGCAAGAATGTATATAGTCAAGCTTGTAATATTGGTTTGTGCATCATACATCTCGCTTTCCTCAGTTAAAGCACTGTGATGATCTGAGGATGTCTGCACTAGGTAATGACACAATACATTGCAGTGTCAGACTTCAAATATGTCAGAAAATGTCTGCTAAAACAATCCCAGTACCTCTAGGAAAGTCTTGTTTACTTTTGAGAGGTATGGCTGTAGCACACAAAACCCCAGAGCACAGTACACCTATATCTGGAATGGAGTCCCACACTCACTATAGAAGGTCACACTGGGCATGCTCCTACACTTAGAGAATCACAGGCCATATTGGAACCCACATCAGATTATATGACTGTATTGTGCATATATATCTTTGCATACAGGCAACTACGTACACCTTAACTGTCCCTACATACACCCATCATAGAGGATTACCCTCAGCTAGCTGTAGGTGGCCCATATGTGACATATCTGCATATGTGATGTGATACACAGACATATATATGGGCAACAGATAAGAATATGTCAAGCATACCAATGCATAGACATGGGGAAGAGAGAGATAGACAGTGATAGAGAGAGACACACAGGGGGACACACACAGAGTGAGTCAAACACACAGATACCCTGAATGACATAGAGTGATGTTCTGCTGCAGACAGTGGCATACCAGTCGTAACCAGTTGCACATGCCAGTATGAAAGCAAGCTCCATTGTGTAATAGTACTGAGGTGGGGGTTATGATATCACATCGTCGGCCTCTGTGTGTGTGTGTGTGTGTGTGTGTGTGTGTGTGTGTGTGTGTGTGTGTGTGTGTGTGTGTGCGTGTGTGTGCGTGTGTGTGTGTGTGTGTGTGTGTGTGTGTGTGTGTGTGTGTGTGTCTCTGTAGGTCTAAGTATTAAGAAGATGTTCCCAATCAGTGCACTTCCCATTGCCCTACTTCACAAGAGCTGCTGCTGTCATTCACATTAGAAGTTAATGAGCAAAGAAAAGAGCACAGGAAATTCCAAAAATGTACCGTTTAATACCAGGAATATAACACTTAAATGCAGTAAAGCTTTCGGGTTTCCCCTTCTTCAGTGCTAGGCAATTAGTACAAATCAGATGATTAAAATATGGACGTACTAAAATCACATGACACAGCCAGCCAATCAACAACAAAAAATATATAAAAAATATATACACATACATATCTAAAGTTTAAAATCTAACATATAATGATAACCATTAACAGTTACAATTTGCAGAATATTTTTAGTGCAAAGAATGCTGTTTTTTAACCAAAATAGGTTTTATACCCACTTTATTATTAATACCAAGAAAAACATCTGCCTCTAGTCTTACTATCCAGGAATATTCAGCATTCTCCAGGAGATTATTAGTATCAGCCCCCACTAATGCTCTTATAAATTACCTTGATAACCCTAAATTTAAAAATATGTTCATTATTATTTTCCACTATTTGCTTTGCTAATGCATTAGTAGCCATGTTTCTCCTAATGTCTGACTTGTGCTCTATAATGCAATCCTTTAATCTCCTACTACTTTTCCCTACATAAAATGGAGGACATTTGATACATGTGGCCAAATACACTATAGAGGCTGTATTACAATTCGCATAACAATCAAAGTTATACATGTAACCTGTGTTGGGGTGGATGAACTATTTGTTATCAAATCATCACAGCAGCTACAATTTAGACAAGGAAAAGCGCCTTTCTTATTAGTATTAATTTTAGCATTAGTTTCATTTAATTTAAAATCTTTAAAACATAACCTTCATTTAAGGTTCTTTTCATTTTTATAGGTAAAGCAGGGTCTGTCTGTGATTATTTGTTCCGGCATGGACAATAAAATATTCCATTTTTTCTTAATAACACGTTCAACTTCTTTTGTTTTAGTATTATAAGTTATGACATATCTGATTGTATTATTATTTTTATACTATTATTCGTCATACAACCTCTTTCACTAAAAAATGGGACTGTGACATCCAATCTCCCTTCCATCACATATTTAGCTACAGAATTAATCTTTCCTTTGTTATAACCTCTCTCCATAGCCCATAGCTTCAATTTGTTCATTACAAAGATTGTCACTGGTATTCAATCTGCTCACCCCACATAATTGGCTTTTAACTATGCCCCTGAATGTATGGGGAGCATGCATGCTACGCCTCTGTGTATATCTATTTGCATGCACTGGTTTTCTGTATGCACCTGTATGTAATTCCCCCTTATCTAGGAGCAAATTAATATCTATAAATGCTATATTATTACTTGATTAACATAATTTAAACCATAGAAATTCTGTAGTTCCTTCTAAGAATAACACAAATCGCTTCAATTCATCATATGTACCCTTCCATATGAGAAAGCAATCATCCAAAAATCTCCTATAAAACGTTAAATTAGAATCAGAAAAATCATCACCAGGGTATATAAATTTACTTTCCCATTGATTTAAAATGAGATTAGCATACACTTAAGCCATTGGTGTACCCATAGACCTGTAGGTATACTTTTTCATTGAAAAGGAAAATGTTATTATTAAGAATTATATCAACCATCTCACATATAGTGGATATTTTTCTTGTAGTTAAAGCAGTATTACTATTTAAAAATTCATGAATGCACTCCAATCCATAGTCATTTGGAATGACTGTAAATAAGGAATTAATATCAAGTGTTGCCATAATAAATTGTTCGCCCTTATTAGTATTATTCCAAGAAAACTATTTCCTCAGAAAGTCACATGAGTCTTTCAGTACACTTTTACACTTTAAATATATTTACTTAAAATATCTTGTGCATACATTGATAAAGGCTCAGTGATCCAGCCCCTCCCCGAGATAATTGGTCTGGGGGGGGGGGGTTGTTTACAGATTTATGTACCTTTGGAAGATATCTAATTTGTAGCATTGGGCTTGAAACAGTAAAAAAATACAAGTTCATCTAATGTAATATAATTTTGTAGCTGTAGATCATAGATAAACAGATTAATTCTAGCTATACATTTTTTAACTTTATTAAAAGCTATCACTTCAAATATTTTATCATCATTTAAAAATTCTTCCATTAACCTTATATAGTGACATTTATCAAATAAAACAATAGCCCCTCCTTTGAGTATAAAACCTATTTTGGTTAAAAAGCAGCATTCTCTGCACTAATAATATTCTGCAAATTTTAACTGTTAATGGTTATCATTATATTTTATATTTTAAACTTTAGATATGCATGTGTATATATTTTTTATATATATTTTTTGTTATTGATTGACTGGCTGTGTCATGTGATTTTTAATACTTCCATATTTTAACCATCTGATTTGTACTAACTGCCTAGCACTGAAGAAGGGGAAACCCGAAAGCTTTGCTGCATTTAAGTGTTATATTTGTGGTATTAAACACTAAATTTTTGGACATTCCTGTGCTCTTTTCTTTGTTCGTTTAATTGATTGTATTTACTGAGCACAGCTTGCTACAGTGATAACTCTTGGTTTGTTGTTATTCACATTAGAAGTACCAGTGGACACCTATCAGCCCTGTAAGCTCTGCAGAACATGTGATAACTGTGTAACACTATAGTACAAATAACTAGATAGGTAGGGGTTCTAATGTCAGTCCTGGCAAATGTAAGTATGTGTCTATTTGTTTGTTTGAAGGTGAAACAGTTTTAGGCCATTCCCACACAGTACACTTCCTAGTGCCCCACTTTAGCAGTCCAGCTGATGTCATTTCCCTTAGAAGTACCTTTGCACAGCCCCAGCTCTATAAGCTCTGTGGTGTGTGCAATAACTATGTAACAGTATAATACTAGCTAGATAGGCAAGAGTTCTATTCCCAGCTTTGGAAAGTGTGTGTGTGTGTGTGTGTGTGTGTGTGTGTGTGTGTGTGTGTGTGTGTGTGTGTGTGTGTGTGTGTGTGTGTTTGAAAACAGTATTCCGTGTGTGTGTGTTTCGCTGAGGCCATATCCTCTGGGGTGTGGGTTTTACCATATTGAGGTGTGTTCAACCCATTACACTTCTCACTGGCCTCTTTACAGCTCTGATTGCTTAGTGGTTAACTACAAGGGCTGCTGATGTCATCCACCATAGAATAACCTGTATACACTTCTGAGCCATATAAGCCCTGTGCCATGTGCAATAGCTGTGTAATACTACTGTACAATTAATTAGATAGGCAGGGGGTTCATAGGTTTATAGGTTCATAGGTAGGTACTTGGCTATTGGCCCTGGGGTCTATACAAGCCCAGCCAAAAAGGTACCCTGGCTTTTGCCACCCAAGAAAATTATTTTCCTGTGCCACTGTCAAGCAGAGCCACAGAGGTGATCCCCAGGTTGAATTTCCTATTTCCCATCCAATCATCAATATTTTTCTTGAAGAGTGCTAATTAGGAGCTTTGTTTGATATAGCTAGGTAGTTTATTCCAGAGTATGGGAAGTCTCTGGGACAGGTATCTATCCCTATGGCATGTTCTGTTTATTGTGGTGACAAGGTTTGGGTCCCTAGAGTGTGTAGCTCAGAGGAATTGGGATTTCTTTAAGTGGAGCATGTCCAACACCTTTGGGTTTGACATAGCTTTGTATGTTAGGCAGAGATCACCTCTGAGTAGTCGATATGCGACAGAGTAAAGCTGGAGTTATTTGAGACGGTCTGTGTAGGGCATCTGTTTGAGGCTGGTAATCCTCTTTGTGAGGTATTTCTGTGGCCTTTCCAGTTGTTGTAGATGTCTTGTGAGGTACATACCAAAAGGGGCGTTGTACTCTATAATGGGTCTAATGAGTGATTGGTAGAGGGGAACAATGACCTCTTTTTTTCTGATGAGAAACCTTTTGTGATTAGGTGTGCCATGTAGAAGGATTTCCTGACTACTGTGACAATGTTATCAAAGGAGAGACTACTGTACACCTATGTCCCAAGGTCTCTTATCACACTTTCAGTGTTAAGTATACTACCGCCTATGTTGTAGTTCATGGGTACAGAGTTTTTACCAAAGGGGATGACAATGCACTTTTTGGCATTGAGCTTGAGGCCATGGCATTGACACCAGGCATCTGTCTTAGTAAGGCCCTTTTGTAGAATGTCCACATCATTAGGAGTTTCGATTATGGCTCCTAGTTTCATTATCCAAAGTCCTTCCATGTTAGCCTGTACTTCAGAGAAGTAGATACCAAATAGGAAGGGACTCAGGACTGAACCCTGTGCTACTCCACTTGTCAGTGGTCTGAAGTCAGATTAGGAGTCTGCTACTTTCACAGTGTGGGTTCTGTCAGTGAGCCAGTTGGCAACCCATCTTATGACATAGGGATTTATACCTAGTTTAGTGAGTTTATCTATAATTCCAGAGAGGGTGATGGTGTTGAAAGCCTTGGCAAGATCTAGATAGGCTGTGTGAACCACCTTATCCTTGTCTACAGCTTTGGTGACTGCTTCAAAGAAGTCTATCAGGTTTAGAGGACATGATCTGCCTTTTAAAAACCCGAACTGGACGGGGTTCAGAGTTTGGAGATTACCAATGTCTTTGTTTATAAGTTCCATGATGATACGTTCCATGGCCTTGCAGACCAGGCTCGTCAGACTAATGGGGCGGTAGTTCCTGGGGTCCGTGGTGGCTCCCCCCTTGTGGAGTGGGATAACCATCACTGTGCACCATTCAGCAGGCACAAAGCCTGAGGTGAGGCTATGATTGAACATGGTACCTAGGTAGAGTCTAGCCTCAGTTCTGGCAAATGTGTGTGTTTGTGTGTGTGTGTGTGTGTGTGTGTGTGTGTGTGTGTGTGTGTGTGTGTGTGTGTGTGTGTGTGTGTGTGTGTGTGTGTGTGTGTGTGTGTGTGTGTGTGTGTGTGTGTGTGTGTGTGCATAAGTGTGTTTGTAAGTGTGTATATTTGTAGGATACAGTATTTTGAGGTCTTTCCCTCTCAGCACACTTTCCCACTGCCATACTTTACAAGGGCTGGTGAAATGTAGAAGTACCTTGGGACACTCTTCAACCCTATAAGCTCCATGGTGCATGTCATAGCTGTGTAACACTGTAGTACCAACAAATAGAGAGGTAGGGGTTCTAAACTCAATACTGGCAACTATGATAGTGTGTGTGTGTGTGTGTGTGTGTGTGTGTGTGTGTGTGTGTGTGTGTGTGTGTGTGTGTCTGAGAAGCATGTTCCCTGTGGCTGTTGTGTGTGTCAGTATACCATTTTAAGGCCTGCTGACTCCCTCAACATGGCATTACTTTGCAGAGTCAGTTAATGGCATCTGCTGTACATGCAACATGTTAAACTGTACAGCCCATACCAGACATCTATACAAATGTATATAGAATACCCTGAAGTTTGCAACCAATATGTGTCTGTGACCCCTAACAATGGGCATTCATGAGACACATTGCCTAACTGTCACAGTCACAGTAGTGACACACATGGCAGCAGCAGACCTAGTACCTGTCTGAAACATAATGCTGAATGACAGAATGTTACCCTATCACTGTATCACATCACTTGCAGCAGTCTACAGACAGACATCAGGTGAATGTCATATGTGCAGCAGGGGCAAACAGCAAACATTGGGTACACCCATCACATATTGCTGTGACACACATGGGAAATGGATAGCAGATCAGATCATGCAACTGAATGCACCTTCCAAAGAGCATGTGTTCTTACATGACAATAGCTGTCATTAACCTACAATGTCAGTCTGTTGTAGTTTTACCAGATGATGGCCAGAAAAACACATTTCCATGACCAATGTGAAGAAATTGTGTGTCAGAAATTAGGACAATCTGCACACATATGCAGAGGTCAGAGGTATGGCCACCATCTGTACCCATACCTCCAAAGCTGTCTGAGCAAGGACTGTTCACAAAACCATATATAATGAGGTGATAAAGGACACATAATAGGCACACCTGTCAAATATTGCTCCTACAAACCAATAACGGTGATAGCATAACAGGGTTTGCATTAGCATAGCTGGTCTGAATGGTATGAAGTGTGCAACTGATAATGTCTGCCATTATGTTATGACTGCAGCCCGGAATGGTTTGGCAACAATGTGCCAGACAGACACAGGTGTATGAGAAAATGCACTACTGATATGAGGCATGCAGCAGGACAGTCTTTGTAAACTGCATGGTTGACAGGTCTGTCTGAACCACCCTGCAGGTTGCAGTTCATGTTTGGCAGGGTGTACCTGTGCTGACAACTGAAACAGTTAAAAGAGGTCCCAGAACTGTGGGACAAGAAACATGTCATACAAGTCTGTACTGATTGTGTAGAGGCGTGATTGCACATCAGAAGCACCTTAATGTCACGAGAAATACTGTAAGTGAAGATAATGTCACACAAAGAAGGTGTCATACTAGCATACCAGCGGACATCCTGTGTTTTGCACTTGCTCTAAGCATGCTATGTGCTGCCAACTGTCACAAGACTACAACTTGTGTCCCACACTCCACAACTGCGACTGTCACACACACATTGGGTGTTGCCTATGTGTGCAATATGTAGACATGAGAAGGCCCTGTGACTACTATGTGGCCACAAGATAGGTGAATCTGTTGGGGTTAAGGTCATGGCTAGGCTTGTGAGGGACCTAGTGCCAGTTCTCCAGTAACCTCCTCTGTATGTATGAGCATGTGGTAATACAAAACACTGAGGTGACATGCATGAAGGCTAGCTGTGTGTGACAAGGAGTATATATGCATGGTCACACTGTCTGCCAACAGTATCCCTCACACACTGCTACATGCATACACACCTGGTAAACATGTACATATGCAGCTGTACCTTGGCTATGAAATGGTCAATGTGTTTCCACTCTGCCATACTCCACATTGGTAATGTCTGCAGGACCACAGCCTGCAGACACACAGACATGTGGAACATAAAGAGAATACAGCATGTCAGACTACATTCAGCAAATGGTATTAACACCAATAATGCATCATGGCTAATAAGGTACATACACATTGATGTGTACCCATAACAAATGCAAATAGACAGCACCTTACACAGCATTACATAGCTACACTGTACTATATTCACACTGTGCATCAGACCCATATTAGCATGTCCTTGCATCAATGGTATGAATGACAGGAATGTGGCACAGGTATTATCATATGCACAGGGTGTGGTGTGGATTTGCCACAGGCCTAGGTTGGGCCATATGGTTGACATCATGTGTGTGTGTGTGTTTGGAGGGGGTGTTCTAGAAATGGGATGTGCAGAGGTGCTCTGTGTATCTGGAGATGACCTGCATGTGATATAGATGTGTCTGTGTTTGTATGCACACAGTCAGACCATGTAGCTGCCCTACACAGGGGTATGTTGGACAGCTGTGGACCATATATGGCAGGGCGTACAGTTCACCATCACCATCCACAGACACAAGAACTGGTCCTGCCAGGGGTACAACTGGCATGAACAGGCCCAAGGTCAGATGCATTACTACTCCCCGATGATGACTACTGTCTGCTGGATCTGTGTCTCTACCGGGACCGGCCAGGACCATGTGCTCATGGCCTGCTCCGATGTGGTGTGGATAGCACCTCCCCTTCGGTAGTGCTGGTGGTACTGCCACTACAGGAGTGTGAAGATGCATGACCCTGTAGACTCTCAGATGATCTTGGCACTGACCTACATCCATGGGGCTGATGCCCAGCTCCACCACATGCTCCAGCACAGACATTCCACGGTCAAGGATTGCCAGGTCTCACCCCACTGTGTATTCATTACCTCAATGTTGTGACATGTGGCATCCACAAGGTCATGTAGGTTATTACGGATGCCAGGAAGAGTTGTATCCAAGACCCTGAGTATTCATCTGGTGTTGCATTTCATACGTGCCTGTGCCTCCATGATGGACCGAAACATGCATCTGGTGACAACAGCTGTAACACTTGTGACAGAGGATTGATGGGCAGCAGTCCTCCTTCAAGCACCCTTGTCCATCTGCATGTGTGGGACCTAGCCTGCACTCCGGCTATGGCTACTGTCAACACTCACCAAACTAGCCTGTTCTATGCCACCACTCACCAACTGTCCATTATCTGTGGACAGTGGTAACAGGGTATGTGTGGGCATTGTGACTGTGTGTGGGGACATTGTGGGCGACAGTGGGATGCCAACTGATGGCACAGATTCAGCCCCTGACAACCCCATCTCTGCCTCACTATGACCACCATCATCATCAGAGTCCACAGAGACACTGACATTAGGTTCTGAGTGGGAGGGACCCTGACCCTCATCGCCACCTGTGAGGGGAAGACAACATATGTAAATTAATACCTGCAGTATAAGGTTGGCTGGTACACACACACACACACACACACACACACACACACACACACACACACACACACACACACACACACACACACACACACACACACACACACACACACACATGTACGCACACAAGCATGCACACAGACACATGCAGGTGCAGTTGCACAAAGGCATTATACAGACCTCACAATATCCAGATGGTGGCATGCATGACACACAGTCAGACCACAACATACATACTCTGGCCAGGGCCTCAACATCATGCAGTGCAGTCATTTTCACTCCATTTTACTGCTAATATACACCTCTGGAATATGTGAGTAATGTTAGCAGATGATGGGCTTTCATGTAGCACACTCTGCACCCATGTACACATTATTGATGTTTCCCTGAACAGCACAGTGGCAACTCCTACAGAACATACCTCACAACCGTACATATTTTCGCAGAATGTCTAGATGTCTGGCTCCTATTTTTGCTCTGTTCCTCATAAATCCTGTGTTTGTGTCACATATTACTGGGATGAACAGAGGATTAACATCACTAATTAATGACACATATTTGAGTTTCAGACTTCAAAACTGCAGTAAATATATGTTAAAACAAATCCTGTTATACCAACAACTTTCTAAGCTTACAGTGGATATAAGTGAACACACCCCTGTTAATATACCAGGTTTTTGTAATATATAAAATGAGACCACAATAAATCATTTCAAAACATTTCTCTCCTTTAATGTGACATAACCTGTGCAACCCAACTGATAAACAAACAAATGTGTTAGGCGTAAACTATAATAAATGGCATGTATACAATAGGCTGGTTGCATAAGTGTGCAAACCCTTAAATGGATACTTTGTTGAAGCACCTTTTTATTTAATTACAACATTCAGTCATCTTGGGAAAGAGTCTATCAGCATGGCACATCTTGACTTAGCAATATTTGCACACTTCCTTACAAAAGCCGTCCAACTCTGTCAGATTGCGAGGACATCTCTTGTGCACAGTCCTCTTCAGGTCAAACCGCAGATTTCCTATCGGTTAGGTATGGGCTCTGGCTGGGCCAATCCATAACCTTGATTGTGTTCTGGTGAAGCCATTCTTTTGTTGATTTGGATGTATGCTTTGGGTCATTGTTGTGTTTAAAGGTGAAAATCCTCTTCATCTTCAGCATTCTGGCAGACGCCTGAATGTTTTGGGCCAGAAGTGACTGGTATTTGGAACTGTTCATAATTCCCTCCACCTTGACTAAAGCCCCAGTTCCAGCTTATGAACAGCAACCCCAAAGAAGGACACTGCCAGCATCATGCTTCACCATGGGGATGGTGCTCTTTTGGTGATGTGAAGTGTTGTTTGTGCACCAAACGTATGTTTTGGAATTGTGGCCAAAAAGTTCAACCTTGGTCTCATTACATGCTAACACATTTTCCCACGTGCTTTTGGAAGACTTGATGTATTGGTTTGCAAACTGTAGCAGGCCTGGATATTTTTCTGTGTGAGAATGGCTTCCATCTTCCAACCCTACCCCATAAGCCAGACATATGAAGAATATGGGAGATTGTTGTCACATGTATTACACAACTAGTACTTTCCGGAGATTGCTGCAACTCCTTCAGTGTTTCTGTAGGTCTCCTGGCAACCTCCCTGACCAGTTTTTTGTCATGTCTTTTCCTCAGTTTTGGAGGGACGTCCAGTTCTTTGCAACATCACTGTTGTCCTATATTTTCTCCACCCCTTTTGATGACTGTCTTTGCTGTGTTCCATGCTATATGCAATGCTGTGGTAATGTTTTGTACCCTAATCCTGACTGATATCTTTCAACAATGAGATCCCTTTGATGCTTTGTAAGCATGCTGTGAACCATGGCTTTTGCTGTAGTAGGCAAATAATTAAATGTCAGGAAAACCATACTAGGACAGCTGACCATTATTTGGTGTTACTCAGAGTCTCTTTAGTTGATGGCAGATGTGTACCCAATCAGAGTGAATTCTGTAATTAAATCAAAGGGTGCTTCAACAAAGTATTAGTTTAAGGGTGTGCACACTTATGCATCCAGCTTACTGTAAGTTTTTTATTCTTCATATTTGGTCTCCTAACAGATTTGTTTGTTTTTCAGTTGAATTGTACAGGTTATAGGTCAAATTAAAGGTGAGAAAAGGTCTGGAATGATTTATTGTGGTCTCATTTTGTTTATATCACAAACATCTGGCATCTTAACAGGGGTGTCTACACTTTTTATATCTACTGTATAAAAGTAATATTTACAATATGTCCCTATTTTTGGGCCTTTGTCTCCCCATTTTATCAGTCTCTGTCCAGATTTCCTGCACTGACAGGTTGTGAGGTATGCTACAGAAAGGTTACATCTCCTGAAAATAGGCCCCTGTGGTGACTATTATGATGCAATGCAGTAAACCCCATCACATGTAAACATGCGCATATTGCAATATGGCTAGCAGTGACAGTTGTGTGCATGGCAAAATGTATGCCCTTAGCATGCCAGGGGTATTGGTGAACCACAACAGAACAATTCCATACTCACCAGCTTCAGGCTGATGTCCCACATCCAGACCAGATGGACCTATGTAGTTGTGGGAGAGCGGTATTGTCAGCAGACTCACATATGGCATTGGCACAAGATGAATGCAGATTTTCTGCACATTTACAGTACAAGCTCCAGTACTTCACAATCTGCTGTCCTTCACTATAGATGTGCACTTCTGCGCATTACAAAAACCCACTCACAACTGTATTTTGACCTGACATATGCATCTAGATACTCTATGGATGCCAGTATGGCTGCTACACTAGTTGATTGATATCCACTGGGGCCTTACCTGCATGCTCCTCGCCTATTGTCTGGGTGCCACCCATCTTCACAATGTGGGTTTCTTCAATTTGCTGTTGTTGTGCGGTGGGTGCCCCAAGGTTGACAAGGAGCTCCTCAGTGGATGTAAGCAGAGCCTGCATAGCAGGACCCCTACCTGTGGTTTTGTGGTCCCTGGCCACTGCAGCAACCCTTCGCCGGGCATGGCGGATTAAGTCGGTCACACAATGTCTGATCTGCTTGTATGTTCATGCGTGCAGGCTGACATCATTCACCCTGTGAATGAGGTCATCCCACAGGGTGGTCCACTCCTGCAGATGTTGTTGGCTATGGCCAAACATGACCCCATAGTGCTGGATTATGCTGCCGATGATCAGAGCAGTTTCAGCCTCTGTGTATGCCGGCTGTCTGGCATGATGCATTGCACCTGGAATACATAAAAAGGGAAACACATCACCTGACCTCATACATTTCTCAACATTATTTGCAGAACCTGCACATCAGCACTGACTAGCACTAGCCAGTACTTACAACCACATCATTCCCCTGTCAGTTATCAGCACAGTATGAGCTTGCATTGCACTCCTGGTCCTAATGTTTCATGTTTCCCCCAATAAGGGCCAGTAAATTGCATAATCCTCCATTTGTCATTCACGTCTGTGTAGAGGGATTACAGTGGCCGTCTTCCATGCAGATGGGGTGTGGATGGTGCTCAGGCTTTGTTTGACTACAGTGTGTAATAGAGCTGGGAGTACATGCCTGAGTTCATGTAGGATGCAGACAGGAATGTTATTAGGTCCCATGGGGACCTCAGTTTTTTGCCTTTGAGTAGGCATTATGGACCTGCTCCCTGATGATGAGGGGAGGGGTGTGGGTGTTGTGCATATCCACCTATACTTATGGGGGGACAGGGGGGTGATGTTTTCACTTAACCTGTCTGCAGCGGCTTGGCTATAGCTATGGCATGTGTTTATGTGGTGTAGTTTACCACCAGTACAGGGTGGTTTGGATTGTTGCCTCTGAGATTGAAGATATATGTGAAGACAACCTTGTGATTGGCCTTGGTAGAGTGGATGTGTCCAATTTGTACTCATAGTTAGCCTTACAGTGATTCACCTGTGACCCTATATGCTTGTTCAGACAAAGGTGGACATGCTTCCAAGTCTGTGCCTGCACCTACTTGGCCTTGTACAACCAATGTAGCAACCTATTATGTGGTTTGTGTATTGCTCCTGTCCACCAAAGGGGATTACTCTACGTTGGTGGAGGCAGGTTTTACAAGTCAGGTATTGCTGCATCCATACAGCTATGTAGGTGCTCATATAGCTGTTTGTAGTAGGCATGGACACGAAGTCATAACACAGTTGGACACTTCTCCAATTTCAACCTGATAATCATGTTTATTCTAGTACCCATTCCTGTGTCAGGGCAATGCAACAATCAGTAGCTGTAGACATTTCTGTCTGTTGGATGCACTGTAACTCAGATTACACACATGTACAACATGTACAGCTTATTTATCTGACTACTTGTACCCCATGTCTGTTGTTTTGCAGCTTCCAGCTACACCTACTCACACATACATATGCACAGGTGATACAGGATATACATTTCTGTTCTATGTCAGTATGGCACACTGTATTTATACTCTTGCTGCTCAGTCATACCTACCAACCTGTTAGAGCAGGATATCTAGATGACGGTAAAGATAAATGGGGGCAAAGACCCAAAAATAGTGACACTTTAGTAATATTGCTGTAACATACTTAAATCAGTTGATAACACAGTAGCCTTTGCATTCACAGAAATACCCTGCAGGATGTCTGGCATTCATAAGTATGTTCTGATGTCAGTGTTCACAGATTTGCCAATGATTTGCCAGACATAACACAACTCTATGTTTAAATGACAACAAATATTAGGCACACATGTGGTTAGTATGCAGAGCACTGGATAGTTGAATGGTATGAGCTCAGTATATCACATGCAGTTCAACACACACTTCTGCGACAGTAGTTTACTATGCACATACCCTGTATAGGTCTCTTAGATTTGCAAGACAAACATGTGCATCAATGTTGTATTCACAAGTAACATATGGACATTTAAAACATCCCAGTAGCTGGCCTAGCAGTTCACAGTCAGTATTATTCAACAGACACTCCAGTAGGAGTCATATATGAGCTGTCCTTTTCTGGGGTGATTCAGGGGCCTGAGCTGTTATCTATGTCACTCCCGACAGAGACAGATGTTATGGCCATAGGTGCTGATCAGCAATATATCAGTACAGCAAGTTTTGTTGAGACATATTTGTTTAACTTCCTATTTCCCATTATTTACATACCCCCCTACTGCATTCCATTAAATGCTTACTTGTTTCACATACCTTTTCTTTTGTAGTCTTGAATAGTTGTATTTTGGTTTGTTTGATTGGTTTTCTTTCCCTCTCTCTCTCTCGGTCTCTCTCTCTCTCACTCTCTCTCTGTCTACTTATGTAGAGGTATAGACCTGTTTTGAATCAGCAGCAGCTTGCATTTTGTAGGTAATGCTCATGAGCAGGTGATGGGCTGTGCACTAATTAGTGTCCCCCACTTGCTAATTGCATGCAGAACAGATGTGTTGTCATTCAAATAACCAATGGCATGACAACACTCTCCTATAATTGAGTAATTCATGTGGACATTGACCCTATTCCTTGCCTGTGAGGAGGACATCATGGAGGTGTGTGAGCTACAGCATTACAGAGGGTAGGTGGGAATATCTCTTACAACAAGACTTGTGGAGACATCCCAACACAAATGGGGTTGAATCTTCCTGACTTAGGGACAATTGTAACTATTGCTGTTATAAATCTGGAATAATGCTAGTTTAACAGGGTTTTTCTGGACATGCATTTTCTGCATGATTTTAAGTCTGACAGTGTTATGTGGATGACATAACTCTGAACTGTAGGGCTATCCACAGAATGGCCAAAAGTTTGCCTGTTATGTTCTGTCAGTTCTCCAGATGTTTTTTGTCCTTGGCAAATCAGTAGGATACTCTGCAGACTGCAGTCAGTAAATTCTAACATTCATTTGTGTTTCTGACTTCATACCCCTCAGAAAAGGTATGTTACAACAAACTCTGTAACACCAGCAACTTTTTCAGTTTATAACAGCAATATTTCTAATATGCCCCTGTTTTTGGGCCTCTGTCCTCCAGTTATGTCAGGCTTTGTCCAGATGTCATGCACTAAGAGGTTGATATGTATGGAATAACATTATTTAGTACCTTCATTCCTGATATAATCCCAGTGATGCAGCAGACTCCCAGACATGTTACAAGGAAGAGGCAATATATATGAGGCCAAAGCCTGGACATTCTGTGGGAATCTGTACAGTTGAGAGGTCTTGTGTATGTCTGGCCATTGTTAACAGACTGTCAGGATTGTGTAGCAGTGTAGTGTGTAAATGTGAGTTGGGCTGTGTAGGGAAGGGGGATACATGTGAGCATCATGGGACCTTTCTATCTGACTGTGCATGCTGCTCCAGTTTCTGGTGGTCTATCAGCTTTATATGTTTGTAGGGGCAAACTGAAACATGTTCTGTACCACCTCAGGATTTCTACTACACTGTAACTTGGGGCAGTATATGTAGGGATAGTGTGTGAGTGGTAAACAGGATATTCTTTTTCACACAGTCATTATATTCTAGTGTTCAGTTGGCTTATTGGTATGTCACTGTGACTGTGATGCAAATGGTTGTGGGTATGCACTTTTACACTGGTGTCTCTTTTACACTACTGTTACATCCCTGTAGTGCTTGATATATTTGCAAATGCATGTGTAAGTCCCCTGAGGTGATATATGGTAGTGTTGTGTCAGTCTGACTGTAGTTTGGATGGTGCTTGGTGACATGCTTGGCAACTCAGTGTAGTTTCCCTAATGTTATGTTATGCCCAGATATTCGTAGGATGCCCAGTTGTCTAGCTGATATCTTTGGTCTGGTCCCCACAACTGTTGTGTATTTCTGATAAATCAGTGGGATGATGTGAGGATTGAGGTCAATAACTAATGAGAAGCAATTGTCTTGGATTTGTGATATTATAGTCAATATATGTTAGAACAGATTATGCTATTGCAGCAACTCTCTCAGCTTATCTACTCATGTATTTCAGATATGTCCCTATTATCATGCCTTTGTCCCCCCACTTTGTCAGGCTTGGTCCAGATTCATTTCACTAAGGGGTTCTGAGCATACCTCTCAACTGCCAGGAGTTTCACAGAATGTTCAGATGTTTGACTCATATTTTTGGTGTGTTCCACATATTATTTGTATTTGTCTGGTAAACAAGTGATGATCTGAGGATTGATGTCAGTAAATAATGACAAACATTTTACTTTTAGACCCCACATCCTTCAGAAAAATGTATGCTTAAACAAGCCCTGTAACTGTAGCAACTTTCTAAGTTGATAAGAGCGATATTTCAAATATGTCCCTATTTTTGGCCCATTGTCCCCCATTTTGACAGCCTTTGTCCAGATTTCTTGCACTAAGAGGTTGAAAGGTATGATTCTGAGGTATGACTGCACTGCATGTTTTATATATATATATATATATATATATATATATATATATATATATATATATATATATATATATATATATCTGTGTGTGTGTGTTTGTGTGTGTGTGTATACCTATGTAATGTACATACTTTTTTCATATATATGTATTACCATACATATATATGTGTGTATATTTATATATACAAAACATGTCTGATTCCAGAGTATTTTCCCTACTGTTGAATGCCTATACTGCATATGTTTCAAAAAGCGTTAGAAATTCCTACAGCTCAAATGGTGTAGTGGTGCATCATTCTGACTATAGTGAACAGGGTCCTGGGTTCTAGATCTACCAGACCAGTGTATTTTGTTGCTGGGCAGAACAAGGGCTGATGGAGACAGAGTGATTAAAGCAATTTTAAGCAGCTTTAAGCAGGTTTCCATGGTTTTGTGCAAAGCTAAGCGATGCTAACAGACAGTCACGTCCTCTTACCTTCACTTAATGGTGCTTATTCCTGCTTACACCTGCGCTAATTTTAAAGAAAAAAAAGAAAAAAGGGGTGATAGGAAAGTGTTGAAAAAAGGGCATGCAGAGGGAAAAACAATATGAAAGGTAGCTAAGGATGTGCAGGATGGGTGTATGGAAGGTCCATAGCTGTCCAGTTCTTCTACAGCAACAGCTGTGCATTTGTACAGAATTTGGAGGTGAATTTGGACCCTCAAACCGCAGAGAGATGGGAGAGACAACAGAAATGTGTTGTCAAGCCAACTGGACCAGATTACATGTGTCCAGTGGACATGTGTGTGAAATGGACAGCTATGCATGGGGCAATATTTGTTTTGGGACAGATGCCCTTTTTTGTGTAATGTAAGAGTGGGATGTTGGGGAAGGATTGTAGGTACTTCTGGGGAGGTAGGTTGGGTAGGGAGGCAGACAAGACAGACAAGACAGCAGACAGGGGTGGTGTATTACACATGGGGGTAAACACCTTGGTCAGGGAGAGTGGTTGGGAATCAGAGGCTCATGATGCCCCATATGGATACAGTGGAATTGACACGCCCCCTGCAGGCAGTCACCACTGCACCTTCATGACCCTGAAGGTGGCTGTGCTGGGCTGGACAAGAGGGGCAGCCTGTCTCTTTAGGTGCGCCAAGTGGACCTCCATCTGGCACAGCTGCTCACCCAACTCAGAGCGGATGATGCTGCACACCATACCCCAGAACTGTTGGTGGGTGACAGGCTCCTCTCTGTGCCTGGAGGGGACAGGCCCCATCCTCTGAAGTGGTTTCTCCCAAAGGTGGAGGAGGACCAGTAGAGGAGGATGTTCTGAATGTGTCACAGACATGTTGGGGCCCGATGCCATGGCCAGATGGGGTGGGACAGGTGGATCTACTGGGGTCTGCCTTACCAAATGTGCTATGGTGTTGTGGTCTGCCAATAAATATTGCTTAGTCATGAACAACACATTTCAAAATTAGTTATAACAGTATGCTTGGGTGTTCCCATTAAACTAAACCAACAGATTTGAAACAGTTGCATAGCAAACAGAACACATGAATAAATGGAACAACAGTAAGCATTTTAACAGCATGCAAGTTACATTTACAGCAACAGGCCACCAATAATGATATTTGAACAAGGTATCTTAATATGCAGCCAATGAAATATATGAACAATAATAGAACATATGTCTCAACAATAGGTTTTGAGAACAACATACCTGTAGTATATGAATAATAATTACTGATGCAGATGATGGGTGGGGGGAGAGAATAAAAAGTCTATTAACAGCTGTATCAGCATCTATTTTCACAACAGTACTGCTCAATACTCTACAGGTCTTCCCTCACATAGCTTCTGTGGCACATACATACCTGTTAGACTGTCAACCTGTAATGGTATGGGGCAGACTGGGTACACTGTGGCTACTTTACAGGAGGGGGCTTGTACATGTCTGGGTTACATACTTGACAAAGAAAGGGTACCCTGCAACAATCTTCTGTGACTCTGGTACTAGCATAGTTCACCAGGATTCCTATCTGTGTCCAAGGTGATTGGCAGCAGTGACCACTAGCCTTGACAGCATGACACTTGAGAGACATGTATCGGGAAGAAGGCATGGTGTATGGCTTATTCTATATGTTTCTTAACAGTCCTGTTTTTAATATTTAAGTGTATTCATAGTAGTACCTTCATGTTTTTTCTTTAATCTGTATTTCTTTATCTGTATCACCTGGACCTTATGCTGTTAAAATTCTTATTAACATTTCTATAAAAATAATACAGTGCACACATCCTTCATATAGTTACTATGATCCTTTTTATATCTGGGATTTTTGGGTTTTATTTGTGCTGTTTTCCATCACACTGAGTTTCTGTTTTTACTATACACTGACTAACTACTGTCCCACACTCTTGACTAATCTACTAATACTGTTAAACCTCACTCGGCTGAAATCAGTAATACTCTCTGGGTTGGCTTTACTATATGTTACTCTTTGAAATAATTCTTTCTTAGAAGACTATTTTTGGTCAAGACCGTCAAATGACACAAATCCTCCGAAACACTGCCATAATTACTGTTATGTTATATGTGCCACTTTGCAGATTCTGGAACTTATACACATAACCAAGATCAACAACATGGTTTAGTAAAACTTTTTACATTCTATTTCTACAACAACACACTGTCAATATGCTTATTTTTGTTGCATACTTGTACACTACTAATTAACAACACATTTATTGGGTATACATAACAGTACATAATATAACTGTAAGTTTACACACAGACACTTTATACTTATACTCACTAAGCATTGTACAATAGTTTGAATATATATAGGTGTCATGATCAATGCACAATAGTTGGTCTGACTAGCCTATTCTGCGCATACTGTCCTTGACAATACAACGGCCTCAGTAAACTGTCATTAGCCTCTCAGGCTATCCTTGTACTGTGATATAAACATTAAGTAGTCACCGTCTGGGTTTCTAGCAGCCTCTTCTTCTGAGTATAGGGTGACACCACCTTTTATCAGGCTACGGTATCACATACTGGTGCAGAATTACCTGGCATAATGGGTGATTCTTACTGGCACACCCTTTATTGGTGCTCCAGTGGCACTCCAGTCCACACCGTGTTGAGGATTGTGGCCGGCACTTTGGTGCTCTGCACACCTGTTCTGTCATTCAGTCTGCAGCAGTGGGTTATGTGTTTGATAGACCCGGATGCCCAGCCCTATGGATTGCCTGATGCCCCAGTAATGCGCCCAAGTCTGTGTCAGGAAGGAAATGCCAGAGATTATGCCATGACCTCCATCTTCTACAATTGTCCTATGCTGTATCCAGCACTCACTCCATTAAATAAATTTGACCATATGCCTCACCATCAGGCAACAGATAAATAAATGTGCTGGCTCTGCATTAGCAATCATAAAACCAACAAGCTTGGCTGAACAACTTTAAGGGACCATGCCATTTAATGCTTTCTAATTGCTTAACAGCACCACTTAGCTGAGCAAGACTTATTTAGCACTGCTAAAATTTGCTCAAGCTTAGCACTGCACAATTAAGCTCAGCATTTATTAAGCTGCCATTTTAATAATTTAAGATACTGACGAAATGACTAAGCATTGCTCAGCACTGCTAGCTATTGCTCACTTTATTTTTTTTAAATATGTCATATACTGATTATACTGTAGGATTGTTATGTGTATATATGTATACTATTTGTGTTCACACATGACTCACATTATTGAGCCATAGACATTGCTTATGACTTTGGTTTTGACATATCAATTATTATGACTTTCTTTAAATTAAAAATTTTTTTACACAGTAATATAAAAAAAAAAAGTGTGCTTTAATAGTCAGAACTTAAAATTAAAGCTGCTGCTGTCAGACCATAACCAATGCTCTATCTGCATTTCTCTAAACTCTGTATTAATATTTTATTGTTATCTAATTTGGCATGCTGAGCAATTGCTAAGCTACGCTTACATATATTGTGATTAAAAAACCATACCTCTAACTGAATTAAACTTTAACTGTAAAAAAAGTCTGCGTTAATTCTACTTGTCAGTCATAGTAAATATCATCTCAGTACACAAATAATTATTGTAGTTAGTTAATAGGAAGAGGAACTTGTAAAAATTGAACAGATGGGAGGAATTGCCATTGTGGAACCAAGACAAACATAGGAAAAATACTGAGACAAATTTGGGATTCTGACTTCATAATGATCAGTAAATCCAAAACACATCCTGACTTTTTTTTGGGTCACTGAACTTGTTGTAGTTCAAAAAGTCCATGCTTTTATCCTTATCAACTTTCAATTTTTTGTCTTTGTTGTACAGCTTTTATTGTTTTAGCTTTTTGTCTTTGTTCCTATTTCAGCATTTGGAACTGGGAGTCTGGCGCTCTGCTTGAAGTCAGACTATTGGAGCACTGAGGCACCATAATGGCAGGAACTCTGGGTTTCAGTCTTCCTTCAGTCTTCATACCCCGCACTTTAAATTTAGCAGACATTTGGTTTTCTGTCTTATCACCCTTCAAAAATAAATATTTAAAAAAGTGTTTTATTTTATCCTATTTGTCTTTTTAAGTTTTGTGGCTCTATAATTCTTTTTCTGTAGGATGTGCAGCATCTGGGCAGGCAGAGGCACTCAGGCACGTATCAAGGCATCGGCACAGTTAGGAGACATGAGCCATGGTGTTCATAGCCTTCCTCTTCTGCAGGGCAGGGGTGTCAAATACTCCTATATCCTTTGCTCCCTTTATTGATCTCTAGTCACTATTTTATTTGATTCACAGTTTCATTAGACACTGAAATCTCAGTAGACGCAGACACTGAAATAAATTGCCATATGGTATTTTCTTATTAGAGTTTTGTGTGTTAGATGTGCATGCACTTGCAAACACTTCAATGTGTCATTTTAGTCTTAGCAGCAATATACTGCATCACTTCTCATGAATATGCAACATGCCTAAATTATTAAAGCTAAGGTAAAACTAAATCTGGTGAAACACTGCAATTGCTTTATGTCATCCAGGAGCATGAGAGTTTATTTTCAGTTTTCCTTTTTTTCTGATACTCTAGGGCTCTATTTTATGTTTATTTACGCTTTTATTATTTTCTTACCTGGTCTGACTATAAGTCTATAATAAAATCAATTACAAATCTAAATAAAAGATAGTGGCAGAATTAAGAATGAATTAAATGTTTTTTTTTTTTTTTTTTTTTTTTTGAAAAAGATTTCTTTGTGTGACATAAAAAGTGCAACTAGTTGGAGATGTGGCTATTTTCTGTCAAGTATTACTCACTGTTCTTTTCTATATACCAGTTTGTCTACAGCATCAGCATCTTCTAAAGAGTTGTAGTATACCATACATCTCACAGAAAGATGTTTGATTTTTTGATTAGGGTGCCATTTTGCCATCTTGATATATCTGTGTGTGTTTGCACAAGTTTTAAGTTTTCTCGCTTTTTTCCTCCCACATTCTAAAGGCATTCAGTAGATGGACTGCCAATTGGCCATGTTTTTGTGTGTGTGTGTGTCTGTGTTTGTGGTATGGAAGAACAGCTGCTGTAGGGCTAGACACCCAGTGGTGTGAAATTTGGCTTCAGATGATTGTCACTGTTGAATTTACACCCCAGCCCTATGTGCAAAAATAAGGAAAAAGGATGATGGATATTCTAATGGGGCAGCTCTCTTTGTCTCCTTTCAGTGCAGACAAATGTCATATTTCCATTTGTTAAGCCTCTATTAAGATCTCAGCCTGTCCTTACTACTGCAATCCATCCCCAAACAATCAGAAAAGGCAACATGCCACTCAACGACCAGTGCCTTACTTCAAAAATATACAACATATTTATACCCAGCAAGCAGGATATTTTATATAATATTATATTAGACAAGCTGAATACCCCTGTATGTCATTTTCCTGCTTGTCACTGCATACTGATTGATTTCCTTTTCATCTTTCTTAACATGTTTACCTTCATATCATCATAGCCTTCCATTCTAGATTAATGTTTTGTCCCACACATAGCAGAACATATTTCCCCTAGTTCTCTCTCTCTCCCCCTCTCTCTCTCTCTCTCCATTTAGTCTTACCTCAAAACTTCTCTCATTGTTCTCTGTGATCTTCCTTCTTCCCTTAATGTCACATATTTCATTTCTGATTTATTTTCTCACCATAGTCTTATAGACAGCAGAAATCAGACATTTATGCCTTATTCTCTTCCCTTCAAGTCCAGCTAAGAGACAATCACCATATCAAAGCTCTGTGCCTATGATCCATTTCTCTTAATTAAATCTATAGGTATTTATTTAAGTGTATCTCTTTGCCATATCCATATCGCTAATGCTATACATTCTTATACTTCTCCTAAGCTTTTTCTAGTTCCACTCTCCCATGATATACCATTGACCATCATCCTTTGCTTAAGACAGCATTTGCTTCACTCTGAGCACACTGCATCTTATTTGCTTGATGCCAGAAGGAGACAACATGCCTAAATAATCTGCTCCTTAAATTAATTTAATATTGGTCCATTCCATCCATACCTTTGCCTTCACCCTTTTCCACCCATCTCATCAATCCAGGTCCTTATTCCTGGCCCTAACTGAAACAAACCTATGAGATTTCAAGTTAAAGGCCGTGGTGAAATTCGTATCAACCACAACTGCTTGCAGCTCCCTGTCGGTATCTCCTGGGCAGAGGTAAAAAAATGGATAAGGGTTGACTGACATCCCTTTCTGTCCATAAACTAGTATGATTCATTTTCCTCAAATTTATTGTCTTCTAGGAAAGTAATTAAAAATGTCTTCATGAGTCCCTCAATTAATTTCACCATCATTGTTGCTAGACTAACAGACCTGTAGCTCCATGGATTCTTCCTTTTCTCTCCTTGCACAGGAATACCATAATAATGAGGTATTTCTGCACTAGAAAAAATGATCTGCTGAAAATTTACACTGGGGATCCAGCAACACTGTGGTCATATTCCAGAGCAGTGCTGGAGGCAGGTCATCTGTTTTTTCTGCCTTATTCTATCTAAGCCAGCCCCCTTCCATCAAAGACATTAGCTCTATGCACTAAAGTAGCCAGAGGTAGAAATAAAAATGTTTAATCTCCTACTTCCATTTCCTGCTAAGTAGAAGGTTAATATTTTGTTATGTAATTAAAGTTCATTCAACCTTCCAGCTTCCAATAAAAGTATAAAGCAGATGGCATAGCTGGCCTGAAAAAACGCAACTTCTCTTCATCAAATTGTTCACTCCTGTAGCCAAATCATCCAATTTCAACAATATTCATTGACATTAAGTTGCCTCAGGACAGGGACACAATAAGTTCCTTAGAAGCCACGTTTATACTCAAACAATGTCAACTATCAGCAGTTTAACTTGACCTTGCCTGTTTACATTTAAACTTCCCAATGTTTTTCTAATTTACAAATTCAGTATCATAATGCAACTTACATTTTTCACATAATCATATATAAAATCCAAACAGTCTTACAGATCCATGTGTTCTAATAAACTAATCATCTCTGTATTCATTCAGGTATAGTAATGTCCTGTAATTCAATCACTTCCAGAAGCCCCAGTATCGCATTAGTATATTTAGAGTTACAGATACAGTGAAATGCAAGGGATCTTGCATATTTTTCTTTCTTTTCTCTTTTTTCAGTGTATACTACAACATGCAACAGTATGGCAATAAAATTGCTCATTTCCCAGCTGTTATTCAGTCTTAAAATTATTATATTTAGAAATGTTGATGTAAAAGGGATAAGGAGGATGCAGAGGGACTTGTATGCAAAAGCATTGTGTTTTTTTTTTCTGTTTTTATTTGTGTTTAGCTGCCCCACTGCCTATTGACCATCAGTTCTCTGTAGCCCATTGGTCCATTCATTCTTCATGGGGCAAGAGACATTGCCAGCCCCTTCATTTTTTGTGAGGCATGATCCAATTGTAAAGTCATCATTCTGGCAGTCATAAGGGTGTTTTTGTTAGCTCATTCACTACAATGGAGCTCAGAAAGTTTGCACTGTCACTTCCAATAGGCATAGCCTAAGTCTTTTGACAGAATCAAATTATATCCTCACATTTCAAACAAATGTTCATATATCTGGAACCATAGGGAGCGTGAAAGAAATATAAATGGCAAAGTCTTCAGCACAAACTATTTTTATAGTGATAGTATTCTTTATTCTTTACATTGCAGGTCTTAAACTGAATTTTATAAGTCACAATAAACAGTAACTTTTACATTTGTAATATTTTGTAAACAACTTACAATATCTCAGCAAACTCAAGTTACACACATTTTGTCAGCAGCATTTTATTCATCTATCTGAGAGCTTTCATTTGAGGCTAAGGTGTTCTGTCTGTGTTACTTGTTGAGATATTTAGAAAAACGTGAAAATGATACCTATATCATAAAAACAACTGTTAATATCTATTTATCTGCTCTAGACAGAGGTCAAACATTAATGCAGCTGAGTTTGCTATTGTGTAAGCTGAAATATTTTAAAACTTTGCATATAGCATGGCTTTGGAATTATTGATGTAAATATGAACAAGCAATATTTGTCGCCTAGAGGCGTCAATAAGAGTTAACTGCAAATGAACCTGGAGGTGTCACTCGGATGTAATGAGTTAAGAGATTCTCATACCGCCCTCTAGATTGTGATGCTGTCTTCTCTATTATCATGGATAGACCAGACCATGTATGCCCCAGATATGGAGTCATACCTGCTCCTTGATATAAACACTTGAGGGCAATCACTAACTTCTTAGGTTCAAATGCATATATTAAGC
This sequence comes from Protopterus annectens, assembly GCF_019279795.1. Classification (NCBI taxonomy): domain Eukaryota; kingdom Metazoa; phylum Chordata; order Ceratodontiformes; family Protopteridae; genus Protopterus; species Protopterus annectens. The sequence continues at coordinate 601,597,960 of NC_056745.1, forward strand.
TATCAGTCTACAGATTATTACAAGCTTAGCCAATAACCAGGAGTCAGAACCAAACCCTGTATCTTGTATATTTGAGGTAAAGACCCTGCCCATTATGCTGCCCTTATGGGACAATACAGCTAACAAACTCATGAGCATTTTTCATAAGTTCATAAGTAAATATTAGGCTATCAATTTGCTGACTATTACAACTATAGCCAATATCCAGAAGTCAGAGTCAAACCTTTTACCTTGTATCTGTGATGTAAAGACTGCAACCATTTTGCCAACCCCTATCTCCCCTATCATAACTTGTTATCAGGGAGACTAGCCTACACCACTCACCTAGAGAACCAGCACACTGCAGGAAGAGGAGTGACCATATTCCTCCCTCCCAGGAGAGTGCACCAACATAAGGTATATGTTTTTTGACCATCCCACCTTAAACATCCAACTTCCTGATCCATTAATCAGTCTCTGGTCATCTTAATTGCAGTCAGGGCTTTATCCATTTGTTACATAACTCAGGAAATACATTGTGCTTTATTTTTCTTCTGATGGATTGTTTAGTTGATATATTTTTTATGAGAATGAATGCCAATGAAAGTTTATTTCATAATACAGATATAAACATGTGTGATGTTATATATTCCTTTACCATTATTCATTTACATGTTTATGTTCACCTTGAAATTCTCAGTAAATATATCTGTCCATCTTCATTCAAAACTTACACTTATTCCCAAATCCTTAAGTAAGTTTTATAAAGACTGTGTGTGCAACAAACTAGGTCACGCTTCAAGCTCTAGTTGTGGGCAGTGCAGCACACAGAAGACTTTGGTGCACCAGCTGCAGACGCGATTTCAGAAGACACACTGGAATCTGTCTGAGTACTTATTTGTTCAGGATAAGATAATTTATGGACTCCACACACACTCATCAGATGCCAAAGCACATCTTGCACACCTAACTCAACTTAAATGCGACAAAGTTCAATACCCACTGTTTTCAAAATTCTCAGTAATACCTTATTATGATGCAAGGAAAAAAATCTATTCCCTTGGAATCCTATGGATTCTGTAACAATACTGAAAAAAATGCTAGATTCAGTGAATGAACTGCAACTGGCTACTGGAGGGGGATCTGGCTGTGCATCCTAGAATGCAGACAGATAGAGAGTCAGGCTACAGTTAAGCCAACTTTCAGATCCAGAAATCATTGGCAGGTACTGCTTGGACAGATAGCTGGTGCAGGCTATGTGCAACATGTGTACACCACACGTGTCAGTACATACGATGAGAAGCAACCCCAAAACTCACAAAACAAAAGTCTGTTTGTATGAGCCTAGGTGTACTGGCATCTGGAACATTCCAATGTCATATAGGAGATGTTGTAGGAGTATCACAAACAGCTACCAGTTGCATTCTTACACAATTCTTGGCAGCAATGTGCACCAAGGTAGATGAACACATACACTTTCCATCTATACATATGTTGAGGTGAAATGTCATGCATCAGTTCTATAACACTGCCAACTTCCCACATGTTCTTGGTGCAATAAAACAGGTGGTGTGCACAGCAGATGTCAGAATAAAAAAATACCATGGCAACACACCCTGGGGGTGTCCATGATGCTGCAGTATGGAGGGAAATTGGTCTGTGGACTGCATTCCAACAAGGTAAAATACGTGAGGGACTACTACTGATTAAGTGCAGGAACATAGCCAGGATTCAAATTAAATACATCTTTGTCAACATTATGCATGATGACAACATATGTGTTTCTCCTCACCCAACAGGAGAGTGTGGTTATCCACTTAAGTCATGGCTAATAACCCTGTACACAGAACCTTCCAACCCTGCAGAGGAGGCTTACAATAGAGTGCACTGCACAACACAAAACACCATAGAGAGTGTTGTTGGTGTACTGAAAGTCAGGTTCAGATGTCTGGACACATTCTGGGGTGCACTGCAATACACACCTGAAAAAGCAGTACAGGCAATATCCTTGTGTGCCATGCTACATGATACCATATCAATAAAACATGGCAGTCTTCCAGCTGTGGGTATGGGTACACTACCCCAAGAAACCCAGATATCAGAAGATGACATTCTGCAGCTATCAGAGGAGGAGCAGGGGGATGGACATGGGGCAGAATAAACAGGGTAATGGAGGATGCAACCACAAGTGCAAGTTCAGGCAACATGACGGAATATGACACAGACCTTTGAGTTATGGCAAGACATATGTACAGAAGTACACATATTAAACAGTGATGTTCAGGTGTTTCCCCACCAGAACAGCAAAAATTGCATCTAATGGAAATTACCTAGTAGATGTACACACTGAGCATCAGACATAACAACATAATTGTAACATATAACAATATAAACATATGCAAACATATCATGACATGGACCATCAACTCAGGCCACAAGTGACACATTTATGCATACAGACTCATAGTGGTGTATGAGTGCAAGGCAGACAGCAAGAGACATAACTTTGTGAATCCCATCCCTATCTCTCCATTATCAAATGATGCAAACAGGAAAGCAAGTCAGGACATACAGCAGAACTGTTGTCAATATCACAAGTAACATATAGCAATGTAAAGTATGGCCAAAATATCATGTAATGAATGGAGTCACCTATGGTCCTTAAAAGTGACAGATTCCCATGCCATCAGACTTCACAACAACCACAGACAGGTGACATTGTCAGTGGTCTGCACAGCAATCATCATCACCATGGGGTGAGACTGACGCTACAGGACATAGAGGATCAATTGAGAGTGTTACTCTGACACAGTATAAGGCACCCACACTGATGGCTCACACCAAGGTCCTGGTTATCCCTTCTACATTTGGAAACACTCAGCCCATATTGCTCCACAGAGGAGAGTGATGGAGTTCTGCCGGCATGTGGAGACACCCTTTGAGAAGGACCATAGGTATGAGGGCCATGACTGCTGGGCCCACATTGGATTGGCCAGGAGCAGATGTGTGTGCACATTGTTTCATAGATGTTGATGTCTGATTGGCAAAATTTGCATTCTGGTAAGCAGGTAAGGCTCAGGGCATGTAGAACTCTGCTCACAGTATGGCACTGCTATAGTACTGCCATAAACAGTGATCCAAAGACCATACCACAGATAACATACTTTCATTGGGAGTAGTTAATGCCCCTATGACCTCACCATATCTACACTGCTGCCCTTCATGCAGTGCACAAGGCTGTTGTGCAACATGACCTGTGGCACAGGCAAGTGCATGAATTTCAAATCCATGATGTCACTATGAACATTAATAGATGGACACCCTCTGACATGTGCCCTCGCAGACTAGCTACATGCCAATGTCTAATGCTCTGGGCAGTATCTCTGTGTTGTGGGGAAGTGTCAACATCACTAGCAGATTCAAAATGGGCCTGTATTCTACAGACCACATCCTATCCACTATCTGATGTCCACACATTGTCAGAATGTCTGGACATGTTTTTCTCCACAACTGAGGCTACAGCCTCATCCACATGACTGTCACAATTTGAGCCAGACTGCATCACCAAACTTGTGTTCTATGTATCAGAATGCATACTACCATAGTGAGACACATCAGATCCCTTCTTGGGATCAGTAGAGAAGTTTGTGATATCCCTCCTCTAGGCCAATAATCAAGGAGCCTCAATATTCACCACTAACATTAGTGGGAGAGGTTCACTTACAACAAAAATGTATACACACAGTATTTTCAGATGCAGCTCTCTGTACCAAGTACAATTTCCCCTTAAGAGCACACCGGAAGCACACTCCAGACCTGGGGCTGGGTTTTCCTCTCCAGGCCCCAAATACAACTTCACCTTTTTCTCTCCAGAAATTAGTGCTCTGTGTCCCTGTTACAAGTAGCTGACACACACATACACACACACACACTCTTTGAGATTTGATTTTGATGCGCGCGCACACACACACACACACACACACACACACACACACACACACACACACACACACACACACACACACACACACACACCTGGGAAAGGCTGCCACAGATTTACCCGCTATACCACCTCTACCCAGACTATAAGGTAGATTCACTGCCACCAGCCAGCTACTTTAGGGTACCCAGTTACTCTTAGTAAAATTATTACTTATAGAAATGGTAGCATTTCCAAGCCAAGCAGCAAGAGTTTCAGGATCGTGGAGCTACAGCACCACTAAATAAATGCAAGTACTCTAAAAAAATTAATTATTTTCTAAAAGAACAGCCACAGTAAAAGGTTTAGATGCATTTAATAATAAATAATAAAATAGAAAACATGAAAATTCTGAATATTTATTTACAATAAACACCAGAGTTTCATTCACAGGAAATATAAAGCACAACACAGATGGAAAGATTCCTATAGCTACAGAAAAAAACAATATTTAACTAGTCTCACGATATTTTCCTAACTGACTGAAGAATTAATGTTCCCTACTTACAAGCTAGAGCAAGTCAAGATGAAATATGAGTGTCTTTGTTGTCAGTTCCAATAACAGAGTGCTGAGTGTCACTATCACATATCTCGCTAATATCTAAAAATCATTTCAGTGCTGGCTATAGAATGACATCACATCTGGTCGCCCAACTCTGTGATTCCCACACTACCTCCATCACTGGAAATTTGAGCCAGGATCTGGCACAGATGTTTCACAATACACACCTAGCATTTTGCTAATGTTTCTTACAGCATCTGGAGACTGTAGAACAATTCCAGCCCTTTCATCCATCCTGTAGAGAGTAAACAGCCATTCTCTGGCACCCCAGGGTAGCAATTATTTTATCACTAAGGACAATAAGAGTCCAGGCCTTTCCCAGACATTGCACCTCTGTCTGCATTCAGGCCTGTGCGATAAAATCTTTATGACCTAAACCAGGTCATTTAATTTCTTGAAATTTTTCTTAAGGTAAGCTGCACTTACCCTCTTTCCTTCCTTTCCAGCATCTTCTGTTAACATATATACATTTCCTCAGTTACAAACGTACAGCCTGATATAAAGGTATATTTCTTTTCTGTTCAGCAGGACTCACTGTTGATAAATTTTTAACACAAGCAGCTTTACAAATACATTTTTAAGACAATAATCTGTACAAATCAGTTTGATATTCAAATAAGATAAAATTCTTAATAAAACTCCAGCTACTTATACTGGCATATGTTACACATGCACTGTCCTACTCTCTCTGGCATAGCTGGCACTACCTCATGTCATTGCAGGGCTAATGGAGGAATGAAGGCAATAGACATGCGAAAAGAAGAGACAGTTTACACATGTCAAGTAAACATGCTTATATTATATACCAGATATCATTACTGACATATGGCAGAACTATATCACTTCATTGTTGAAAATGCTAAGGATATAACAGAAAGCTTTGTCTGAGTGCGGTCCATGGAACCTAAATACAGGGAGTTGACAATTATGTTACATATGTAACATACACAACATGTGTAAAGAATAACAACATAACACACACCTGACATGTCCTCATGGGAATCCTGCACCTGAGGCAAGGGCTGAAACACAACTGTTGTAGGAAAATAAAGGCATAAACACAGTATCAGTAAGGACATACTTGCTAGCAAGTACCATTTCAATAGAGGTGCAACACATAGTAGGTAACATATACACATACCAGTTGGTTGAGGCTGAGGTGTCAATGTAGCTGTCCTATGCAGGGGTAGAGGGAGACAGCATTAATGGGGAACAACAGCAGTAGTAACAGCAATAAAATGTAAGAAACAGGAAATAGCATGTCAGTTGCACGTTCCCTATGTGGTGAGTTTGTCCGTTGTAATGCAGATCCTGCAGTGCGAAAATACAGACAAAGCAAACATTCAAGTATGCAGGCATAGGCACTGGATGACATATACAATACTGTAGCAGGGTATAGTGACACTCACATGACATATGGTGCACATGTTGGCCAGATGTCCCTGTGTATGAAAAGCAGTGACATTAATGTCATACAACACAGTTATGCTGCACAGTGCTGCAGCCTATGAACATGGTGGGAAACCATACCTGGTTTGTCCATAGATGCATCTGCACTGCTCATGGCTCCAGAAGGTGTATCTGTAGGTTACAATGTCAGGGACTCATCAATATAACAGTACACACCACTGGCATGACAGGAGGCAGAGTCAAGAACAGGTAATTATCACAATAACAGTATATGGAGACACTCATCTGTTATGTTTTGCTGCTGTGCCATAGTGGATGGGGCTATGCATATGAATTCAGAAAACATATGTGGAAGGTTGCCGTAATGGTTAAAGTGTTTACCTTATAGACACAAGGTGCAGGGTTTGATTCTCACATGGGATAATTAACTAAGCTTAAAATGGCCTGCAAGGGCAGTTAGCCTAGTACTAATCTATTAAACATATTGGTTGTAGTGTTCTGTTATGTGTATACTGACGTTGTATGGCAACATGTCATTACCCTTAAATTGATCATCGTAAGGACGTGCCCCCATATGCATGACACAGTTCTTCTGCTGCAACACACAAATGACAATACATGAATATGCTTGCAATGACAATCTGCAGTGAGGTACACTATATTCAACAATGGTAACACATATATGTGTGGCCTGGCACACCTGCTTCTATCCCCTCCCTTGGTTACGTGTCGCTCCCTATTTGTCATATGCAGGGATGCAAGAAATTGTGTGAGCTTGTCTGGGGGAGTCAATTGTGGTCCACAACTGATGACATCCCTTGACCTTTCATACTGGTGATTATATAAAATAGTCCCTGTCTCATATACAAGTGTGACTAATAAAACAACATATGTGATATGAAAACAATGTCCTCTGTGTCCTGTGTAAAAATGGAAAAAGGGGTTATGATAAATGGATGGACAAATAGATGGAATGAAACTTGCTTTTTGCATACTTTGAAGGTCTGCTTGTGACACTCTAGGCCTGTCATCCACATCTGCACCATTGTCAAGGATTCTGGTGGAACCCCCTGCTGAGCTATCTGGATCTCAAACAATGGACAGATGCTCCTTTGTTTCAGTTAGTGGTGGTTCCGTAGCAAGACCAATCATTTTAGCCACCTGTTCACAAGCAATTGCAATGGACCTACAGCAGCCATAGGTTGCTTGGTGTTGTATTTGGGAGTAGGTTCTCCCATGCCCTCCTACAGCATTAATGTCTTCACCCACTCACTGCCAAATCCTGTCTCAGGCATATTGGTCACCCCTACCTCTCCCTAACAGGAAAGATCCATGGTGACATAAGGACTGGATAAGGACCTCATTTTCTGTATCACTATATGGTGACTTACGGGTTACATATTTATTCTTGGGTGCCATATCCTGTAAGGGATGAAACATAAAATAGACACAAGAAATTACTTATATTATATACAGATAGCCATATCCATAACTGTGGATTTCAGTCAGAGAGAAATTTACAAACAGAGCAAATTTGCCTTTTCCTGCTAACACAGGTAAAAATTCCATGCATTCCTTCATACTTAAAATGGAATCTTCTGCCACAAGTGTGTAAAACATGACATACAAACTAATTTGCAATTTAGCATTTAGTATCATAATTGTAGAAATACATACATAGCTATGGCAAAAGGAAGGGATAAAAAAATGTAATGTAATAAAACTGCTTTTCAGTGGTCACTGCAATTCACATTTTAATGTTAAACTAAAGCATTATTTAAGAAATAAAAACATACCTTGACAATACAGCACTGTAAAAAAATAGATAAATCTCTCGAAGCTTTGGTTTTCCTAGCTGTATTGAGCTATGCCTTACAAAACAGTCTCTCCAGTATGATACAAGGGCTTTAGCTACATGTTACCTTTACATAGTGAATAGTCAGCCCTCAGAGCGCTGTGAGCATGCAAATGAGATGTGAATTCATTATCATTCTCAAATATCAAAAGCTGCACTAAGTGTAAACATGGTGTAAGTACCTACACAATTACAAGTGCTCCCTGTTAATGCTCCCTGTTAATGGCTTGCAGGTGTCTATGATTAGTCTGACTGCACGAACAGCTTTTACCGTCCCCTTCTTTTGATATACACCTACTGAGAGTGTGTCAAGGAGAGCAGACTTAACAAAAAGTCTGAAAGTACGCTGAGTGATTTAGGAGATTGACAGTCCTGACATTCAAATGCTGACTTTAAAGACCAGAGTTACTGCCTCTTAGTAAGAAATGTTGTTCATGTTAAAAGGAGGAGTTTAAGCACTGGTAAAGATAACATGACAATAAAAAAGAGACAGAATTGGTATTATGAAAGCATAGATAATGAAATGAGACACCAGGCAGAAATAAAGGGATACACCTGCAGTGTTTGCAGTCTTTGTTTAATATTTTATGATTGCATACATATGCCAACTGTTTGTATTATCTCAATCATTCAGACATTCACTGTCAAATGCGGAAGGAAAACTTTTATGACTTGTTTCTGTTGCACTTTCAATATGACTTGGTAAAATGTTACATTATCGTTACATCTAAAATCTTTTTCACCTCACTGATACATGCTTTTTGTCTGTGGAAACACTGGGAAATACTTTGCAATAATTTCTTTCAATGCCAGTACCCATGTGGGAGGGTTCAAATCCATAGAGCTCCCTGTTATAACAAATTTGGTTAAACATGTTACGTATTTAATTTGCAATAATTTTTATTTTTGTCTAATTTACATGGCATTTGGCATTGCAAACCATTGACTGGAATGTCCAATAACAGTGAACTGCATTTCACGACCCAAGGTGAAAAATGACAAATTTTATTTGGACTGCCTTCAACAGCACAGTGAAGACTGGCATTGTTGTGCAGACTGAACAGTACTGGTTGATCAAATTCAAAGTCATTACACCCCAATCCCTATGGCACAGTGTGTAAGGTTATTCAACATAATGAAACAGTACAGGCGATGCAGGAATCAAAACTTGTTCCCAGATCATTTGACTGAGGGAGTTCATAATAATTATTAACACTCATTTTGTTGTATTAATGTGTTGATGTAGGAAACTCAAGTAAGGTCACTACTGACTAAAACTGATTGACAGAGAAGTCATTTGAAATTAAAAAGATTTTAGATGTGATGATTGTTTGTGTCTTTCAGCTTTTCCCGGTTAGGGGTCGCCACAGCTGAACTCCGGCAGTAGATTTTTACGTGCTGGCTTACCGGGCCTAATGCACAGCCTTCAACGAAGGAATGCCCATTCACGCATGTCGCCACACTGAAGACGCACTAACTGAGAAAAGAACAGGCAACATCTAACTAGATGTGATGATACTATGACATTTTATCAAGTCACAGTGAAAGTGCAATAGAAACAAGTTATAACAACATTAATCGTGTATGCCGTGTGAACAAAAAAAGCATTACTGTTGGTCCCTGTGCCCTTCTTCATTCCAGTGGCATTGGCTAAAGCCCCTATATTGTAACATAGGGTCTATATTATATTTTCACACGCTTACAAAAGTGAACGATAATTAATCGACCCCATGTAAGCGAAAGCTTACAACGTCGAAACCTCAGAACAGCGATTTTTTTCCCAAATCGCTGTTCCAAAATAAAAATAAAAATTTAAAACAATACATAATGTGGGGAGCTTTGGCCCCATACCCCCTGACGTGCCCCCCTACTTAAATATACCAACGCCGAGATCACACTACAGTGCTGAAAATGGCAAAGTAATGAAAGTACTGAAAAGCCACTTCGCTCTTTTGCCTTTTTGCTCTTTTTGGTTCGATCAAGACGCATTTGACAAACTGCGTCTGCGATCTCGTAATAGGGAACCGTAACATATACTTGATAGTATTGATGTGGCAATGAAATGTGAGATGGCTGAATATATCATTATAATGCACTATTAGCTGTGGTCATTGCTACATATACAGTACATTGTGATTCATTTCATGTGTCTTTGAGTTGTTGTTCCTCAAAAGCTGTTTGAATGCTTCTGCTAAATATTACCTTCTACAATTGCACTATGCTTGGTAGCACAAACGTCACTTTCATGGCTTAAGGAAAAAAGTGAAAAATGTAGTTTAGGCTGCCTTCGGTAGCACAAACCAGCCCAGTGGCATTGTATGGCTGACAGTACTCAGATAGTACTTAAGAAAGAAAATACAAGTGGCAGTTAACTTTCTTGGTGGCACAAGGTGCAAATGCAGTGCACAAAGATAAAGGGCATATGATGTATGGTTTGAATCCAGTTGAATGATACTTTCACAGAGGGTGGTTCGAATACATAGTTAATCATGTTCTGATACCATTCTGTTATTTAAAAAAACAGCTGTTGCCACTCTTGCTAACAACATGTGATAATTAGTCTGTCCACTTTCAAATTATTTGTAATTAACTATAAGTGTGATTGGGAGTGCCTTCTGTGTTGAGTCTGCATGTCCTCCCCGTGGTTGGGTAGCGTTCGAAACACATGCGTGCGTAAATGGGCGTGCCTTCGTTGAAGGTTGGGCATCGAGCTGGCACCTCAGCGTTTCATATCTACTGCCAATCATTAGCAGACCGGAGTGCCGCTATGGCGACCCCTTACTGGGAAAAAGCCGAAAGACAAACAACAACTGTAAGTGTGATAATGTGTTGTAGAAACTACATATGTGATGTTGCAAGGAGACGTGAGAAGGAAGGGCACTTCATACTCTGATCATTGCTACATATACCCATACATCACAGTTAATTTACTTTCTGTATTTTCTATATCATATATTAATTATCTAATGTCTTTTCAATTTGTTCTCCACTCAGCAACATGGAAACATGATTCATAATGCAAAAAGTGAACATTTTTGTTTAGGCTGCCTTAGGTAGAGTAAATATGCTTCGTGGTATTGCACCATCCCACCCACAACAGGGAGATGTCAAATTTGGTGGGGTTTGAATACAGCTACAAGATACCTTTTTAAAAAGGTGTAAGAAGTCCATTTCTTACAACTTTTCAATAGGACCGAAACACTAATTGAAAGCGATAACATTAAACCTGTTTCATGCAAGTAATGTATCAGTAAGCCTCCCATAATAAAACATTACTATTTAGCATATTAAATTAATTATCCTCATCATCAGCCCCCTTTTTCCCATTTTTTCTACATGGGGTTGGGGTATTGTGTTAACTGTTGCCAACTCTCTCGATTCAGTGCCACACTCCTGCCTTCTTCAACACTCATGCCTGATTGTCGCAGATCTTCTTTCACACAATCCATCCACCTCTTTGCTGGACTTCCTTGCTTCCTCTTACCTTCTTCCTGTCTGTCCCAAATCTTCCTCACCAGATTGTCTTCTGCTTTTTTACATGTGCCCAAACCACTGTAATCTGTTTTTTTTTATCTTTTCTGCAATTGGAGCTACTTTGGCCTCTGCTCTTATGTCCTCATTTCTTCATCTGTCCCACAGTGTGCATCCTACCACCTTTCTCAGGCACTTCATTTCCATCACCTCTTGCTTCTTCAGCTGTTCTGCCTTTACTGCCCAGGTTTCTGTACCATACAGTAGTACTAGTCACACCACTGTCTTGTACACCTTACATTTCAGATTCTTTGGCATTCTTTATTCAGACTACCCTTCTTCTCAACCACCCCTCCTAGATGCTAGAAGCTGTTTATCTGTTCTACTATCTTCCCTTCTATCTTTATTCTCAGCTTCTTCTGATTTCCCCAGTTTTCTGCAATTACCACCATCTTATCTGTGCTTAGTTTCATCCCATGTGCCTTCAGATTTGCATTCCATTCTCCTATCATTTGCTGAAGTTCTAGCTCAGAGTCTGCCTGTACTGCTACATTGTCTGTATACAGCAGCCTTGTTGATTTGTCCCCTCCAACCTGTTTGCTAATGTAGTCCATCACCAGTATGAAAAGCAGTGGGCTCAGAGCTGAACCCTGATGTACACCCACTCCCACTGGGAACCCCTCTGTGAGGCCGAACACTGTTCGTACTTGAGTCACTGGGTCCTGGTACATAGCCTGCACTAATTATACCAATGTTTCTGGGGCTTCAAACCACCACAGTACTGCCCAGATTAGCTTTCTTGGGACCTTGTCATATGCTTTCTCCAAGTCTAGGAATGCCCAGTTGGACTCTGTCCTCATTTCTAGCTTCTTCTCAAGTATCTGTCTCAATGCAAACATTGGGTCAATTGTGCTGCATCCTGATTTGAATCTGAACTGTTCATCTTCCATCTTACATTCTACTACTCTGCATATCCGTTTATCAATCATTCTCTCAAGAACTTTCATGCAGTGTGGTAGGAGTATGATCCCCCTGTACTGCCCACAGTTGTGGATGTCTCCTTTGTTCTTGTACACTGGCACAAGTATGCTTATTCTCCAATCATCTGGGATATGCTTTTCTCTCTACACTGCTATTAGTACCCTCAGGAGCCATTTCTCCCCTATCTCACCCAACATTTTTATCATATCTGCTGTGACCTCATCTGAGTCTGTTGCTTTCCTTGACTTCATCTTCCTTAGTGCTGTTCTTGCTTCTTCTAAGGTGGGCTCCTCTTCTTCTCTAATTGTAGGCTGTTTCTGTGGCAGTACAGCTTCTGTGAGGTTTTCTTCATTCAGACGCTACTGGAAATACTCCTTCCATCTGCCTTTGATGTCCTGTGGACTGGTAAGCAGGTTATTGCTGGCATCCTTTATGAAGGGTGTCTGACTATCTTCTTTATTTTTCTGTTTTTGCCTTGCAACCTGATATAGTTTCTTTGTGCCCCTTACTGAGTCACTTTCCAGATGTTGGTAGAGTGCCTCCGATGCCCTATTCTTTGCTATTGCAACTTCTTTCTTAGCTTCTTTGTTAGCCAACCAGTAGTCCTTCCTAGCCTGGTCAGTCTTTTTTATCTCCCATTTCTTCCTGCACTCTTTCTTTCTTTCTTTTGTTGACTTCCTGGATTTTTGCATTCCACCACCAGTTTTCCTTATGTACCTTATTTCCATACCTGGCTCAGCCACATATCTTTTCTGTAGTCCTAACACATGCTGTTTTTAGGTGCTGCCACTCCTCTTCATCTCCACCTATTTCCTCCTCTTCTTGGGGTGCTAGAGCCCTGAGTAATTCCTTGAACTTCTGTGCTTTATCTCCAGCCAACTTCCAGGTCTTCAGCCTGGTCTCTGTTGACCTTAGAGTCTTCTCTGACCACTGCTGATTGTGGCAATTAATGGTTTATGCTGTGGGCTGACTGTTTCACTGGGGATGACTTTGCAATCATGGATTCTATCCCAGTCCTTTTTCCTTACTAGGAGGTAGTCTACCTGAGTTACATGTTGGCTACTCTTGTATGTGATCTTGTGACTGTCTCTCTTTCTGAACCATGTGTTGGCCTCAAGGCATTTGCCAGTGGGAAGTCTAGAATGGTTTCTTCTTCTTTATTCCTGTTACTTTAATCCATGTGGACCCAGGCAGTCCTCATATCCTGTTCTGTCTGCCCTGATATGTGCATTCAAGTCACCCATTATCAACACCAATTCATGTTGTCCTGCTTTATCTAGTAGGCCCTGCAACTGCTGTCTCAATGCATTCTTTTCCTCACTATCACAACCCTGCTGTGGAGCATATGCTGAGATTATGAATACTGTCCTATCATAACACTGGAGTCAGATTGCCATGAGTCTGTCATTAATTCTGATGATATTGATATCCCTCAATACCTTCTGAAGCCTCTCTCTCACCACAATTCCTACACTATTTCTAGCCTGTCCCCACCTGAGTAGTAGAGTCTGGATCCCAAGCCAAGTGGCTTTGCTTCACTGCCCATCCATCTCATCTCTTGGATCCATAGGATGTCCAGCCTCCTCTGTATCATGTCATCCACTTCCAAGCTGCATCCTGTCAGTGAACCTACATTAAGAGTAGCAATTCTCAGTTCATGTTCAGCAGGTTGGTTGGTTTTACATCCAGCTTTCACTCAACAGAGCTATCCCAGGTAACCCAGCTAGGCAACTAGATACCAGCCAGCAGCTTATTGGCCCAGGGGGCACACACTGGCCAACAGGGGCACATATACCCCTCCCACCATTAGCAAGGGTCCCTGGCATGGGTGAGAATAGGCCAGGTCCTCAACCCACTTATCACTGGTAACTACCCATGCCCATTTTTGGTGACATTAGTCAACACGAGCGAATCACCTAGAGCCATATTTTACACCGTTGAGTGGCTAGCCCTGCCATGGCATAGAGTCTGTGATCCGTATACTGTGCACCACAGTAGATGCCAAAGTGGTTGATCTGTACAACTCTTCCCCCTATAGGGCACCATGTAGAGTCTGTGCTGCTGCCCACAGCTACATTCATTGGTGAGTTTGAGATAGAAACATGTTTCTGACATGGGAGAAACCCCACAGAGACACAGGCAGAACATGCAAACTCCAAAGAGGCATTGGCCAGAGGTCAGGATCAAACCTTGTACCTTGTGCATTGGAGGCAAAGACCTTAACTACTAAGCCATCTGGCCTGCACCTTAAATGAATGTTTCACATAAAACCTCAAGCTAGTGTGTGTCCAGTTTCATAGATATGACAAAGATTATATTTAATATAAAAATCATTTGTATACAGTATGTATGTCTATATTTATATATAACGCATTTCCTAACAAAGCAATTGAATACATCATTTTTGAAAACATTACAATCCCAAAAAAGGATACATATAAAGCCAAGCTTATCCTGGTTAGGTATTCATGTTTGTTGCTCTCTCCTACTCTTTAATTGTACCTGTAGCAAGCAGTTTATTGTACAGAGCATAACAGATTAATGATGATTTAATAAGTAAGACATGGGGCAGGATTCACGAAGGCTTGCACGGAGTGTAAGAGACGTGCAACACTCCATGCAAGCTTCGCGATCCAGGAACAGCCCTAAACTCCATGTAAGAGACCAGCTAAAACGTCTCTTACATGGACTGGGTGTGGACATGCTAAATACATCACTTGCAGCCGAAAGATATGCAAATGAGGTATATTAGCGATCCAGGATGCAGAAACCAGTCCGTGTAAGAGAAGTTTTAGCTGCAGAAATGTACTCAGTTGACAACTGAGTATGTTTCTGCAAATTCCACAACGGAGCCATGTCAGCTCCAAAAAAAGGGTCCATATGACTCAGGCAGCATGCCAATGGCCAAATATGTGGCCATTGGCAATATAACCCGATGCCAAAATATTAAAAATATAATTTTTTTTTTCGGCGATCACCGATGTTTAAACCCAGCGCAGCCCCGTGCAAATGGGCTGTGCTGTATAAAACCATAAAAAAGAAGGTTATAAACCCACAAATGTGGGTTTCATGCAATACATGGAATGACAACGCAGGGACCAGCAGACCAAAAACAACATGGCCACCGTGTAGTGGTTGCTAAGGGGGGAAGCTGAGTCTAAGACATGTAACTAAGCATTAGTAGACAATATCATGTAAATGAGGGTTAGGATACTGAATTTCACAGTCACATAGCAAATGAGCACAGTCTGAGTAGTTTAAGAGATACATAAGGGGGAGGAATAGAGTAGGAGATAGGTGACATCACAGGGGGGAAAGGTAGAAAGAAATGCAGTTCATTGGAGGCCAGTGTAACATGACAGATGACAGACACAGATCTTGGAAAGAGGTGTGCCACTAGATAAGTCATGGAAAGTCAAGAAATGGAAGGTGTACACTGTTACTTACACCAAAGTTTCTTGCTGGACGTGCATGTGCACGTGTGCACACCATGAAGTGCGAGTAGGGCAGTGTGCGTGCGTGTAAGGCAGACTGAGCATGTGGGAGTGTGTTGGGAGAAGTTTAACACTGTTTGCGCGGGTGTGCGCACGTGTGTAGGCAGGCTGAGTATGTTGGAGGCTGTTGGCAGATGTATAACAGTGTTTGTGCGGGTGTACGCGTGTTTTAATCCAAATAAGTAGATTCTGAACCATGTAAGCATGTGTGCGCGCATGTAAGCCACTGTGAGCGTGTTTCTGATAGTATACACGTTGCTCCCCCCTGAGGAAACAGAGAGGAAAAAGGAAGCAACAGAATTAATAGGAAGCTAGCAGGGATAACTGCTGAAGCTAGCAGGTGAAAACAATTAGAAGCAGGCAATTACACAGGCAGAATAGTAGCCCAGCCCAGCACTTAAAACTCTGCAAACAGTAGTGCAGGATGTTTCCCTTAAGAGACACTGCAAGACAGGAGTAAGCTAATAGAAGTGAAAACTGAAAAAGCTGAACTCAGAGCAGAAATGTTAGGGGCTGCCATAGCTGTCATAATGAGACATAGGCAACTTGCTGAGGGTGGTGACAATGCAGATGGTGCCAGACAACCCACAGTGAGGAGACGGAGAAAAGTGTACAGGCCCAGGGTCACCTACCATGGGTTACATGAGCTGGAGATAGCAGAGCGCTATAGAGTGGACAGAGAGCTACTGCAGCAAATTGTTGAGCTGTGCAGGCCACGCCTCACACACAGAACCAACTGAGGGGAACCCATCCCAATGGAAATCAAGGTATGTGTTGGCTTAAGAATACTAGCAACAGGTACTTTCCAGAGACCAACTGGTGATATGATGGGGATATCACAGGCATCAGCCTCCAGGGTACTGCACCAGTTCCTGGATGCCATGTCAGCACATGTCGGTGATCATGTATATTTCCCCAATGCCCGTGAGGTATTGGCCAGCAATATGCGTCTCTTCCAGCAAATAGCGGAAGACCCTGAGGTAGTGGGTGCAATAGACTGCATGCACATACGCATCAAAGCACCAGCCAGTGAGCGGGGTAGGGCCTACATTAACCGCAAGGGCTTCCCCGTTCATCAACTGTCAGGTCGTGTGTGATGCCCAGGGCATAATAATGAATGTGTGTGCTGGCTGCCCTGGGAGTTACCACGATTCCCACATCTGGCATTTGACGCAGCTGTACCAGACATTTGCCAATGGGGACATCCCACACGGACACCTAGTGGGGGATGCAGGTTATGCACTGGAGCCATGGCTGATGACACCCATCAGAAACGCACACACACCTGAACAGGAATGCCATAATGAGGCACACGCACAGACGCGTAATGTAATAGAGTGTGTATTTGGGCTGCTCAAGTCACAGTTCCGGTGTCTGGACACATCTGGTGGAGCCTTGCAGTACACACCAACTACATGTACCCAAATTATCATGGTATGTGCTATGCTACATAATATGATCTTGCAGAAACAGCTGCAGCAGGACCAGCATAGGGCCGGACCAAACAGCCCCCCACCATTGCCAAGGCCATCACAGGCAGAGTGTGACTCGGAGGAGGAACAACCTGAGCCTGCCCCAGTAGGCAGAAGGAGGCATGCCCAGTATGCCCTGGCCTTGGCAAAGAGGCAACGCATAGCACATACACTGGCTCAGTAGGAACCCTGGGAATGAAACCCCCTCTGACTCACTCAAATAATAACATGGATGCCTAAAATGACATGACCTGCTCACAAACATGTACAGGGAAGCGTAATATGCGCATCCGACAGAGGCAGCCCTGCAGCACCACCTGAGGCATGAATGCCATGTGTTAAGTAATGTAACACCATGTACTATATGCACACATGAGCACCCTGACTAACATCCACCCTCACCAAGCATGAATCCACAAAATGACGATGTGATGATCAAGTGCAATAACTGGCTGAAGTAATGCAGTTAGTCAAAGGGGAGCCAATGTGTTTCAGACTGTGAAGACATGTGGAGCATGACATGATGCACCACCTGCTAGGGGTGGTGTGCACCTATCATGCCATGCCCCATGGATACTGTCAAAGGCTGTCAGTACCCACAGCATGCCCTGAATAGGTAAGTCTCAAAACACAAACCCACCTTCATATGTTCTACAAGGGATAAGAACCTAGATGTAATGCTACCCAATGACAGATGTATAAACAGCAAGATGAGTGCAGTGTAAATGCACACAGTATAGAGAATGTAGATATCAGTCTTGCAATAGAGAACTGGTTCAAGGCTCACATCAGCACCCTAACACTACCACGTCACACCTCATACTGTGCTGTACAGCCGCAAAATATGGAACAAGGTACAAAAGGAGGGTGACTAGCAAGAAATGGCAAGGATAACCACACCCCCATGTTGGTACCAAAACAAGAAGCAACATGGATTAGCCTTGGTCAAATACCAATGGCTAAAACTGCCTCCCAGTATATAGCCTGCTGCAGACTACTGTCCTAATACAAGGAACTGCACCTGGCCTATGTCGGAATACATGAATATATCAAGCCCCCCAAACCACATTATATTGCTTGAGTGAAAATACCCAGACATACACCGGGAGCATTATACTAGCACCAACACAGTAGGAGAAAATTACCCAGATTCCATAAACCAAAATGCCCAGGAACAATGTACCACTCCCACAAGAGGGGTAAGCATACTGGATGTGATAATCAGCAACATGTGTACTGGATGGCAAGATGAGAAGTGTACCCCTCACTGGTAAGACCAGACCATAGAGTAATCACACTGGATATACACATCCTGACCCCAGTCCCTGGCCAGAATACCACAGTGAAAAACATGTGTAAAGCATAGGTTGCAGCCCTCAAAACCGATGTTGAATCCACAAAGGCCCTGTGCAAGTGCAGAATATGGGACACACCACAGAACATGTTATACAGGCATTCCATTAACACAGCCAGGAATGCTTGGAGTATGCAATCACAAATAACAACAACACACAATGCCATACATGCAGGCATATGGCATGCTGGACTCCAGCCATTACCAAACCATGCAAGAGAATGAGGAAGCTACCACATGATAGAGCAAACATAAAAAGGGAAGTAATCACTGACCAGTAGTATGGCAATAACATATGTCCACACATACAATCCACTAAGTCCAGCCACAACAAGTAGAATCTGTGAATCCAGAGGCAATGTGACACCAGTCCCAAGTACACAGACAACCACAACACCCCCCAATAAATAAAAATATATGTGATAGATGCATCCATGTATCCAAACCAGAGGTTGAGCTCCACCAACTCAGTACTGTCAAAACTAGTCAGGAAGAGAAGGTAACCACATACACCACAAACCCAGTCCCACATAGACCTACCACAACTGTAAACCAAACACATAAACACAGCCAAATATTCCCGGAGGCCTTAATTACAAACACACCACACCAACAGAAGCCTCCAAAGCAGATCACAAGCAACCACAACTTTCAAACATAGCACATGCAACGAATAGTACGCAAAGCTGGTGTGCCAAACAGTCACAGGCCAGAAGGAGAAACAACATGCCTGATACAGTCATAATAGGTGTCTGTATAGGCAGACACACTGCTGTCCCACTCACTAGACTGAACAAGGGAAAGGGTAGAATAAGCTGCCTGTAGGCTGCCACAAAATGCCACATAACACAAGTACGCAGGTCACCCCAAAGCAAGCAGAAATATGATGCACTCAATGTCCATGCTGATGTGAATTACCTGAGATGTACCTCCCTGGTCAACATGAAAAGAGACATGGATGGTCCCTCTGAGAATGTACCCCAGGGCAGTATGACACTGGCTGTGTGCAGCATCCAACCCTCACCAAGAATGATGCAACAGTACAAACTCAGAATGCTCATGTTTAACAGCTGGCACAGTTACAGCTGTCAGTGCAAGAGGGTCTAATGTCTGTCTGCTTGAGATGTCAAGCATGACAAGCCATGCTGCTGGTCCAGGGATGGCTTGCAGCTGTTATCCGTGTGCGTCTGGATACTGGATAAGGCCTTTGCCGCCTCCATAGAGCCGTATGTAGGCAAGGCCAAAAAGACTACCCACCACTCTAGAAAACATAAGTGGTAGGAAACATAAGGGTAATGCTGACCAATGCCAGATGTGTAAACTGCAATATGCATGCCCCTGAGGCACTTCCCATTATGGAGAACATCGATGTCTGTGCAGTGACAGAAGCCTGCTGCAAGCCTAGTGATAGCACACCAGCACTACTAGGTTATACCACATATCATGTGTTATGGCCCCAACACCTGCACTAAAACATCAAAGGAGGGGGAGTATCCATATGCAGCACAGACACCCATATTGCCAGGTAACTGACAATGCACAAAGCAGCGGAGACCACCCATGTGCACATAACTGTAGTCAAAACTGCTGTACAGTCTGTAGCATGCGACAGACCACACTCTCACACACAAGAACTCCACCCAGACATCCGAAGACACTGGACAGTATGAATGTCCCACCAAATACCAGACAAGGTACACACAAATTACCACATAGGTGTCAAACCATTATGTATGCAAGGAGTAATCAGGGACCTAGGGACACAGGTCGACATTAATCTGTCATGTGACACCCACAATGCCAATGTGGCTATGAAGATTGTCGATATTGGACACCGTATCATGAAAGGATTCACATCAACATCAACAGAGGTCACTGTGCCGCTGTACTGTTCCCTTATCAGACCCATAATCTAGTACAATGACTCATATGGGATGTACCGTACGTGACACCTGCAGCGGTTTGGAAGACCTCATAGTTACCCCACCAACAGAGTAAAGGGTGTGAAATATATGTCATATGCTGCCTGGCTGTAGACACCCCAGCTGACTGCAGTCACACACTGCCTACACAGAGGCATTGTATGTCTGTTGTACAAGGCCATGTCCAACACAGGAGTAATGGATATGCTCCACCACAGGAAATCAAAGCCATTGGAGCTGTGAGAGTCACAGATGTCAGCCTCAACACATAATGAAATAAGATGTGCTGGAGGGACAGATACATAACCCAGAGGCTCCCCACACCCAGAAACAGGATCCCAATCCATGGTAGGCAGAGCCCCTCACTGACACCCCTCAACAGGAATATTGCCAAGTGGAGGGATGACCATACATGTATACTGGGGGTCCTCACTGTGTCACGAACAGACAGAGGCACAGTGAAGAACTTCATAAATGGCCATAATTGAACACAGCAAGGGGTGGTGAAAGACACACACACACTCTGGCTAGGCTTACTAATGGCCTAGGGTGTATAGCCTAGTATGAACCCATGAACCTATGAAGATACAAAACGTACAGGACACTAAGGATAATCGCAAGGGTTACCCAACTGATGGTAGGAACCATGCTGGGCATCCACAGATATGCTCCGAATCACACAGATATTACAAACAACATACCAAACACACACATATTGCTAACATACAACCTGTCAGGTGCAGTGCAAACACCCCCCCCCCCCCGAGTGCAAAATACCTATCCCAGCAGACTGATTGTCCCCTGATATTGTAGATGCTGAGGTAACAGCCATCATCTGCAAAGCAGAACACACAGCAGCAAAGGTATGTGATGGTGTCCTGTGCTGAGGCCAACATGGACTCCAAGAATAATGGAATGCCAAATCACACTACTGCCCAATGTCAGCCTTACCACAGGATATGTACCCAAAGAGCAGTGTATAACAACAGTGGTCCATCACAACAAAGGTGTTGCCTGAATGGATACTCCAAACTACCACCCCATGATCCTGGCAAGCTTGTTCTGCACAGCTATGGAAAGGATCAGTATGTTCCACAGACAGAAGGCTATTGTGGACCTACTGATACTGGACCCTACACAGTGTGGCTGTCGTAACTGCAGAACCTGCCCCTAAACATGCCTGACCCATTTGAAGCAGTCATTAAGGTCATTGATGAGGGCAATGTGGTCCACACAGTGTAGCTGGACCGTGCACATGCTTCTAGACAATACCGTACGAGTTCAGTATGGATATGTTCACCAGCTTAAATATATACCCCTATGTCAGTAGAGGGGTTGCAAACCAGACCAAGGACAGAACTGACATGGTCAGACATGCCGCATCCATGTGAGACTACAAAGCGGATATGAGTGGCATCCCACAAGGCCTGGTCTTGGCCCCCACCCCGTTCTGTATATATGTACCATAGGTATAGGCCAACATGGAAGGACTGTGACTGAACATGTATGCAGAGGAGTACAAACAGCCCACCATATCCTACCCCCAGCTGACACAAGCAACCCACAAAAGGGCCACCTACAAACAGACAACTGTAGCCATAGCCATGCCAGGAAGCTAATTGCAGAACTGTGTATAGACAACCACCATGGATATACAGTAAGTGCCCGCAAATTACCACACAGGTGTTAACCCATGAGGTACCTAACATGTAATGTGAGACCTGGGTACAAAAGGTGATAGATATCCTGCACTGGACAAACATGTGGCTGTAGTGTTTGCAGAAACATGTACTATATACCCACCCAAACATGAAGGTTGGCAGATGTAGATAAGGGGAACTCACTGTGGCTCTACAGTCATCCTCCATCAGCATCACAACTGACTACAATAGCCCCTGTGGGATATACTGTAGCAGACACCTCCATCAACTGTAAAGTCCACAACAGTACCCCACCAGGAGTAGCAAAGAGCATGAACAGATGCCATGTGTTGCCTGAGTAAACAAACTGCAGCCCCACACACCGCCATACTTCCCAGCTACAGGAAAGCTGTGCCTGATGTATGAAGCCATGTCCAACCTGGAATGAATGAACATGTTGCACCTTGTACAATCTGAATGGCAGTGAGCTATGCACATGAGAGACCTGAACCCCAGCACTGACATACATAGGACAAGCTGTACAGAATGATCCATAACACAGAAGGCACCCCCATTCTTCAGTAAACTCCTGGTAAAGGTCAGCCAGAGAGTCACATATCGACACCCCTCAAGAGGAATCCTGATGAGTGGATGGGAGATGGTAGGCTAACCCTGGGTATCACTGTTATGTCAGAGGTAGACGGAGGCACAGTATACTAACCATGACATATGTCATGGCAAACTCCAGTTACAATGTGTGTCGAAGGACAAACACACCCTGTGACTAGCATCAGAAATGGCCTAGGGAACATTGCTAGTGTTTGCCAATGTCCACCCATGTTGTGGAATACACTAGCAATGTTGGACGAGCATGGTGTAGGTAGTCCATATCTGAACATATTGCAACATGGTCATATGTGCACAACTGGCCCCTACACAGTCTGTTGTGCTCACTATGAAGATGTCAAGCAGTCATAGGACTAAAGCCCAGGATACTGTCCACCACAGTGAAAGTACTGAACCAGTACACTATACGGAACTACAGTGTTAGATCATTATGAAAGTATGCTAAATAAGAAGAATATATATTCCCAATGAGTTCCTATAACCTCCAGAAGTAAAACTGAAAGAAACAATACAGTACCAGAGAACAAAAGTCCTTCCAGGAGGCAGACAACAGCAATTTCCAATGTAGTTCAAAGAATAATCCACAAAAACAGTATTCAAAGACAGCTCCACAAGGAAAAACAGGAACATTCAATTCTGATAAAACACAGCACTGCTTTATTCGAACCAAACACAAGCGCTTTCACTACTGCTTCTTCAGGTGTATAAAAAAAGTTAAAATAGCACCTGTTTAAATACCAAACAACTGAGCACATGATCAATTAGTTTAAAGGCAACATGTCACAAAAAACTTGCCTAAAGGATAAAATACAAAAATACATTTAAAACACACATAAATATATATAACTAAATGTATAACTAAATGTATAAAGTGCATAAATAAGTATACATAGAAAATAATAAATAATAAATAAAACTAATAAAAACAGTTACCTACGTAGTTTCCTTTTCTTTAATGTTGGCTTCATGGGCATACTATCATGCAATGTATCCCATGCAATCCCTGCAGGCACAGTATAATCCCTGTTGTGGCAGACACAAAGCAGTTGGCCAGTTAGTACACAACATGACACCCAACACACAACCATAAACATGAGATATTGTTGAAGTTCACACACACACAAATACGTGGTGGACTTCAGAGTGCAACATATGGAAAGCTCACACTGGGCATGCTCGCACACTTTGATAAATGAGGCATATGTCAGACAACATGCCACGGAAAGGTTGAACTGGGCATGCTCACACACTTAGGCCATATCTCCGTTTAGCAGGTTGCCACACATATCTGGTATTTGTATGTGTCAGTCCAGGAACCAACCACAACACAGCAATCAGCCCAGTGCACACAGTAAATGACTACAGAGACATAAGTGATATAGTGGATCGCCGTCATATGCAAACATCTTCCACAGATACACAAGTTGGTCATAGGAACAGGGAATACTATGGCAATAAAGACCTGCAAACAGTAGAACAGCACAACAAATATTGTGCATCCGACAATTGAACATATGGGTGTAGAGGTCAATACTAGGCTTGTTGCCCTAGGGAATGACAGCTCAGCCAGAGTGTGCTTGGCATCTGCATCCCCAGGACAGTAGGCTACTGTGCCACTGTAAAGTAGGTCACAGAAGGCAACATGTGAGGCTAGTGAGCTGTGCCTCTGTCAAGCAGGGGCACCGTGGAGATCCCAGGGATTGAATGTGCTAAGCCACAGCCATGTTGTTGGTGTGTGCTGTGACAGGGTTGCTGAGGATCTCTGACAGTAGGTGTCCATCAATAACAGACTGAGGGGAGCCCTATCTGCATTCTCTGGACGATTCCACTGTCAACACTGTCCTCTGAAGTCGTCCACCCCCCGTCTACACAAGTGTAGAGTCTGCTTGTGCTAAATACAGTTTGTGTGCAGTGACAACCTTGCCTGGGGGTGGAGATGGGATATGGATGTCCAGGGAAAGGTGGGTATGGTCAGATATCAACAATGGTGGTCTACCTCTGGTGTGGAACAGTGAGTACCCACGTTGCAGATGGACAGGTGCAATATGTATTCCCCCATGTGGCTGTGGTGTGTGGTTCTGCCATAGCACATGGACCACAAATTGTAGTGGCTGTAGGGTAAAGTGGTAGAGGCCTGAGTAGTTCTCACACACAATATGCCAGTACCTGATGTTAACAACTGGAATGGTGTATGTGTACACCTGCATATCCTGGCACTGTTCCCAGGGAAGCTAAGTATGTGTCCTGGATGTGGGTGTGGTGTTCTGGACTGGTTGTGTTGTGTGTTACAGGTCCTGTGGTCCCAAAGCATGGTATAGAACATAACCTGCCAGTGCAATGTGCATATCTGACCCTGACGTAGGTGGCTGCAAATGCATATATATGCTATCCCCCACCTGACAGGTAGTACTACATGTACATACCTCTGTAGAAATAAAGATGTCAGCACCCTATAAATACTACAGGTGCAGAACATATGCTCAGTAATTTGGATAGTGCGCTCTGCTAATGCATCTCCCTCAAGTGTCATAATATAGTTAGGTAGGGGTTCGAATCCTGTAAATGCTCAGTGTGTGTGTGGGTGGCTGAGTGGGATTTGTGTGTGTGAAAGGCTGTGAGAGGGAAATGTCCCTTTTGGCAACTGGGAAAACACACTACAGGATGCACATTCCCCTTTCTAAACACTGATGATGTCAGCACCCTATAAGTACAGCAGGAGAAGGAAAACCTTCAAGTAATGCGAATAGCATGCTCCGCTAATGCGTCCATCTTGAGTGTCATAACATAGTTAGATAGGGGTTTGAATCCTGTACATGCTCAGTGTATGTTCAAGACTGTTTGAAAAAAGTATCCCTTTTGCCAACTAGGAGAATACACTACAGGATGCACATTCCCCTTTCTAAACACTGATGATGTCAGCACCCTATAAGTACAGCAGGAGAAGGAGAACCTCCCAGTAATGCGAATAGTGCACTCTGCTAATGTGTCCATCTCCAGTGTCATAACATAGTTAGGTAGGGGTTTGGATCCTGTACATGCTCAGTGTGTGTTCAAGACTGTTTGAAAAAAGTATCCCTTTTGCCAACTAGGAGAATACACTACAGGATGCACATTCCCCTTTCTAAACACTGATGATGTCAGCACCCTATAAGTACAGCAGGAGAAGGAGAACCTCCCAGTAATGCGAATAGTGCACTCTGCTAATGTGTCCATCTCCAGTGTCATAACATAGTTAGATAGGGGTTTGAATCCTGTACATGCTCAGTGTATGTTCAAGACTGTTTGAAAAAAGTATCCCTTTTGCCAACTAGGAGAATACACTACAGGATGCACATTCCCCTTTCTAAACACTGATGATGTCAGCACCCTATAAGTACAGCAGGAGAAGGAGAACCTCCCAGTAATGCGAATAGTGCACTCTGCTAATGTGTCCATCTCCAGTGTCATAACATAGTTAGGTAGGGGTTTGGATCCTGTACATGCTCAGTGTGTGTGCTGGATGTTAGTGTGTGCTCAAGACTATTTCAAAGAAGTATCCCTTTTGCCAACTAGGAGAATACACTACAGGATGCACATTCCTCTTTCTAAACACTGATGATGTCAGCACCCTATAAGTACAGCAGGAGAAGGCGAACCTCCCAGTAATGCGAATAGTGCACTCTGCTAATGTGTCCATCTCCAGTGTCATAACATAGTTAGGTAGGGGTTTGGATCCTGTACATGCTCAGTGTGTGTGCAGGATGTTAGTGTGTGCTCAAGACTATTTCAAAGAAGTATCCCTTTCGCCAACTAGGAGAATACACTACAGGATGCACATTCCCCTATCTAAGCATGGATGATGTCAGCACCCTATAAGTACAGCAGGAGAAGGAAAACCTCCCAGTAATGCGAATCGCATGCTCTGCTAATGCGTCCATCTCGAGTGGTATAACCTAGTTAGGTAGTGGTTTGAATCCTGCAAATGCGTGTGTTGTGTGTTTGGATGGCGGGGTGTGTGTGTGCGGTGTGAATGAAATGTCCCTTTTGGCAACTGGGAGAACACACTACAGGATGCACATTCCCCTGTCTAAACACAGATGATGTCAGCACCCTATAGGTACAGCAGGAGAATGGAAGCCTCCCAGTAATGCAAATAGCACACTCTGCTAATGCGTCCGTCTTGAGTATCATAACATAATTAGATAGTGGTTTGAATCCTGCAAGTGTGTGTGTTTGGATGAGGAGGGTTAGTGTGTGTGTAATTTCGTGTGAGGGAAATGTCCCTTTTGACAACTGGGAGAACACACTACAGGATGCACATTCCCCTTTCTAAACACAGATGATGTCAGCACCCTATAAGTACAGCAGGAGAAAAGAAACCTCCCAGTAATGCAAATAGCACGTTCTGTTAATGTGTCCGTCGCGAGTGTCATAACATAGTTAAGTAGTGGTTTAAATCCTGCAAATGGCAAGTGTGTGTGTTTGGATGAGGGGGGATAGTGTGTGTGTGCAATTTTGTGTGAGGGAAATGTCCCTTTTGGCAACTGGGAGAACACACTACAGGATGCACATTCCCCTTTCTAAACACAGATGATGTCAGCACCCTATAAGTACAGCAGAAGAAGAGAAGCCTCTCAGTAATATGAATAGCGCACTCTGGTAATGCGTCTCTCCCGAGTGTCGTAATGTAGTTAGGTAGGAGTTTGAAACCTGTAAATGGCATGTGTGTGTGTTTGGATGTGCGGACTCTGTGTGTGTGGAATTCTGTATGAAAAACATGTGCTTTTTTGAAATCAGGGGATCACACTACATGATGCACATTACCCCTTTCCAAACAGTGATGATGACAGCACCCTATACATACAGCTTGAGAAAAGACATCTGCCAGTACTCAGAATAGCGTAACCTGCTACAGTGTCACTCTCAAGTGTTATAACATATTTAGGTAGGGGTTTGAAACCTGCAAGTGGCAAGTTTGGATGTGGGGAGTTTGTGTGTGTGCATTTCCGTATGAAAAACATGTTAGTTTTGGCAATCAGGAGATCACACTATCTGATGCACATTACCCTTTCAAAATACTGATGTTGTCAGCACCCTATAAGTACAGCCAGAGAAAACCAACTATCTAGTAATCCGAATAGTGCGCTTTGCTAATGCGTCTCTCTCATGTGTCGTGACTTAATTCGGTAGGGGAATGAATCCTGCAAATGGCAAGTGTGCAGGTGTGTGTGTGAGGGTAGTAGGGTGTGTGTAAATGCAAGTGTGAGAAAACAGATCCTTTTGGCAAATACTACAATACACCAGATGCTGCATATTCCCCCAGTAAACACAGGGGATGTCACCACACTATCAGCACAGCCAAACAGGGCTAGTTGGCTAGTAATGCCAATAGTGCGCTCTGCTACTGTGTCTATTACCATTGTCAGAGTACAGATAGGTATGTTTTGGTAACCCACAACTGCCACGTGTGGTTGTGTCACACAGTATGACCTTGTGTGGGTCTTTGTACATAACAATGCATGCCATTGCCTAAACCAGCAATGGCATTGCAAGCATGATGTATGTGTGTGACACATACACATAAATACCTGTGACCTGCAGTAGTTACCATGTCTGACACATGCCTTGAGTGGATAAATGGTATTTGCAATGTATACCAATATGACTGTGTCTTACTGTGCAGGGTCCGCATGCAGTATGTGTCTATACAGTGTGGGTGTATATGGTAAAATACCTACAGCAGGGGATACACATTTGGTCTGGGCCATATAGTGTACATGTAGTCGATGTACAGGTGCTGCATGTTCCCACCTGTTGTGATAGTGGTAACATGTCATTCCACTGCAATTCAGTGACCACATGCTGTGAACCCTTCAACTAGTGTGTTGTAGCTACAGTAATGCCCACGCACAATGTTTGGCTGGATGCAGTCCAGCCATATAAACACAGTTCTTGAGACTGTCATATTGCCAGTGTTGTTATGGAGGATAGGTGATCTTCCTGTGTATGGGAGGGTTGTGTGTGCCATGCTATGAACCAGATGGCAGTCCGACACACTGTTAGCTGCACATGATTAGGCCCTGATGCTTTGTGCTGTGCCAACAACCTGGAGGTGTGTGTATCTGTGGTACCTTGGGATACCACCCCCCTGTCCATGTGTGTTACATGTGTAGGGGACAACAGGCATGGTATGGGGCATAACCTGTCAGTGATGGGTAACACCTGTGAGCCATGAATCAGGAATCTGGTACTGCACAGACATTGCAGTTCACCGTGCTGAGGACAGTGTCCGGTGCATGCATCTTCTGGTGTACACTGCTGTTGTTGTGTAGCAGCACTGTTAGTGTCCTAACCTGTGTGATACCCACGGAGGTGGCTATGTAAACCATGTCCTGCAGCATAAGGCAGTATGTGTGTATCAAGGAGCTTTGCCATTATACATCAGGCCATGGGTGTCACATGCAAGATGACCCTTGCACATCATTGTGGCTTCCCTAGCATGTAAGCACACATTGACAGCCAGTGGATAACCTATGAATGACACTGGAGACTGAGCATAATGTAGACATACAACACCCTTCCCACATATAGTGGTAGCATACCTGGTGAGGGTATGTTGGCAACCAAGATCAGGGTCATACTGGTCTGTGCCACATGCAGAGAGATCCATTCTATGTTCCCTATCATGTAGTCCAAGGAGGTATGTCTCAGGTCAGCCATACTGGCATGGTCAATGAGTGAGTCATATGTGTCCATGCCTCTGACTGACCTGTATGCATGTGTTCTCTGGTGGACCATAGTGCCCCTGAGGCATATCACTGTGACCTTCACCAGATACAGCCTGTTGAGTGGGACCCCAGTGCAGCACCCAAGACAGGTACCTGATACGTCTGTAGCAGGTGTGTTGTGTAGCCCTACAGGCTGTGAGTGTGTGGCACAGGGGATGTGTGTGCCATGTGTGGCATGTGCTCTGTTCTGACGGAACATATGCCTGTGTGCCAGCTGCGGAGGTGTATGATGCTCAGGCAGGATGCTATTCTGAGTCCCCACATATACCCCAGTGTGTTCAGTATGCTGTCAGTGTGTGTCAACGTCTGACTTGTATTGTAGTCGCTGTAATATATTTTATTTATTTATTTATCCTACATTTGTTGACCGGGATAGTCTGACTGGATGCATGTCCATTTCCAGGGGAGGATGGGGAGAAAAGCTACAAGGGTAAGCAGATGCAGCATTACATAATACCAGCATTACATATTACAAACATATTATTTACAGAGATTACATAAGTAAGCAAGTTAAACATGTTCCACAGGTTAATGTTAGTCCTGAGCACAAGTCAGGATTAAATTAAATTACACAGTAAACTGGTTAACAGATTTTACACATTCGAGTTAGCCAGGCTTGATACATTGACATAGCCAGTTAAGTGACAAATGTTGTTTGAGTCTAGTGTTAAATTGACCTAAGGTGGAAAGTAAGATAATATCAGCTGGAAGTGAGCTCCAGGATCTACTTACAGAGTTTGCAAAGAGAGAATCACCGGCTGTGTTATTAAATTTGCTAGTCTGAATTAGTAGTTTGTTAGAGGATCGAAGCGGTCTAGGATTGTTATAGGGGGTGATAATATTTGAAGTGCAGGAGTATTGTCCGGATTATAGAGGATTTTATAGGCCATAATCAGTTGGTTATACTGTATTAGGCTGGGTATTTCAAGCCAACCAAGCTGATTTAGATTGATGCAATGATGTGTCCTAAAAGGCAGCCCAGTGGCAAACCTGGTAATGTGGTTGTAGCAAAAAACCAAAACGGCAACCAAACTGATAATAAAGAAAAACAAACGTAAACCAGCGACCTTTATCAAAAGTAGATCTTTACTGAAAGTCACCAAAGCGCTTTTCGACAAGCCCAATGCCTGCCTTCTTCAAAGGATGTAAAACAACAAGTCACAATCACATTATATACAGTCATAAATTACACAATTAGTCAATTAACTAATTAATTAAAAAGTGTATCTTTTAAAAGGGTTTGTTCTTTAAAAACACACTAGTGAGCAGCCTGCATCAACATACTGTCAATAATCAATAATAGTGATAATGGTATAACCATGAAATAAGACCTACATACAACTAAATGATATAAAAAATGTATATATAATAATAACCTAAATAAAATAAAATAAAATGAAATAAAATAGGGGACAAATTTGTATTCAAAAAATGCATGTTCCATTACCATATCATCTTGTAAGATTTTTTAGTTTCAAAATGCTGGCAATTGAACAGGTATCGTTTAATCCGGGATGCCTATAGGCGTACAGTCTCACCTGCCAAATTAACTCTGCCTCTTCTAATTTTAGTGGTCTAGGCCCTCCCCTCTGGTCTATAGGGATGTGATCTATCGCCATGAACTTGAAACTATGATTAGGGTACACACTGATATGCTTGGCTAGAGCATTTTCCATTTTCAACTTTTTGATAGCGTATGTGTGTTCATATATGCGTTCCCTCAGCCTTCTCACAGTTTTACCTATGTAGAAGGCTGGGCATGATTTACATCTTGCCAAGTATATCACATATGTTGTGTTACAATTCAATTTAAAAGCTATCTTGTGTGTATAATTACATATACTGAAATGTGTCCCTTCCTCAATAAATCTACAATAGTTACAATTCTGGCATTTATGCATACCTGCATTTCGCACCAGACCAAAAGGTTTCGCTTCCAAAATATTCTTCATATTTTTACCCCTCTTGTAAACCACTCGTGGTTGGTACCCCACTTTTTCATAAATGTCAGGATACATTTTAAATAATTCCCAGTTTTTTAAAATGATATCCTTACACAAACCACTATTCAAATTAAAGGTGGTAATGAAAGAACATGTTAAAGAAGACTCATCCACAGCCTCAAAGGCTGTCTCCCCAGCTGAAAATGTATTCTTATCAACAATAGTTTCTAGTGTCTCAACCAAGTTAGTATTGTAAGTGCCAACTGAGCTGTCAACTACCACTGTTTCAATACAAGTATCTACGTTAACTGGAATAGTTGTATTTGACCCTGTGTGTGTAACTATAGGTAGCAAGGGTGTATACAACCTATCCAAACGTTTGTCAGTTACTTCTTGAATCAGCTCATCCAACAGACTGACAGGATAACCCCTTGCTATGAACATATTCCTCAAGTTTAAACACTCCTCACAGAAGTCCTCATATAATGTGATCATTCTTGCAGCACGTACCAGTTGTCCCTTAACCACAGATCTTTTTTGGGAAAAAGGGTGACAACTGGTAAAATGCAAGAAAGTGTTAGAATATGTCTTCTTACGGTGTATCTTAGAGGTAAAACAATTATGCCGAAAATCCTTTTGTAACCATACATCCAAATATGCAATACTAGCAGTAGAAAAAGTATATGTAAATTCAAGAAAATGTGTACTGCCATTAAAATAGTTAATCAACATAGAAGCTTCATTCTCTGTAATGCAGGAAAGAATAAATATATCGTCTAAGAAACGCGTATATAATGTGATATTCTCCAAATAAGGGTTTAAAGACGAAAACACATAGTTTGACTCCCAGTAGGCCATAACCAAGTTCGCCATGCTGCCACCACATGGCGACCCCATGGCTACGCCTACTTTTTGTTTAAAGAAGTCATTACGAAATGTAAAAAAGTTGTAAGACAACACCAAATCCCCAAGTGTTGACACCAAGTCCATCTCACTTGCTGGAGCATTATGTTTCTTCATCATGAGGCTAACCCATTCTAAGGCTATATCCTGGGGTATACTACTATATAAATCCTTGACATCTATTGTAATGAAATTCATATCTGTGTCAAAAGTGATTTTTCTAATGCTTTCCAAGTAGGACCAGGAGTCCTTACAAATCTGTGCCTCTTTCAAAACATATTTCTGGAGAATGGAGTCTATCAATTTCGCACATGTATATGTCGGAGTACCCCTACTGTCCACCAGTAACCTCAATGGAGGATTGTCAATACATTTATGTATTTTAGGGATGCCAAAGACACATGAAAATTTTGGATAAGATGTAATTAAATAATCATGTGTCTTTAAGTCAATTTTATTCTCAATGAATAAATCCTCAATGGTGTCATTAATAAACTTGTACGCACAATTTACTTCAGATCTAGAACTCAACGTGTACTTGTTAGATTTTAACACATCATACATCCTGTGCTCATAGTCGGTATTCGTAAACACCACCAATCCACCCCCCTTATCTGGTTTACAAAACCTTAGATCTTGGGTGCCTAAGAATTCAATAAGATCTCTCTCACATTTACTAATGTTGATAGCACCATAATTGTGAACAGTATTGTTGGCCATATGCCTCAAGTCTAGTTCACAACATCTCTCAAATGTCTCTAACACAGGATGTAGGGGGGGATTAAAAGTACTAGGGACGTGTAGTTGAGATGCTACAGGGTCAACATAATCACCAAGTAATATCTTGAAATTCAATTTCCTGACAAAAAGCTTAACATCTAAAATTGTATTCACAGTATTGATAAATTTTGATGGAACAAAGCTAGTACTTTTAATCCCCCCCTACATCCTGTGTTAGAGACATTTGAGAGATGTTGTGAACTAGACTTGAGGCATATGGCCAACAATACTGTTCACAATTATGGTGCTATCAACATTAGTAAATGTGAGAGAGATCTTATTGAATTCTTAGGCACCCAAGATCTAAGGTTTTGTAAACCAGATAAGGGGGGTGGATTGGTGGTGTTTACGAATACCGACTATGAGCACAGGATGTATGATGTGTTAAAATCTAACAAGTACACGTTGAGTTCTAGATCTGAAGTAAATTGTGCGTACAAGTTTATTAATGACACCATTGAGGATTTATTCATTGAGAATAAAATTGACTTAAAGACACATGATTATTTAATTACATCTTATCCAAAATTTTCATGTGTCTTTGGCATCCCTAAAATACATAAATGTATTGACAATCCTCCATTGAGGTTACTGGTGGACAGTAGGGGTACTCCGACATATACATGTAAAATTGATAGACTCCATTCTCCAGAAATATGTTTTGAAAGAGGCACAGATTTGTAAGGACTCCTGGTCCTACTTGAAAGCATTAGAAAAATCACTTTTGACACAGATATGAATTTCATTACAATAGATGTCAAGGATTTATATAGTAGTATACCCCAGGATATAGCCTTAGAATGGGTTAGCCTCATGATGAAGAAACATAATGCTCCAGCAAGTGAGATGGACTTGGTGTCAACACTTGGGGATTTGGTGTTGTCTTACAACTTTTTTACATTTCAGAATGACTTCTTTAAACAAAAGTAGGCGTATGGGGTCGCCATGTGGTGGCAGCATGAACTTGGTTATGGCCTACTGGGAGTCAAACTATGTGTTTTCGTCTTTAAACCCTTATTTGGAGAATATCACATTACATACGCGTTTCTTAGACGATATATTTATTCTTTCCTGCATTACAGAGAATGAAGCTTCTATGTTGATTAACTATTTTAATGGCAGTACACATTTTCTTGAATTTACATATACTTTTTCTACTGCTAGTATTGCATATTTGGATGTATGGTTACAAAAGGATTTTCGGCATAATTGTTTTACCTCTAAGATACACCGTAAGAAGACATATTCTAACACTTTCTTGCATTTTACCAGTTGTCACCCTTTTTCCCAAAAAAGATCTGTGGTTAAGGGACAACTGGTACGTGCTGCAAGAATGATCACATTATATGAGGACTTCTGTGAGGAGTGTTTAAACTTGAGGAATATGTTCATAGCAAGGGGTTATCCT
Organism: Protopterus annectens; assembly: GCF_019279795.1. NCBI lineage: Eukaryota > Metazoa > Chordata > Ceratodontiformes > Protopteridae > Protopterus > Protopterus annectens. Next base: position 601,632,507 of record NC_056745.1, read on the forward strand.
GTCAGTCTGTTGGATGAGCTGATTCAAGAAGTAACTGACAAACGTTTGGATAGGTTGTATACACCCTTGCTACCTATAGTTACACACACAGGGTCAAATACAACTATTCCAGTTAACGTAGATACTTGTATTGAAACAGTGGTAGTTGACAGCTCAGTTGGCACTTACAATACTAACTTGGTTGAGACACTAGAAACTATTGTTGATAAGAATACATTTTCAGCTGGGGAGACAGCCTTTGAGGCTGTGGATGAGTCTTCTTTAACATGTTCTTTCATTACCACCTTTAATTTGAATAGTGGTTTGTGTAAGGATATCATTTTAAAAAACTGGGAATTATTTAAAATGTATCCTGACATTTATGAAAAGGGTACCAACCACAGTGGTTTACAAGAGGGTAAAAATATGAAGAATATTTTGAAGCGAAACCTTTTGGTCTGGTGCGAAATGCAGGTATGCACAAATGCCAGAATTGTAACTATTGTAGATTTATTGAGGAAGGGACACATTTCAGTATATGTAATTACACACACAAGATAGCTTTTAAATTGAATTGCAACACAACATATGTGATATACTTGGCAAGATGTAATCATGCCCAGCCTTCTACATAGGTAAAACTGTGAGAAGGCTGAGGGAACGCATATATGAACACACATACGCTATCAAAAAGTTGAAAATGGAAAATGCTCTAGCCAAGCATATCAGTGTGTACCCTAATCATAGTTTCAAGTTCATGGCGATAGATCACATCCCTATAGACCAGAGGGGAGGGCCTAGACCACTAAAATTAGAAGAGGCAGAGTTAATTTGGCAGGTGAGACTGTACGCCTATAGGCATCCCGGATTAAACGATACCTGTTCAATTGCCAGCATTTTGAAACTAAAAATCTTACAAGATGATATGGTAATGGAACATGCATTTTTTGAATACAAATTTGTCCCCTATTTTATTTAATTTTATTTTATTTTATTTAGGTTATTATTATATACATTTTTATATCATTTAGTTGTATGTAGGTCTTATTTCATGGTTATACCATTATCACTATTATTGATTATTGACAGTATGTTGATGCAGGCTGCTCACTAGTGTGTTTTTAAAGAACAAACCCTTTTAAAAGATACACTTTTTAATTAATTAGTTAATTGACTAATTGTGTAATTTATGACTGTATATAATGTGATTGTGACTTGCTGTTTTACATCCTTTGAAGAAGGCAGGCATTGGGCTTGTCGAAAAGCGCTTTGGTTACTTTCAGTAAAGATCTACTTTTGATAAAGGTCGCTGGTTTACGTTTGTTTTTCTTTATTATCAATGTGGTTGTAGCAAATTGAGTGTTTGTTAAGGACAGTCTTGTTCATATTCGAGAGTAGAGGGGATGCATACAGAAGGGTTGAAAGAAGGTATGAGCGAGCTATGGCACCTTTAGCTGGAGGGGTTAGGAAGGCTTTTATTCTGTAAAGTGACCCTAGTTTTTTATTGATGGCTTTGATAATTTGGTTAACATGTAGGTCACATTTGAGATTATTGTCTATGATGACAACTAATAGTTTAGTAGGTGGGTCAGGGGAGATTATTGTGCCATCAGTTGATGTTATGGTAAAGGTGAAAGCGGTAGACCTATGTGTTGGTGAAATAACAGCAGTTTAGTTTATTTGGGATTTAGGATCAGACGATGTTCAGAAAGCCAGTTTTCTATTGTATTAAAGGTGATCTGGGTAGCTGACCATAACTCTACTGGAGATGTGGCTGAGCAGATCAGAGTAGAGTCTTCAGCATATTGGATACAGCTGACTTTTGGGATGACAGTATAAAGGTCGTTAATGAAGATGGAGAACAGCAAGGGCCCTAGTATAGAGCCTTGTGGTACTCTGAGGGTGTTAGGTAGAAGGTTAGAGAGTTTGTTCTGCCAGAGGCCAGTCTGCTGTCGACCATGCAGGTAGGATTGAAACCATTGGAAGGCTCCAGTATCTAGACAGAATGTTTGCAGGGCGTGGATTGCAAGTTGGTGATCAACCATATCGTATGCCTTGGAAAGATCCAAAAAGAGGGCTGAGGATATATAATTAGTGTTGCAAGTATGGTTTATGGTGTTAGTAAAGGCTAGGAGGCCTGAAGTAGTGCTGTGATGAGGACGGAAGCCATGCTGAGTGTCTGCCATAAGGCGATTTTGGATTAGGTGGTGCATGAATTGTCTATGAATAAAGTTTCCATAATCTTTGCAAGTGGAGAGAGTATAGCTATTGGCCTATAATTGGAGAATTCAGTAGAGCTGCCTCCTTTGTGAAGTGGGATTACATAGGATATTTTCCAGATGGTGGGAAATTTAGATTCTACCATGGTTCATTTGATTAGTTTTGAGATGGGGTAAGCAATAGCATCATCTGATTTTGATAGGTACTCAGCAGGGAGTTGATCAGCAGAAAGTGTAGTGCGTTTCACTGCTTCAATCAAGGTATGGAGAAGTGGAGTGGCGACTGGTTGGCAGCTGAACGCAAGTATGTTTCTAGGGGTGCTACTTTCAGGACCAGGGGAGCTAGGAGGTAGATGGCTAGCTAGGGCTTGAAATGTCTCAGTAAAGAATTGATCAAAACTATCAGAAACATCTTCAGGGGTTTTATCAATAGTAGCAGCAGGGATTGGGGTTGAAGTTTGTCCAGGATGTAGTATATATGACATGCCACCTGACAGGGTATGGCATTACTGGGTTCAGAGAGCCCAGTCCCCAGATTGGCTGTGTGGTGGCATCCCACACATGTGTTGTACATTCCTGGCCAAGGGTGATGGCTGACTGCATACATGTGCCAGCTGTGGCATTGCCACATGACTCACGTAAACCACAACTGGACCATAGAGGTGATTCACAGGTTACCTTTGCACAAGCTACCCTAGTAGTGTGATTGCCATGGTGAGTACCAACACATAGGGCCAATGGGGAACAACATACTGAAGGTGTGTATGTGTGGGTGTACCGCTACTGTTTCATAGCACTGGCATATATGACTGCACACGTGGGTAAATGCCAGGTAAGATATGTGCAATGTGTCACAGGCAACGTACATGCGTACAGGACAGACAGTGACGTTCTGTCATGTGTAAAGTTGACATACGTATCGTACGCTATGCAGATGTCACTAGGAGTCTACAGAAGCACTGTAACTCTGCATTGCAGGTGTAAGCAGTGTTCCAGGGAACCCCAAGCGAACATGCATGCAAACAAAGCTACAGTAAGCAGGGCTGGAATTAGTGCATTGTACAACAAAGAAGGGGTAACAATAACAGTAAGTAACAATGCAAATATGTAGGCACTATAAACATGTATCCAGGAATACACAGCGCAGATGCCCATGGTAGAACTGATATTATGTCATAGTTATTTGTGATTCGGATTACATTGGTACTGCACACATATCTACATGCACTAACATCCACATTGCATAGTCGTTGTGGGCAACTTGACACCATTACTGTACATGTCCACCATTGCATATCACTACTTGCGTTAGCTTTCCCCCTGTGCTACCCATGTATGCGGCTATCTGTTGACAACCTTACCACCGGCATGCAATTATGTGCAGCTGTTATACTTTGGTATGTACTATGGGTGCAGATAACAATTCAGGACATTCATACAGTTACTGCAGCAGGCATGCTGGGATATACACACAGTCATAGCAGCACACTGTACTGTTACCAACATGATACTACTAATACACTTCTATGTAGTCACCCTGTGCATCAGCAATGTGTTTACCTTTTCCCGCAATGATGTTGGAGATTGCAGGAGGTGGCACAGTGTCATCATATGCACAGGGTGTGGATTAGGTATGCCTGAGTCAGCCACTGATACCACCAATTGACATGTGTGTGTATGTGTGTTGGTGAGGGGCAGCAGTACAGGGTGGGGCAGTGTTGGTGCAATGCGTGCGTGTTTGTGGTCACCCTAGGTGTTAACATTTCGCATGTGTGTATGCATGCACACAGTTCCACCTCATGGCTGCCATATACAGGGGTTTGTGGTCAGCCACAGACTGCACCTGGCAGGTCATACAGGTCAGTGTCTGTGGGCACGGACACGGTACCTGTGCCTGGCAGGGGTGCTACGGACCGTATCCAGTACTAAGCCAGACTGGGTACTGTCATCAGAAGTGGGAGTGTGTTGACTGGACACAGGTCCCTGTTGGGACTGTCCAGAGCCATGTGCATGTGGTCTCCTGGGGCGTTCCGATGACAGCACAGACCCAGCATTGCTGGGGATGCTGCTGGCACTATGGGGGCGTGCGCGAGCCTGTTGTCATCCGCGCCGACTGCCAGCTGCTGCTGTTGCCGGCATACGGCCACATCGACTCCGCAAACGCCCACCATTTCCCTGGCTCATGGACATTTGGTTGTGGAACTGCTGTAATATGTCCCCACAATGTCTGTCTATGACATCGGTGAAATTATGGATAGCATCCGCAATATCACTCATACTGTCTGTCCTGGCTGTGCGACATGCTCTCAGCTCCCTCAGACTCTGTCTGGTGTACCTTTCCATACGCAACTGTGCCTGCATGACAGTCCGAAACATAGCTGAGGTTGACAGACCTCTTTGGGCACGTCAGCCAGAGGCAGCACACCCACGGATGCTCCCACAAGAACCCATGGGCAACTGTCTGTGTGGTACCATCGGAGGACCCTGCCCATGGCTGCTGTGTGGGGACGCATGTGCCACAGGTACCACATTACCCTGGTCTATGCCCACTGTATCCTGTCCATCACCTAGGGACAATGGTGACAAAGGATGTACTGGCAGGATGACTGTGCGCAATGATGGGGTTGACAGCTGTGTGCTGTCAATTGGCTGACCAATGGTGGACCCTGACACACCTTCCTGTACCATTACACAAATATCATAATTACCAGTACCCGTGGCACACAATTCAGGTTCCCTGCTGCAGGTCACCAGAGCAGCACCAGAACCTGTGGGAGGAAGACAGGAAACACAGTTTACAGTCTCCAGACATTGTTACCAGTGATGCACTTCTGCACACATGCACACTTGCACACATGGACACATGCAAACATGCACACATGGACACAGGCACACATGCACACATGGACACAGGCACACATGCAGACATGCACACGTGGACACATGCACACAGGCACACATGCACACATGCAGACATACACATGTGGACACATGCACACATGCACACGTGGACACATGCACACATGGACATATGCACACATGCCCACATGGACACATGCACACATGCACACATGCACACGTGGCCACGTGTACACATGCACACGTGGACACAGGCACACATGCACACGTGGATACAGGCACACCTGCACACATGCACACATGCACACATGGGCACAGGCACACCTGCACACATGCACACATGCACACCCCGCAGTATACACACAGAGCACTACTGAGTTACACTACTATTACTTGCATTATCAGGACTATTATAGGTTATGTTAAACACACTCACCAGCATGGATGGCCTGCCTTGCTGTAACTCCGGAGGGACCTGCAGAAATGATGAGATTAATGTCAGTGGGCACAACTGTGCCATTGATATTGCATATGATACAGTGTACAGAACAGTCAAGTGTACATATGGCATATTACCTGCATGCTCCATGTCGTGCTGCTGTGTGGAACCAGCCTCCATCATAATGCAGGTGTACTGCTGTTGCTGTTCCGAGGCTGGAGCCACAACACTTAGGAGTAGCCCCTCCAGTCTGGTGAGGGGGGGGATGTGTGGCCACCCCACCTCCTGTGGCAACCTGTTGCCTGTGGATATCTGATGCACGCTGATGGACACTTCGGATTAAATCACTGCAGTGATGTCATACCTGCTCATATGTCCTGTTATGCGTGCCAATATCATTTACCCTACGGACAAGGTCTTGCCACAGTGCAGCCCTCTCCTGCTGATTCTGACTGGTGCGGGAAAACAGGATGTCATACTCCTGCACCAGGCTCTGGTGGATCTCCTCGTCTTCTGCTGCAGAGTAGGCGGGATTATGCTGACGCGCCATCTCCCTGGAAGAGAACATAAACAGGATATCAGCAGACTATGTCAGCAATATATGGCACACATACTATACATGATACTCATGTGTAGTAATATACTACTACTCCCATATGTTGCATGTGTGTGTGTTGTGGTGGATACACAGGTACATGGCCAGATATCAGTGCTCAGCCAACACCTGTGCAACAATACCTGCCACATTCCACACAACATAGTAGCATGCCCCATCGGTCAGCACACACTGACAGGTCCAATGCACAACCTCACTCTGGGGGTTCATCCCAAGGTACTGTATGTGGGATGCCATCCACTACTGTGATGTTGACAGAAGTTACTCGGCCTGGATATACATATCCCACCACCACCACCAGCACAGTAGACTACTTTGATATGTATGTGATTAGACAGTTATTCACTTGCTTGGACTGAGATGGTATCCATGCAGCACACTGGGCCAGTGGAAGCCACAACCCATACTGCTGACCCCTTTGCAAATGCTTACCATGGACATGCCACAGATTGCATGGAACTTGCACACACATTTCTAACCCAGACCCTAAGCACAAAGGTTAGGCATCCTGTCCGGTGGACCCCAGGCAGAGGCAGATTGTATAACAATAGCAGGAGGCTACTGCAGGACAGAGCACATTCACATTAAGGGAAGGCATCTGTGGTCAGCACTGGTACTACACTACGGTCCATCATAACAATGGCCACGGCCTACTCTGGGAGGGAAATGGCCACAAACACTATGGATGACCACAAGGCCTTCTTCGGTTATGTTACACATATGGACCACATGCCTCAGATATGCTCTGTGCTAATACACACCTACTTAACATTCACCAAACACATGGATATTGACAACAGTCTTGCAGACAGGTTCGGTGCACGTATCATAGGTTCATAGGTTCATAGGTTCATACTAGGCTATCTGCCCTAGGGCATTTATAAGCCTAGCCAGAGTGTGTGTGGTTTTCACCACCCCTTAGGATGAGAATACTATGCCCTTTTAGGGTTTAGTTTACTGTGCCTCTGTCTAGTAGTGTCACAGAGATGACCCCCGGGGTAAACCTACGATCTCCCATCCACTCGTCAAGATTTCTCTTGAATAGAGTCAGTGAGGGGCTCTGCCTAACATGGACTGGGATTCTGTTCCAGAGTGTAGGGAGCCTCTGGGTTATGAATCTGTCCCTCCAGCATGTCCTATTTATTTCTGAGTTGAGGTTTAAGTCTCTTGCTCTCGTGGCTCTGATGGATTTGGATTTTCTGAGGTGGAGCATGTCCATTAATTCCAGATTGGACATGGCCTTGTACGTCAGGCACAAATCACCTCTGAGTAGGCGGTATGCGACTGAATAGAGCTGGAGTTTTTTCAGTCGGGCAGCATATGACATATGTTTAAGACCCTTTATCCTCTTGGTGAGGAACTTTTGGGGTCTTTCCAGCTGCTGCAGGTGTCGGGTAAGATACATCCCAAATGGGGCATTGTACTCAATCATTGGCCTGATAAGAGAAGAGTACAGGGCACAATGACCTCTCTTGATCTAGATGTGAAACCCTTCATGATAAGGTGGGCAATATAGAAGGTCTTCCTAACCACTTTGGCAATGTGAGTGTCAAATGAGAGGTTACTGTCAACCTGGGTCCTTAGGTCCCTGATTAACTCTTCCAGTTAATGGATTACCACCTATGTGGTAATTTGTGGGTACCTTGTTTTTCCCAAAGGGTATGACTATACATTTTTTGGCATTCAGCTTAAGGCCATGGCTCTGGCACCAATTATCCATTTCTATGAGGCCTCTCTGAAGGATGTTTGTGTCCGCTGGAGTATCAATTATGGCGCCCAGTTTGCAGTCATCTGCGAACTTTGTCAGCCACAATCCTCCTATGTTTGCCTGTACCTCGGAAAAATGAATGCCGAACAAGAGGGGTCCCAGGACTGAGCCCTGTGGGACACCGCTTGTGACTGTCTTAGAGTCTGACATAGCTCCAGCAACTGACCCTGTGGGTTCTGTCCTTGAGCCAGTTTGCAACCCATCTTGTGACATATGGGTTTACATTTAAGCTGGTGAGTTTGTCTATGATGCCCGAGTGGGGTATTGTGTCAAAGGCTTTTGCAAGGTCAAGGTAGGCTGTGTGAACTGCCTTACCCTCATCAATGGCCTTAGTGACTGTTTCAAAAAAGTCGACCAAGTTCAAAAGGCAGGATCTGCCCTTGACAAAGCCAAATTGGGTAGGATCCAATGTCTGTAGGTCCCCAATGTCTTTGTTTATGAGTTCCATAATGATCCTCTCCATAGCTTTGCAGACCAGGCTCGTCAAGCTTATGGGGTCTGTAGAAGCATCGCCTTTGTGAAGTGGGACCACTGTTGCCGTATGCCACTCTTTGGGTACGTATCCTGTAGTAAGGCTAAGATTAAACAGCAGCCTTATGTGTGGGTTTAGTTCCTCTTGGAGTTCATGTAGCACACAGCCTGGGACACCGTCTGGTCCCATTGATGCTGTGTTTTTAGCTTTAGAGAGGGCGGCTCTCACCTGGGCATCTGAGATGTTAGGGAGGCTACACTCTGCTGGGATAGTTATTTCTCCTTTTAGGGGGGAGGGGGAGGAGAAATTTGCACTGAACCTGTCTGCCAGAATGTTGGCAATGTCAGTGGGTTCAGTGTATTTTGTGTCATTTTGGACTAACTCTGAGCATATCTGGGAGTTTCCACCCAGGTTTCTAACATAGCTAAAGAAGGCCTTGTGATTGATTTTTGTGTCTTTTGCGATTTTTCTCTCAAAGTTGGCCTTGGATGATTTTATGAGTGATCGTAGTTTTTTGCTAGTACTGATCAGACATGCCTTCCCTTTTAGGGATTTTGCTCTGTCATATAGTAGCTTCCTCCTCGTGTTGTAAAGTTTGTTTATGGCTGGGGTCCACCAGACCGGGCGCCTGTCTTTGGGGGAATGGGTCTTGGTTTTATTTGGGATTGCATGATCCATGCATTCTTGAAGGTGCCCGTAGAAGGCATTTGCAAAGGATTCAGCAGTGTGGGTTGTGGTTTCCACTGGCCCAGGGGACTTGAAGGATACCACTTCAGTCTTAAGAAGTGTGAAGTTGGCTTTTGAGAAGTTCTTCACTGTGGTCTTTTGTGCAGGGGGTGGGGGCGGGATGTGGATTTCCAGTGAGATTAATTTATGGTCTGATCTTACCAAAGAGGGATATACTTCTGGTGTGGAGTATTTTGTCCCCATGTTTGTGATGATCATGTCTAGTATATTGTCTCCTCTTGTGGGAATGGTGACTAGTTGTTCCATTGCATTTGAGTTTATGAATTGTAGGAACCTTTGGGCTAGGGTGTTGGGGCTTGGGTAATGTTCCCAGTCTATGTTTGGGTAGTTGAAGTCTCCCAAATGATGGTATTTGGAGAGACATTCATACTCTCCAGTGTCTTCAGGAAGGCTGGGTGGGGTTCCTGAGTTTGAGAGGGTGGTCTGTAGCATGCTACAAACTGTAAGGCAGTTTTGCCTATGGTTAGTTGCACCTGGATGATCTTCGATGATTCATGCGATGCCACTAACCTGGAGGTGTGGGTATCTTTGATGAATATAGATACTCCCCCTCCCTTTGTGGTTCAGTCCAGGTTTTGGGGCCGGAAAGCATGATATGAGGTAAAAGCTGATAGTGCTGGGGTGCTCTCAGGAGCCTTGAACCAGGTTTCAGTCACTGCACAGACATCAATGTTCTCCATACTGAGGAGGGCTTCGAGGGCGTAAATCTTGAGGTTTAGACTTCTGGCATTGAGCAGCATTACCCTTAGTTTTTTTCCACTTGTGTTTTCTAGGGAGGTAGGTTTGTCATTTGAGCCTTGCCTAAAAAAGGCACTATGGGGGTGGCAAGAGCCTTGGCCAATATCCGAAGCCCAGGGGTGACAGGTGCAAGCCATCCAGCAGCGTGGCTTGTCAAGCATGTCATCCCAAGCAGACAGACATTGGATCCCCTTAGAATGACACCAGTAATTAAGCCAATTGTTAAAACTGATCATTTTGTCTTTGTACTGTTGCATCATTCTTGGTGAGGGTAAGATGCTGCTCAGGGTCAGGGTCATACCGGCCTGGGCTACATAATCAGAGAGCTCCTCTATGTCTCTTTTCATGTAGTCCAGGGAGGTACGTCTCAGGCCGTTCACACCGGCATGTACAATGACTGAGTCATATTTGTACTTGCTGTGGAGTGACCTGAGTGCTTGTGTTATGTGGCGGATTCTAGCTCCCGACAGGCAGCTTACTGTGACCTTTTCCTTGTTCAGTCTGGTGAGCGGGACGTCAGTGTGTCTGACTATGGAGTCACCTATTACAAGTGTGTCTGGCATGTTGTTTGGCCTTAAGGGCTGTGACTGTTTAGCACACTGACTTTGTGAACTATGTGCTGCATGTGCTATGTCTTGAGGTGGCGGTTGCTTGGGTGTCTGCTTTGGAGGCCTCTGTTGTTTTGGTAGATTTTTAATCAGTGCCTCCGAGTATGCTTTTGTGTGTTTATGTGTTTGGTTTGCAGTTGTGATAGTTCTATGTGAGACTGGGTTTGTGGTGTGCGTGGTTACCTTCTCCTCCTGACTAGTTTTGCCAGTACTGAATTGAGAGAGCTCAGCCTCCAGTTTGGCTATATAGTTGCATCTCTCGCATATATTTGTATTTGTTGGGAGGAGGAGAGGGTTGTCTGTGTACATGAGGCAATTGTAACATTGCCTCAAGATTCCCAGATTCACCAGCCGAACAGGAGAGGATGCCAGCAACTGACCCTTCGACATGCTAGAAATAGTGAAAAAGATTGCTGTGTAACTGAGTCAGAAAGGACCTATAGGGAAATGGGTACTCAAGGGAATTTAGATGAATGAAGTACTTTCTTTTGTTTAAGAGTGCTTTACCTGTATAAAAAATGCTTTAGGAGCAAGTGCTGAGCTTTTCAGATAGAGTATAGGCTGTTTAGATTGCAAGTAGAACAGTTCTAAGGAAAAAAATTGAAGAGCAAACTTTACAGAGCCAGAAATAGTTTAAACTTGATTAACCGGCGCTGCCCTATGCTGCTCTAATTCGCGCTAAAACGTGCTAAAGCACGCAAAAGCGGGCTTTATAGCAGGGGGTTGAAAAAAGCCAGGAATTGACCCAAAATGGCCAATAAACTACAAGTTGCTGGGCTGGAACCAATCCTCTAGGGACAAATAGGTTGCTCAGTGCTCCCCACTCCCACTGGTGAACAAAGAAGCTTCCTCTTATCTAAATAAGGATATGGATGGCACAGGAACTAAGACAAAGCCCAGAGATCAGCAAAATCTGAAGACTGGACTATTCTAGTTCAGAAAAGCGGGAAAACATGGATTTTTTTTGTTTTTTTCTTTTTTTACAGAGAAAGGAGAAAAAGATACAGTAACAAACAGTAAATGCTATAAAACGGCTAGTGCACTTGAGTGTGTTAGCCTAACAAATGAATTAAACAAAAAATAACTTTTTAAAGTGCTAACAGTATAAATTCAACACAAGTACAGTAAAAACAATATGCAGAGCTGTTTTTTAAGCGAAATGCAGTCGAGATGCAGTAATTTAAGCAAAAGCCAGAAAAAATACTTATAAATCCAGGAAAGTCACTCTTTCACTCTCTGCTGCTTGTAGAACTCTGCAGGACACCACAAGGAGCTGTGCTGAGTCTTTTACCAGTGAAAACGTGCAAAAGCGGGCTTTATAGCAGGGGGTTGAAAAGAGCCAGGAATTTACCCAAAATGGCCAATAAACTACAAGTTGCTGGGCTGGAACCAATCCTCTAGGGACAAATAGGTTGCTCAGTGCTCCCCACTCCCACTGGTGAACAAAGAAGCTTCCTCTTATCCAAATAAGGATATGGATAGCACAGGAACTAAGACAAAGCCCAGAGATCAGCAAAATCTGAAGATTGGACTATTCTAGTTCAGAAAAGCGGGAAAACAAGGATATTTTTTTTTTCTTTTTTTACAGAGAAAGGAGAAAAAGATACAGTAACAAACAGTAAATGCTATAAAACGGCTAGCGCACTTGAGTGTGTTAGCCTAACAATTAAATTAAACAAAAAATAACTTTTTAAAGTGCTAACAGTATAAATTCAACACAAGTACAGTAAAAACAATATGCAGAGCTGTTTTTTTAAGTGAAATGCAGCCGAGATACTGTAATTTAAGTGAAAGCCAGAAAAAATACTTATAAATCCAGGAAAGTCACTCTTTCACTCTCTGCTGCTTGTAGAACTCTGCAGGACACCACGAGGAGCTGTGCTGAGTCTTTTACAAGTGAAAAAGCACGCAAAAGCGGGCTTTATAGCAGGGGGTTGAAAAGAGCCAGGAATTGACCCAAAATGGCCAATAAACTACAAGTTGCTGGGCTGGAACCAATCCTCTAGAGACAAATAGGTTGCTCAGTGCTCCCCACTCCCACTGGTTAACAAAGAAGCTTCCTCTTATCCAAATAAGGATATGGATAGTACAGGAACTAAGACATAGCCCAGAGATCTGCAAAATCTGAAGACTGGACTATTCTAGTTCAGAAAAGCGGGAAAACAAGGATTTTTTTTTTCTTTTTTTTTCACAGAGAAGGGAGAAAAGATACAGTAACAAACAGTAAATGCTATAAAACGGCTAGCGCACTTTAGTGTGTTAGCCTAACAATTAAATTAAACAAAAATAACTTTTAAAGTGCTAACAGTATAAATTCAACACAAGTACAGTAAAAACAATATGCAGAGCTGTTTTTTAAGCGAAATGCAGTTGAGATGCTGTAATTTAAGCGAAAGCCAGAAAAAATACTTATAAATCCAAGAAAGTCACTCTTTCACTCTCTTCTGCTTGTAGAACTCTGCAGGACACCACGAGGAGCTGTGCTGAGTCTTTTACAAGTAAAAAAGCGCAAAAGCGGGCTTTATAGCAGGGTTGAAAAGAGCCAGGAATTGACCCAAAATTGCCAATAAACTACAAGTTGCTGGGCTGAAACCAATCCTCTAGGGACAAATAGGTTGCTCAGTGCTCCCCACTCCCACTGGTGAACAAAGAAGCTTCCTCTTATCCAAATAAGGATATGGATAGAACAGGAACTAAGACAAAGCCCAGAGATCAGCAAAATCTGAAGACTGGACTATTCTAGTTCAGAAAAGCGGGAAAACAAGGATTTTTTTTTTTTTTTTTCTTTTTTTACAGAGAAAGGAGAAAAAGATACAGTAACAAACAGTAAATGCTATAAAACGGCTAGCGCACTTGAGTGTGTTAGCCTAACAAATAAATTAAACAAAAAATAACTTTTCAAAGTGCTAACAGTATAAATTCAACACAAGTACAGTAAAAACAATATGCAGAGCTGATTTTTAAACAAAATGCAGTTGAGATGCTGTAATTTAAGCGAAAGCCAGAAAAAATACTTATAAATCCAGGAAAGTCACTCTTTCACTCTCTGCTGCTTGTAGAACTCTGCAGGACACCACGAGGAGCTGTGCTGAGTCTTTTACAAGTGAAAAAGCACGCAAAAGCGGGCTTTATAGCACGGGGTTGAAAAGAGCCAGGAATTGACCCAAAATGGCCAATAAACTACAAGTTGCTGGGCTGGAACCAATCCTCTAGGGACAAATAGGTTGCTCAGTGCTCCCCACTCCCACTGGTGAACAAAGAAGCTTCCTCTTATCCAAATAAGGATATGGATAGCACAGGAACTAAGACAAAGCCCAGAGATCAGCAAAATCTGAAGACTGGACTATTCTAGTTCAGAAAAGCGGGAAAACAAGGATTTTTTTTTGTTTTTTTTCTTTTTTTTACAGAGAAAGGAGAAAAAGATACAGTAACAAACAGTAAATGCTATAAAATGGCTAGCACACTTGAGTGTGTTAGCCTAACAATTAAATTAAACAAAAAATAACTTTTTAAAGTGCTAACAGTATAAATTCAACACAAGTACAGTAAAAACAATATGCAGAGCTGTTTTTTAAGCGAAATGCAGTTGAGATGCTGTAATTTAAGCGAAAGCCAGAAAAAATACTTATAAATCCAAGAAAGTCACTCTTTCACTCTCTCCTGCTTGTAAAACTCTGCAGGACACCACGAAGAGCTGTGCTGAGTCTTTTACAAGTGAAAAAGGACGCAAAAGCGGGCTTTATAGCAGGAGGTTGAAAAGAGCCAGGAATTGACCCAAAATTGCCAATAAACTACAAGTTGCTGGGCTGGAACCAATCCTCTAGGGACAAATAGGTTGCTCAGTGCTCCCTACTCCCACTGGTGAACAAAGAAGCTTCCTCTTATCCAAATAAGGATATGGATAGCACAGGAACTAAGATAAAGCCCAGAGATCAGCAAAATCTGAAGACTGGACTATTCTAGTTCAAAAAAGCGGGAAAACAAGGATGTTTTTTTGTTTTGTTTTCTTTTTACAGAGAAAGGAGAAAAAGATACAGTAACAAACAGTAAATGCTATAAAACAGCTAGCGCACTTGAGTGTGTTAGCCTAACAAATGAATTAAACAAAAAATAACTTTTCAAAGTGCTAACAGTATAAATTCAACACAAGTACAGTAAAAACAATATGCAGAGCTGATTTTTAAACAAAATGCAGTTGAGATGCTGTAATTTAAGCGAAAGCCAGAAAAAATACTTATAAATCCAGGAAAGTTACTCTTTCACTCTCTACTGCTTGTAGAACTCTGCAGGACACCACGAGGAGCTGTGCTGAGTCTTTTACAAGTGAAAAAGCTCGCAAAAGTGGGCTTTATAGCAGGGGGTTGAAGAGAGCCAGGAATTGACCCAAAATTGCCAATAAACTACAAATTGCTGGGCTGGAACCAATCCTCTAGAGACAAATAGGTTGCTCAGTGCTCCCCACTCCCACTGGTGAACAAAGAAGCTTCCTCTTATCCAAATAAGGATATGGATAGCACAGGAACTAAGACAAAGCCCAGAGATCAGCAAAATTTGAAGACTGGAATATTCTAGTTCAGAAAAGCGGGAAAACAAGGATTTTTTTGTTTTTTTTCTTTTTTTACAGAGAAAGGAGAAAAAGATACAGTAACAAACAGTAAATGCTATAAAACGGCTAGCGCACTTGAGTGTGTTAGCCTAACAATTAAATTAAATAAAAATAACTTTTTAAAGTGCTAACAGTATAAATTCAACACAAGTACAGTAAAAACAATATGCAGAGCTGTTTTTTAAGCGAAATGCAGTCGAGATGCAGTAATTTAAGCGAAAGCCAGAAAAAATACTTATAAATCCAGGAAAGACACTCTTTCACTCTCTGCTGCTTGTAGAACTCTGCAGGACACCACGAGGAGCTGTGCTCCCCCACCAGTTGAAATATTTATCACAGCTGTATGTAACCTCCCTATCATCTCACATGTCCAGGTGAGGGCCGCCCTCAGCAGAGCAGAACACACAGCATCACTGTGACCTCATGGTATCCCTGGATGTCTGCTACCTGCACTCTGAGAGGACATACAACCGCATATAACACTGATAATTTATCTTGGCCATACTACAGGATATGTACCTGGACAGTGTCATACAGTGACAGTGGTCCCACACCACTAAGGAAGCACCTCGACTGAACCTGGGAACTACCACATCATATGCATAACCGGCCTGGTCTGCTAAGCTATGGAATTATGCAGTATGGGATGCATATGCAGTGATATTGGGTACCTGCAGACACTTGTTCCCAGCCAGTGTACCTTTGTGATGGGCTGATCCTGCCTTTTGAACCTGGCTGACCTTTCAAAGCAGTCACTACAGCCATTGCTGGGGGCAACGCACAGACAACTGCTGCCAGGATCATGGCCTAAGGCTGATTGACATGTAATGTATGGTCATCCCCTTTTGGTGGAACTACGTACACACAACATGTCACATGGACATACCTATAGATACAGACCTATGATACATTTGGAGGGTTCACAGTATGTACACTATTAACCTGCTACTTTGCATTACCTGTGTTTGTCGCAGCTGGATGCGTTACCACTGCTTCTGCTTGCTGCTGCTACTGTCACTGCTGACAGCTTAGGGTCACAGAGTCACAGTGTATATTTTTTTTTTTTGTTTTCTCTCTCTCTCTCTCTCACGTTTCTCTCTCCCTCTGTCTGCTTCCAGACAGTGCAATGAATGTATTGCATGTGTGGAGTGTTAATACTGGATGCTTTTGTAGGTATCTGCATAGATCCATGTGATGGCCTCTGCACCAATTGTAAGCAGCATTTGCTAATTGCATACAGCCAGTTGTGTACTGATTGCAGTTCTCACTGTGATTTCAGGTCAGTGCTATAAAAGGGTATGTGGGATAGGTGTTGCCCTTTCAGATTGTAAGGGCGGGGACCATGCTGGTATGCTGTGGACAGTGTTCTATGATTGTAAATGTTAGTATCTCTCTCATGATTCAGGCTGTATTGTAGATTCACATTTCTCCATTCCTCTCTCATGTTCCCTGTAGTAAGTGTGTATGCACAATGACTCCTACAACTATATATAGATATATATTTATATATATATATATATATATATATATATATATATATGTACATATACATACATTTATATATGTACTTTAACTGACATTATTACCTACAAGCTACCAACTAGCATGGCTGTTTGTGTTCACACACTACTATTATGGGAATCCAGTAGTTTTGACAGTAATTCTACATGACATGCTTTGGGTACTACACATCCTATATTCCCTTTACATTCATCCCTACTATTACATGTTATATTTATTTTAGCACAATGCTCTTGTGTAAGAGTCATGGCTTAGTGGTAGGTCATACAGACTAGTGTTTCCAAGGTCCTGGGTTTGGGACTGACAGTGGGATTTTATTTTTCTTTTGAACTGAGTACAGGACCTGTCAATCAAAGTGACTAAGGCACTTTTAAGCAGTTGTAACCGGGTTAGCACTGGTTTGCGCGGAGCTCACACATGCACACTGGCGGTTAGCTCCGCGCACACACGCGCACACCAGCTTACAACCACTTAACAGTGCTTACTCTGGCGCACACCCACGCTATTTTCTTTGAAAGAAATGAAAATGGGGAGACAGGAAAGTGGTGAAAAAGGGATCACAAAGAGGTTAAGACAGTAGGGAAGCAAGCTTGGGATTTGCAGGAGGGATGTAGGTAAGGCCCATAGCTGCCCATTTCTTCATCAGCAACAGCTGTGCATATGTATGTAATTTGGTGTGACATTTGAAACCTTCCACCCCTGAGAGAGGTGTCAGGACAACAATAATACTTGTTGTACAGCCAATTGTAATTGATAGTTTCCATGTCCAGCAGACATGTGTGCGGAATGGGCAGCTATGTATGGGGCGTAATTTTTTTGTGGGTACAGAGTGCCCTTTTTTTTTTTTTTTTTTCAGGTGAGAGTGGTATGTCAGGTGAAGGAAGTCAGTACAGTTGGGGAGGTAGGTTGGGTAGGCAAACAGACAAGACAAACAAGACGCATACAGGGGCAGTGTATGACACGTGTGGGGGGGTTACACAATTGACGGGGACAGAGGTTTGGATATCCAGAGCCCATGAGTCCACAGATGGCAACAGTGGAACTGATATCCCCACCCACAGGCAGTTGCCACTGTTCCTTCACTGCCCAGGATGGGGCTGTGCTGGGGGCTGTGTAGGCCGGGCAACAGGCATGCCCGTTAGTTGTGCCACCCATGCCTCAAGCTGGTGTAGGGGCTCGAGAACAGAGTCCCGAATCTCCCTACGCACCACAGAACGGACGCTACGGAGGGTGAGTGGTGGTTCTCCTCCAGCCACACTTGCAGTGGGGGGGTGAGCCCAATCCCCTGCAGCTCTTCCACCTGCAGGTGGCACAGGGCCACCGGAGGAGGGTCCAGACTCGGCACTAGTGCCAGGTGCACTCGCCAGCTGAGGTGGGAGAGGTGGGTCCGCTGGAACCCGCCTTCCCTGTCGTCCTATGTTTTGCATTATGTCATGACAGTTTGGGTTAGTGACATATAATACCAATCACAATTAGTTGTAACAGCATGCATTAGTATTCCCATTAACCAAACACCCAGATATTCACACCATTGAACAGCGTGCATAACACATGCATAATTTGAACAGCAATACACAGTCCAACAACATGCAGGGTTAATTGATGGCAACAGGCCATTAGGTTTGGATGTATGAACAGGGCAGATGCATCAACGGACATGCAAATATATATGACCCAACAGGACAAAAGTCCAGGAATGTTAATTGTGATTGCACATACCATTTTCATGTGGAATGGGTTATATGTGGTTATAGGGTGGGGTGAAGAAAATAATATTAACACCTTCAAATACCAATACATATGCTGTACATTTCTAATAGCTACAGATATATACACACTACTGTTCTAACTACAGTTTCCTATATGATAACTATTTCAACTTGGTGATAGGACTGTTACTGCAACATCAATATACATTTTATTGTTCTTCATACACATTCATATCTAGCTTTGTTCGGCTACATCATCCTGCTACATTTGCTTTATATAGCTGTAGACAAGTGTGGATGTTTGGTATATGAGACAATCATCCTATCTGCATATTGAAGACTGAGAGCAACATATCCAGATTTTGGGATACACATTCCAGATGCAGCAACACGTTGAACAGATTTCACTGTTTGGTTTTGATTCTCACATGCATTTCATTATGTCTTGACTGCAGTATACTTTATTCAGGGGTTATTACTACTGCATTGCTGGATTCATGACACTTTCTCACACTCTCTCACTTGCTTTCATTTTAATATTCAGGATGGTACTTACTTGTAGACTTTATTGACATGTTTTACCTGTAGTTATTACAATCCTTTCCAGCAGTCTCACTTCTGTCATGTTTCAGTATTTCAACAGGGATATATTTCACACATGTGATTTCATCATCTTCTGCAGCTATACTTTTCAGCCTGCTGCAGGTTGTGTACTATTTTCTTACAGGTGGGGCATTTTTATTTCAGAATTTATGTCAGACATTTTCATTTTTCGGTTTAACTTACAGGCTGAAACACACTTTTGTAATCAAGCAATACTTGCAGACACTTTCACACTGTTACTTGCACATTTTATTCCTTAGTGACTACACTGCACTCTTTTGCTGACTGTCATACTTTTATATTTCTTTACAGTTACTGATAGTGGATTACTGACCTGCCTGGTGGTGCAACCACACCAGCCTATCGCCATAGGCTCTGCGGTTCGCAGAACGGACACCTGCAGCTGTAATATAAATGAAGTATCATTGGAATACACATCTCCGTAATATCAGCTAGTTTAATTTCTTACATACATAATTAAATGTAACTTACTCAGTAGTGGGGCGTTGGGCATTTGCCAGGCCTCCTGGATCCAAAGGTTCAGTTGGTCCTGCTTGTGTCTTTTCAGGTCCACATGGTGGTGACGGACCTGCTCACCAGTACTTGGAATCCCTTTGGCACTGTTGAGATCATGAGCCAACCGGTCCCACGCCTCAGCCCTGTATGCTCCCCAGAGGACCTAGCCCTGCATGAGTTGGGCCTCATGATTGTGGACTAGGAGCCAGACCATGTACCTGGACTCCTCAATGCCCGACCTCTGTGCTCGAAAGCAACTACCCTCTCCTACTCCTGTCATTCTGCCTGCAGTTCAGTTCTACAATTGTTTATGCTGTGTATTCCCGCCTATGGGGCTTATATAGTCCATTTTTCCCGCACATATCTGTGATTGGCCATTTTGGAATTGTATCAACTTCAGTAAACCTGCATTGTCATGCTCCAGTTTGTATTCATTCCTATATATTAGCTATTATTGCATTTCTAGGTACTGCTGCCATGGCTTAGTGGTTTGGTACCTTGACTATGGTGTATAGTATCCTGGGTTCGAACCTGGCCACTGCTTTTTATTTTTCATGACTGTCTAGACATGCTGAGGGGTGTGCCTGTGTAAAGGCAGGTTTGATACGGCTTGCTCAACGTTGCCCGTCGGTTAGCTTGTTTGCGCGGTGCGCAGTCCGTGCAAACGGGGTACGCTGGTTTAAGCCTCATTTGGCTATCGGCACGCATATTACGCTCAGCTGAGCTAGGGGCACTTAGATTCAATGTGGTAAACCACTGCTCAGCTACAGGCACTCATTTTGCACCAGTTAAACCACTGCTCACGTACGGGCAGATGCACTCACCCTGTTAAACTGTAGCTCAGATATGGGCACATCTGTCATCTTTTATTCTTTTGTTACCTCACATTTCTTCAATATAAATGGGATATTTCATTACATTTTACATAAAATGTGGTTTTATGTGTACATATTTGTCAGGGACTTGTTTTGTGCTTATTTTCCTAAAAATAAAAATTGGTGTTCGAACCATGAATGCCTGCTCTTCAGCCAACATCTCTACCGCTATGCTATTGCTTCCTGGCTTACTTTGCATGTTTAGTTCTTATATGCTTTCCCACTGACTGGTAACTGTAGCTGTACTACGGGCGTGCCCGCGCAAACGAGTGCACTTACGGTTAAACTTTTTTACAATTTAAAAAAATATATAACATGTTTACTTATATGTTTTCTGTTCATAGTCTGTGGGGGCATGTGTTGTGTTGTGTTAATTCACATTTCCGTGGACACGCCCCCTACTGTCTTACACGGACCGTGTTAGCCTTAGGTGTGATTCAGCATGCTCTCATGAATATGCATAGCATGCTGACATCACTCCGTTTAAGTGCAGCCTCCGTGTATGAGTTATAACTCTTACATGGAGGCTTCGTGAATCCTGTCCTAAGACACCATACAGATGTTAGCTGATGGACATACAAATGCTATGCAGCACAGAACAGCATAGAGTACTGTTAATTGCCATTGTAACTTCAACACTTTAAGATATGGTTACGCATGTGCTAACACTTTGCCTTTAGCAGCGCAATTCAGCTTAGCAGCACTGAACTCACAGAGTACAATAAAAAAGTAGATAAATCAAATAATTACAATTTTCTGTTATATGTCTGTATTACTTTTGTCAACAGGTGATTTTGATTTCAGAATGATGTTGACTCACTTAATTCATATGTTTAAAGTATATGTCTCCTATACACTGTTTGCACTTTCACTGTGTTACTGGCTCGATTAGCTTTTTGTCATAGAATCCATCACTGTCATTTTGCAGTGCACTGTCCTATGTGTGACTTGGATGTTTGTCTTGCAAATGCACAGAATGCAAGTATGAGACAGTGCAAGTGTACAATCATCCTGACATGAAGTCACAGGAATGTTTGACTGAAAATCCATGGATGTGCAACAGTCATGTGTATATCATCCCAATATGTTGAACATGTCAATGTCCTTCACAGTAAGGCCAGTATCTAGATTTCAGTATTGAAGTATAACATTACATGTGGAAATCATAATGTTGTTACACTGTCCTGTGCACACATATGCATTTGTTGCACAACCTGTGATACACAGTACCATCTCTTCAAAGCATTGCATTTTACAAATATTCCAATGTCCAGTTTTACATTGGTATTGTCCTTGTTATCCTGTGGCACTTGCAACTAATACAGTACTATGTAACCAGATAGACAGGATGTTTGATGCTCCACATGTAAGACGTATGTGTGTGTGTGTGTGTGTGTGTGTGTGTGTGTGTGTGTGTGTGTGTGTGTGTGTGTGTGTGTGTGTGTGTGTGTGTGTGTTTATGACTGTGTGTAACACTTGGTGATGTAGCCACTTCTGAGAAAAATACATTTAACTGTTCTCACAGCTCACTTATCACAATTTTTACAGAAACATCCTCTATGAGACACACTGATGGGGTCATCCTGACAAAAGTACACTCTCCCTAAAAGTTATATTTCTCTAGTGGCACTCATGACTAATACAGTGCTACATAACTTGTATAACTAGATAGGTGGAAGGTTTGATTCACAACATGTCTGTGTATGTGAGATAGTGTGCAACCTTGTGGCTGTATCCACTTCTCTGGATGTGGTGACAGCACAGTCACTGGTGTGGTGCCTCTGCAAAGTAATGAAACTGTGTGTACAATTGTACATTTATGTTGTGAATATGTGGATTACTATGTTGATCTCCCATGACCTTTTTGCAAATTCCTATATTCTGTTCCCATGTCCTAGCCTCTGATTGCCAGCCCCATTTTCACCACTGTCCTATCCACCTCTTTTCACACTTTTAATTTGGTCAGCAAATAGATTCACACACAACACACATGGCTAGAAATGGCCCAGGGAAAAGCTTTCAGTTTATGTCATCTACATTTGCATGGAGTTTTGCATAGCTCAGCAATCCTGAGTGACAATGAATGTTGTATAACTTCTTACTGCAAAAGCTCAAGATTTCAATGTAATCTGCAGTAGTCCTGTTACCTTTGTGCAAATGTGCTTAAATTTGCTGAGCTACGGGAATACTGAGTGATGGCAGACTAAAGGCACTATTGTAGATATAACAGTTCTTAGGCTACTGGATGTATTAAGATATGAGTTTGTATGTGGCATGTGGAGATAATTACCGATTGTAGCCTGATATTTTTTGCATAGTGTAATGGGTTTGATTACAGCTGTATGTAAATGTATTACTTCATGTCATTTCATATTCCTATCATATATTTAACTGCAAGCATCTATATTTCTCTCCATATAAAACATTTCCTTAACATAACATTTGAGTAATGCAGCAAGACATAATTTTCAAAAACATTGCAGCCCCAGCAGGAAGAGTTGTTAAGCCAACCTTACCATAGTTAGGTATTCATGTTTATTGCACTCTCCTACCCTTTATTTATACCTATAGCAAGCAGTTTATTGTACAGAGCATGACAGATTAATAGTGCTTTAATAAGTAAGACTAGAACATCATACAGATGTTCCTACATGCCCCACAAAATATACTGTTTCTGTTCTTCTCTGCATCTCGTGAGACATGAGAAATAAGAAGCTTTCTAATGCTCTTTATAAAGACTCTATTAAACATCCCACTGCACAGTTTATGTTTGTTATCATTGATAAAATTGAAGGTGACAGGCGGAATAAAGGTGGATGGCATGGTACATTAAATAATAAAGAAAACTGTTAGAGTATAAAACTGGGAGGTTTATTTTCCCCTGGTCTCAATGAGCACTTGTAATATGTCAAATCAGGCAGGGGTTTAGGGGATGGGTCACCATATATAAAATGCTGCTGTTATAATCTTTTGCATTCATTGATGAAGGCTGTTATGCTGAAACCGGTTTGAATTTATGGGGTGTTGTGCTTTTGCATGCACCTCTTAACTGCTGTTACTGAATTAAATTTAACTATGCATGTTCCACCTTTGAGTGCTGGCCGTTTTTTCTTTCTTTTGATTTTGGTCTTTTAAGCCTTTGCACCTGCTGTACTTGTGGAGTTTGTCTTTGAGTTTACTGCTTTGGTTTCCACTGTTGGCTCTTGTGTGGACATATAGGTTCATAGGTTCATAGGCAGGTACTAGGCTATCTGCCCAAGGGCATTTATAAGCCTAGCCAGAATGTGTTGGCTTTCGCCTCCCTTTTAGATTAGTTTCCTGATCCTCTGTCCAGCAGGGCTATTGAAGTGATCCCAGGGGTAAATTTACGATTTCCCATCCACTCGCCAAGATTTCTCTTGAAGAGAGTCAGTGAGGGGCTTTGCCTAACATAGATTGGGATTCTATTCCAGAGCAAGGGAAGTCTCTGGGACAGGAATCTATCCCTCCAGCATGTCCTATTTATTGTTGTGCTGAGGTTTAAATCCCTAGAGCATGTGGCTCTAAGAGATTTATTTTTTAGGTGGAGCACGTCCATTAATTCTGGGTTAGACATGGCCTTGTACGTCAGGCAGAGATCACCTCTGAGTAGGCGGTAAGCAACCGAGTAGAGCTGGAGTCTCTTTAGTCGAGCTGCATAGGGCATCTGTTTGAGGCCCACAATCCTCTTGGTGAGTTACTTCTGTGGTTTTCCAGCTGTTGTAGGTGTCGAGTAAGGTACATCCCAAATGGGGCATTGTACTCTATTATGGGCCTGATGAGCGATGAGTAGAGGGGCACAATGACCTCTCTTGATCTAGATGTGAACCCTTTCATGATTAGGTGGGCTACATAGAAGGATTTTCTGACCACTTTGGCAATGTGATTATCAAAGGAGAGGTTGCTATCTACTTGGGTCCCCAGATCCCTAATTACATTTTCTGTACTTAGTGGATGACCACCTATGTGTAGTTCATGGGCACTTTGTTTTTCCCAAAGGGGATGACTATGCACTTTTTGGCATTTAGCTTGAGACCATGCTTCTGACACCAGGTATTCGTCTCTGTGAGACCCTTCTGGAGGATGTCTGTGTCAGCTGGAGAGTTGATTATGACCCCCAGTTTGCAATCATCTGCAAACTTGGTCAGCCATAGTCCTCCCATGCTTACCTGTACCTCAGAGAAGTATATACCAAACAGGAGGGGTCCCAGGACTGAGTCCTGTGGGATGCCACTTGTAACTGGTTTAGAGTCGGACATGGCACCCGCAACTCTGATCATGTGAGTTCTATCCACGAGCCAGTTGGCAACCCATCTCATGACATAGGGGTTAATGTTCAAGCTGGTAAGCTTATCTATAATGCCAGAGTGGGGAATGGTGTTGAAGGCCTTTGCGAGGTCCAGGTAGGCTGTGTGGACTACCTTTCCCCCATCTATGGCCTTGGTAACTGTTTCAAAGAAGTCAACTAGGTTTAGGAGGCAAGATCTGCCTTTAACAAAGGCGAATTTGGTAGGTTTCAGTGTCTGGAGGTTCCCAATGTCTCTGTTAATGAGTTCCATGATGATGCACTCCATAGCTTTGCAGACCAGGCTGGTCAGGCTTATAGGGCGATAGTTTCCAGGATCCGTTGTGGCACCACCTTTGTGGAGCAGGATAACTGTTGCTGTGTGCCATTCTTTGGGTACATAGCCTGTGGTAAGGCTGACTTTGAACAGTGAATTTAGGTGAGGGTTTAGTTCATTTTGGAGCCCGTGTAAGACGCAGCCTGGAATACCATCCGGTCCCATTGATGCTGTGTTTTTGGCTTTGGAAAGGGCTGTTTTCACCTGTGTGTCTGTGATGTCTGGGGCTCTACATTCTTCTGGGATAGACACAGGCCCTTTTGGGGGTGGGGGGGTAAAGTTTGCAGTGAACCTGTCAGTCAGGATGTTGGCAATGTCAGTTGGTTCAGTGTATTTTTTACCATTTTGCACTAGCTCAGAGCATATCTGAGAGTTGCCACCTAGATTCTTGACATAGCTAAAGAAGGCTTTGTGATTATCTTTAGAGTCTTTGGAAATTTTTCTTTCGAAGCTGGACTTGGATGATTTTATGAGGGATCGTAGTTTCTTGCTAATACTGATCAGGAATGCCTTCCCTTTTTGGGATTTTGCTCTATCATGTAATAGTTTCCTCCTTTTGTTGTATAGCTTATTTATGGCAGGGGTCCACCAGGCTGGTTTCCTCTTTTTGGAGGAGTGAGTCTTGGTTTTATGTGGGATGGCTCAATCCATGCATTCCTATAGGTGCTCATAGAATGCATTTGTAAAGGATTCTGTGGTTTGGGCAGCTTTATCCTTAAGCAAGGGGCTTTGAAACCTTCCATCTCGGTCTTGAGAAGTGTGAAGTTTGCTTTTGAAAGGTTTTTCACAGTGGTTTCCTTGACTGGGGGTGGGGTCGGGATGTGGATGTCCAGTGTGATCAATTTATGGTCTGATCTTACCAGCGATCGGTTTACCTCTGGTATGGAACATTGATCCCCCCTGTTGGTGATGATCAGGTCCAACATGTTGTTACCTCTTGTGAAAGTGGTGACCAGTTGTTCCAGGGCATTTGAGTTTATAAACTCTAGGAAGCATTGGGCATAGGAGTTTGTACTTTAGTAGTTTTACCAGTCAATGTTTGGGTAGTTGAAATCACCCAATATCATGGTGTTTGGTAGGACATTCATATTTTCCAGTGTTCTCAGGAATGCTGAGTGGGGGTCCTGAGACAAGGTGGGTGATCTGTAGCAAGCTACAATCTGAAAAGCATCTTTGCCCACTGTTAGTTGCACATGGATGGTCTCTGAGGCCTCGTGCTGTGCCACTAACCTGGAGGTGTGGGTATCCTTGAGGAAAATGGATACATCCCCGCCTTTTGTATTTCGGTCCGGGTTCTGGGGCCTAAAGGTATGGTATGAGTTATAACCTGGTAATGCTGGGGTGCTCTCTGGAGCCTTGAACCAGGTTTCTGTTACTGCACAAATATCAATTCTCTCCATACTGAGGAGTGCCTCGAGTGTGTGCATTTTGAGGTTTAGACTTCTGGCATTGAGTAGCATTACCGTCAGTTTTTGGTTTCTTGTGTTGTTTATGGAGGTGGGTTTGTCTTTTGAGCCTTGCCTAAAAAAGGCACTATGGGGCTGGCAAAAGCCTTGGCCAGTATTCAAAAGCCTAAGGGTGACAGGTGCACGCCGTCTCTGGCAAAGCAATGTGGCTTGTCGAGCATGTCATCCCAGGCTGACAGACACTAGATCCAAGTTGAACGACACCAGTAGCTTAGCCAATTGTTAAAATTGATCATTTTATCTCTATACTGTGGCATCATTCTTGGTGAGGGCAAGATGCTACTCAGGGTCAGGGTCATACCAGCCTGGGCTTCATGATCAGAGAGCGCCTCTATGTCTCTTTTCATGTAGTCCAGGGAGGTATGTCTCAGGTTGTTCACACCAACATGGACAATGACAGAGTCATATTTGTACCTGTTCTGGAGTGACCTGAGTGCTTGTGTTATGTGGTGGATCCTGGCATCTGACAGGCAGCTTACAGTAACCTTCTCCTTGTTCAGTCTAGTGAGTGGAACGTCTGTGTACCTGACAACAGAGTCACCTATTACTAGTGTATTGGGTGTGTTATTTAGCCTTAAGGGCTGTAATTATGTGGCACACTGACTTTGTGAAGTATATGATATGTGGTTGTTGTTGGGGGGTGGAGGTTGCTTGGATATCTGCTTTGGAGGTCTCTGCTGTGTTGGCAGATTTTAATTTAGAGCCTTTGAGTATGTTTTTGTGTATTTATGTGTGCTGTTTGCTGGTGCAGATATGACTGGTCTATGTGGGACTGGTAGTGTGGTGCAAGTGTTTCCCTTCTCCTCATGACTGACTGTTCCAGTCTTGGGTTGAGAGAGCTTGGCCTCCAGTTTGGCTGTATAGTTGCATCTCTCACATACATTTGTGTTTGTTGGAAGGAGGAGAGGGTTATCTGTGTACATGAGGCAATTGTAACATTGCCTCAAGATGCCCAGATTCACCAGCTGGACTGGAGAGTACACCTGAAACTGCCCTTTGGACATGCCTGAACAGATAAAATGAATTGTTTTACTGATTGTTTGATAGGGACGAATAGGGAGCCTTGTACTTCTGTATAGTATAGGGGGATGTAGTGTTAGCATTTATTAGTGCTTACTAAGAGATTTAAGCAAGTGCTGGACTGTAAAAGGAAAGGTTTGAGTGCTTAAGTTGAGTGATTGACTAGTTCCAAGGGAAAAATTGAAGAGCGGACTTTGTGGAGCCAGGAATAGTTTAACCCTAGCTAACCAGCGCTGCGTGGTGCTGCCTGGCACGCAAAACCACGCAAATGCGGGTTTTAAAGCAGGTTAGATGAAAGAGATGGAAATTAGCCCAAAATGGCCAATAAACTACTAGTTGCTGGGCTGACACCACTCCTCCAGGGACAGATAGGATGCTCAAAGCTCCCCACTCTCACCGGTGAACAGAGAAACTTCCTTCTATCCAAGTAAGGTATGGGCAACACAGGAACTTGTACCACAGCCCTGAATTCAGCAGAACCTGAAAACTGGACTAGACTAGCTTATAAAAGGTGGGCAACAAGAATATTTCTTTCTTTTTTTTTTTTCACAAAAATACAGTAACTTGCTCTAAAACACTTTAAATGCACAGAAAAGGCTAGCACAATTGAGTGTGTAGCCTAAAACAGTTAAACAGATGATTAGAACACAAAAACGACTATAAATGACTTATACAAGTGAAATCAGAAAAAAATAAGTACAATTATGCAGCAAAAAATGAGCTTTTAAGAATACAAAAATGTTAGAAAAATGCATTTTAGGCGAAATTAGCAGTCAACAGAAAAAATGCAGAGAAGTGATACTTAATCAATCCAAAGTCACTCTTTTGTCACTCTGCTGCTTGTAGGACTCTGCAGGACACCACAAGGAGCTTTGTTGAGTTGTATACAAGTGCAAAAACTGTGCAAATGTGGGTTTTAAAGCAGGGAGATGAAAGAGATGGAAATTAGCCCAAAATGGCCAATAAACTACTAGTTGCTGGGCTGAGACCACTCCTCCAGGGACAGAAAGGCTGCTCAAACCTCCCCACTCTCACTGGTGAACAGAGAAACATCCTTCTATCCAAGTAAGGTATGGGCATCACAGGAACTTGTACCACAGCCCTGAATTCAGCAGAACCTGAAAACTGGACTAGACTAACTTATAAAAGGTGGGAAACAAGAATATTTTTAAATTTTTTTTTATTTTTTTCACAAAAATATAGTAACTTGCTCTAAAACACTTTAAATGCACAGAAAAGGCTAGCACACTTGGCTGTGTAACCTACAACAGTTAAACAGATGATTAGAACACAAAAATGACTATAAAAGACTTATACAAGTGCAATCAGAAAAAAAATAATTACAATTATGCAGCGAAAATGAGCTTTTAAGAACTCAAAAATGCTAGAAAAATGCATTTTAGACTAAATTAGCAGTCAACAGAAAAAATGCAGAGAAGCGATACTTAATCAATCCAAAGTCACTCTTTTTTCACTCTTCTGCCTGTAGGACTCTGCAGGACAGCACAAGGAGCTTTGCTGAGTTGTATACAAGCAAACAATCATGCAAATGCGGGTTTTAAAGCAAGGAGATGAAAGAGAGAGAAATTAGCCCTGAATTCAGCAGAACCTGAAAACTGGACTAGACTAGCTTAGAAAAGGCATTATCAATCGGAACACAGTTTTGAATTTTCTGGCCCATTTCTTTTACTTCTAATTGGACTAATCAGCCATTCTCTCAGCTGTACTATCAGCTGTTTATGAATATGTTCACCTTCTGGTGGAATAATTTCTTTCATGCTATTGTGGGCATGATGTGGGAAGTTTATTAACATATTCTCCTGGCCAGATTTGAATTTTATATAGCAACTCTCTCCTGCTATCCTTGGTGGAGCAGCTATCTTTTGGATAGAGGCATTTCTGGGTTTTTGAATGACATGAAACAACGGAAGGTTTATATTTTCAATTTTGAATAGAAACACTTGAGGAAAGAGCTATCTGGATGCTGTATAGCAATGAATGGATCTGACTATTTATTTACAGAATAGTGATTTTTCGTATTTTTTTTTATTGACTTTGATTTATGTTTTATGGATGCCAATAACTGTTCCTGCATGAAGGCTAAAGAACTTTGATATTATACAAGTGGACAGGCTGAGTTTTTGATACCCAGTCATTATATTTGCTGCGATTGTTACGGGCCTACAAATGACTGAACCACTGCTTCTGACTTTTTCAGCACTAACTTTTTGTGGATTTGGAACATTATTACTGTTCATTTTTGTTTTTACAGCCAGAGTTTGGATTAACAGAGGATATTTGGGACTGTCTGCATTTTTGTTATACATGGACATCAATGAGCATATGATTTTTACATGGATTCATAGTTGCTCCTTTCAGACTTTTTTGCACTTACAATTGCTTCAAATGTAATTGTGTTTGGTTTATATTACAATATTGTGGATGATTTTTTTGTAATTGGGGAAGGCTTTTATTTATTTTTTGTTTTTGTCCCTTGTTATGATTCAAAGCCAGATTTTTGTGAATGAACTTTATTAGGAATTCAGGTGCTTGTGTGGCCATATTTTTTGAATATGGATTTGCTAACCATATTACAGGGTTTGTCTGTGGATAAAGACAACCTTCTGGTTTTTGGGCTAGGGCTGAACAAATCTCCAGCTACTGATAATAACCCTGAAACTTTATGTAATCAGATATTTGTTAGACTTATTAAGTCTATGAAGACCTTACATAGTAATGTCTGGCATTTAAAATTGTTCAAAGTCTACAAATCTAAGGAGATTACACCGAGGGGCTTACAAATCCATATCCAACCTTTGGTTAATAATGTGGATGATACTTTAACACAAGAATGGGCGACAGCACAACAGAATGCATCCATGCAATTTGTTGAGGTATTAACTGCCTATTAAGAACGCATAGTTGACCATTCGATATCTGAGGTTTCTCAAATTTGTGAGAAGGTTAAACTCTTTGAGGGTCAACCTTTTTATGTTACCTGTTTTCAAAAGCTCACTAAGGAGCTTATAGTTATTGAGAAACAACTTAAGGAGAAGAAAATTCACAAGTTTAACAGGGATGTTGGGGATTATAGTCGGGGTAAGCTCTTTGGACATCAGAAGAATGTTAAATTTGCTAGTCAGGATTTGGGACATTCTATTAAAAAGAGAAAAAGGAATAGGTCTATTCTGAAAAAGAATACAAGTAGCATTGGTGATAATTCCAGCGAGGAGTCTTCCTCAATTACTGACACAGAATATGACCACAGACAGGGGTCACCATCCCCAAAGAAATGTACTTTTGGTAACACTTTATAGTTAGCAGATGAAGCGGTGGTAGAAAACATAAACCAACCACCTACCCTAGACACATTGTTACAACTACTGATACCATATTAGATCACTCTTGTAATATACACAATAATTCTTTGGTGGTGTCAAATGTGGAAATACAACGTTTGAGCAAAGGTCTCAATTTTATACCTGTTTTTTTCTGTCTGAGAATGTGTTTGCTTATGATATTATTTCTTTTTGTCGATTATTGAATTTAAGATTACATTTTGGTGAGGATTCATCCTCTGAAACATCTACTGATTTTTGATTTAACAAGTCCCAGTTTATGCCTCTCATGAATAAATATGTGAGAACTTTCCAGCAATGCATTCTCAAAGCTCTACATTTTAGAGATTTCACTTTAAGGGCTTTTAAACCTAATTTAATCTCTGCTAAGTTACAGGCTTTGACCAAACTCCAGAAAAATACCAATTTAGTTATCATTTCGGCTGATAAAGGAGGTGTTATTGTGGTGAGGAATTGGTCTATGTATTTAGAGGAGCTAGAAAGACAATTATTGGATACCAAGTTTTGCATGAAAAGGCCAATAGATCCTACCAACAAGTTTAAAAAAGAAATTGACATCTTCCTCCAATCAGCTTTGGAAGAGGGTATTGTTAACCAGTTGGTTGTATTTCATCTAACTGTTCCTGAACCCCAAATCCAATATTTATACCATTTGCCTAAGATACACAAAGATTCACGTAAACCACCAGGTAGGCCCATTGCTTCAGGGAATGGGTCCCTTACTGAACCATTATCAGCTTTTCTCACTAAGTATTTAAAACCACTATTGTCAGCAGTTATGGCTAGGATCAAAGATACCACAGAGTTTTTAAACATTATTTCTGAAATGCAGTTGGAGCCTGGATAGGTGATGTGTACCCTGGATGTGACGGCCCTATATACCAATATACCACATTGGTTGGGCCTGTTGGCACTAGAATTTTAGCTTAATCGATTATCACTTTATACCCCCGGCTTCAACACATTCTTATTGTGTCTCACTGAACATGTCCTAATCAAAAATATTTTATTTTAATGAGGGAATGCTATTGGCAGATTAAAGGACCCACAATGGAGGCTTCATTTGCCGCCTTTTATGTTGACCTTTTTATGGGCTACCTGGAGGAACAACTTATATATGATGTGACTCATAATTTACTTTTTGGAACAGATAGATATCTGGTGAAGGTACTTGGACGATTGTTGGATGGTGTGGAGGTCAGATGTATATCTACAGAAATGTTTAGATTATTTAAATGATAACAAATGGGGTATATATTTTACCCTACATCATGATGTGGGCCACATTACCTTTTTGGATGTCGATATCTCTAGGAATGATGATGGTACTCTTCATAGCAGTGTTTTTTGAAAACATTCACAATTTAACACCCTAATACATGCTACTAGTTTTCACCCACGGCACATTATTTATAACATCCCCAAATCACACTTTTTGCGTATGCATCGTATTTGCTTTGCAGATCAATCTTATGAGCATTACAAACAAGATTTGGTTAACAGATTTGTTGCACGTAGCTATAATAGGGAATGCATTTCCAGGGCTATTGACTGGGCATCCAGACAAGATAGGTCAGCCCTTTTGAAATATAAATATAAGGATCAGACTAGTAACAAGACAATGATATTAGTTACCACCTTTGGTAGTAGTAATTCATGTAATTTTATGGATATTATTCAGAAACACTGGGATATTTTGCATGCTGATGATAGGGTGAGTGATATTTTAACCTCCAGATGTTTGTTTTCATTCCGTAGAGGTAAGACATTGGGAAGTTATTTTAATCATTATAAAAACAAGAACAAATTTAATGTTAATCCTGTATACCAGTCTACGATTGATGGGGGCAAAGTTGCAGGTTGTGGGTCCTGTGGTCATTGTCTGTTTTGTAAACACATCCTTAAATCTAATACATTTTCCAGCAAAAATATTTCTAAAGTATATGATATTTGTTTTTTGTGTAACTGTAGTATGGATTGGGTGATCTATTTGGCCACATGCACTTGTTTGGCTTTTTATGTGGGACAAACCATACTCCCCCTAAGGTTACAAATTTCAGAGCATATGAGTGACATGAGGAATAAGAGACTTTCTAATGCTCTTTATAAACACTCTGTTAAACATCCCACTGCACAGTTTATGTTTTTTATCATTGATAAAATTGAAGGCTACAGGAGGAATAAAAGTGGATGGCATGGTACATTAAATAATAAAGAAAACTGTTGTAATATAAAACTGGGAGGTTTATTTTCCCCCAGTCTCAATGAGCAATTGTAATATGTCTATTCAGGTAGGGGGTTAGAGGATGGGCCACCATATATAAAATGCTGCTGTTATACATGTTTTTTGTTCACTGATGAAGGCTGTTATGCCAAAACCGGTTTTAATTTATGGGGTGTTGTGCTTTTGCATGCACCTCTTAACTGCGGTAATTGAATTCAATTTAACTATGTATGTTCCACCTTTGAGAGCTGGCTGTTTTTTCTTACATTGGATTTTTGTCTTTTGGGCCTTTGCACCTGCTGTACTTGCAGAGTTTGTCTTTGAACATGTCAATGTCCCTTACAGTAACACAGTGTACAGTGAGAACAGTAGTTAGATTTCAGTAGAGAAGTATGTCATTAGATGTGACAGTCATAATGATGTTACATTGTTCTGTGCACATATATGCATTTGTTGCACAACCTGTGTTGCAAAGTACCATTTCTTCAAAGTATTGCATTTTACAAATATTCCAGTGTCCAGTTTTACATTGGTATTGTCCATCTTCTCTTGTGGTACTTGTGACAAATACAATGCTCTCTAGATTGTATAACTAGATACATAGGAGGGTCAATGCCCAACATGTAAGACTTGCATGTGTGAGACTGTGCGTGATACTTGCTGTTGTATCTACTTCTCCTGAGAAGAATACATTTAGCTGTTCTCATAGTTCACTTATCACAATTTTTACAGAACCATCCTCTATGAAACACTCTGAGTTCATCCAGAAAAAAAGTAGACTCTCTCTCCTTAAGATTTAGGCTTCTTCTGTGAAGCTTGTGACTTATACAGTGCTCTATAGCTAGTGTATCTAGATAGGTAGAAGGTTCTATGCCCAACATGAAAGACTTGTGTATGAGACTGTGTGCATCCCTTGGCAGAGTATCTGCTTCGTTTGTGTAGAATACATTTATCTGTTCTCACAGCTCCCTTATCCCAATTTTGACAGAAACATCCTCTATGAGACACACTGATATGGTCATCTGACTAAAAGTACACTCTCTTCCTTCAGGAGTCAGACTTTTGCTGTGATGCTTACAATTAACACAGTGCTGTCATGACAGGTAGGAGGTTCAATGTCTAACTTGGAAAATATGCATGTGAGGGTGTTTACATTTAGGTGAACACATGGCCAATCAACATGTACTCTGGATAAATGTTTTAAACTGATAGATGACTCTACCAATTCCTAAGCCCACCTTTCATATCCACACTTCTTTGCAACACAAGGGTGTAGCTATGCATAATGGTCATTCTGTAAGAAGTACAATTTTCTATATATTACTAGAAGAAAACATTGCTTTTTTAGTCACTACTCTGTCCACAAATGTGTATATTAATGCTTCAAATAACAGTCTCATGGGTTGAAAAAATATCCATTTAATGTTTTTAGAGGGAAAGTGATGCAGATATTTCATAAATGGGGTGGCAGGAGAACATTTAAATTGTTCAAATGGCAAGTGCTCTGTGTGACATCAGAGAGAGCACATGATTACAACATTATGTTGTCTGCCTAGACCATGATTTAAGATACTGATGAGGTCATTCTTTTTGCAAGTGAACTGTTGCTGTTTAAATGTCAGACTTCTCCTGTGGTACTTGCATGTCTTACATCATTCTCTAGAATGTGTAACTGGATAGGTAGGATGTTCAAACACAGTAATGCTTAACTTCTAAAATTGTGATTGCCAATTGAATTGAATTTATGATTGTTCTACATAAATTCACAGTGGCAACTTTTACAACCACCAATTAGCTGTAAAAATAATGTTACCAGTTACATTTCCTTGACAATACACTGCTGATGTCATCCCTTCATAGATGCCATATGCCTTCATTTTAATCATTGTTCTCCTTTGCCACTGGCTGCTGATAATGCACTGTGTAAATGGATAGGCAGGTGGTTTTATTCAATCACTACTTCAATAGTGTGACAGTGATTACTATCATATACCACTGTCCACGTCACATTCACCTTTATGTAAACCTCTAATTATGAGGTTGAATTTCAGCAGCACTCTATGACACTAGAAAATCCTAGATCCCCAGGGAAAATAACATTTTTTGTCCTCACAATGATTACTTACTGTTAACATACTTGCAGTATGGCACATTTAGAGTGCAAATTCTCCAGTGTTGTGTGACTTTGATAGTGTGATACTGTAATGCATGAATGGCATCCGCCACAGTTATAATGTGTCCCTTTATAGTGTGAGAGTGCTCTACCATCCCTTTCATCTCAGAGATTATTTACCAAACATACATCTGATTTAATAAGTTGGCACAGGTTGATTGTAATAATAGTGGTAAAACCTCTACTGTGTTGCTTGTGATTCAGCTAAATGTCATATATCAATACAGTCACATGACAGCATTATATGACTGTACTGAAGTTATGTAAACATCATTGTATCTAGTTATCCACATCCATTTTATGCAGGACAATGATATAACATCACAGGTTGTGATTGCATGGCAGCAACATCTTTATTTGAGGCATGTCTGTGAGTGATACTGTGATTTGTGCATTGAGTACTGGCGTGTATGGCAGATCCACACAGATAAACTGTGGTTCAATATTGGGATGGTATGCGTCCTACACAATGGAAGCAGCTACCTTGTCAAAGAAGCAGTCATATTTTAATGCTTACTGTTGTATGGACAGTAACATGTATAGATCCTTTCCAACATTGTGAGTAAATCTGATTGTTCATATTATATTCATAGCTTCTGCTTTAATGCAAACATTCAATTTAGTTATTTGTGACAGTCTCCATTGTTATCTGATGTGGCACATGTAGTCAATATAGAGGCCTGGAGAGAGCCTTGCATAATACGCAAGTGTTTGAATCTGGTAACATCTGTCTGTCTGTCTGTCTATCAGACAACAGTACCCTACATAAACACAATATTTATAGCACATTCAAATGACCACCATTTTAGGCATTTTTCTACTAGGCAGATAATCCATAGATCTTCTATGTAGGAAAGAGTTGTAAGCCCTTCAAAGGTGTTCTTCATTATATGACTGATACACAGATTTCTGTGGTGATCATAGTTGCTATACATGTTTGTAGTATATGTTCTGGCATGTGTTAGAAAATAACAGGATGCAAATGTTTTTGTGTCATCTATTGCTCATTTGCATTACCTATTCACAAGATATATATGCTCTGTCTTGCATGTTCCCCCAGACATTTCTTTAATACTGCAATTGTGTTCATCACACTATACAGCCTAATGGTAGATGAGTGATTCCATAAACAGTTTTACTTTATAGCATTCTGCCAGAACATCATAAAACTTGATCGGTCCTCTGTTACAACACTTTTTACTGTGTTGCTGTTGTTGAATTACTGTTACGTGACTGTTTCCTGTAATTCCATGTGAGCATGCCCAGTACTACTACCTCAGAAATGTTTGCAAATTAGCAATGGCAAAACCAGACTGCTGACATGTCATCTGTTCTTTGTAATTTGTCACTTATGTATATTATCTGTTATTTGATTAGCATTTAGCATTTGCATAACTATTCAACACTTGCTTGCCTATTTCATACTTGTAGATGCTGAACCCATTTTGCTATTGGTGCTGTTGTCATTTCTTAGCAAATAATGTGCATTTCTGATTTACCTGACATCATAGCTGCAAGGTCCTTTTGTTCTTCTGTATACATGCTGAAGTGAGTAATACAGCAGTGTTCTCAGCTTGCATCCATAAATTCCCTGTATATACATATATGCAATAACTGCATTCTATGCATTCATCCCACAAAGTCTCTTCTGTCCTTGGTAATTGTTACCTCAAGTCCACTTTTAATTAATCCCTGGGATTCATGAAGCTCGGCGCAAGGCCGGCGTAAGGCTTGCGCCGGCTGTGCAGTGTATATTTGGAGTAGTCGCGCCATATGCATATTAATGAAGGCACGCAGCCGCCACAGCCACGTGCATAGGAAACGTGCGAGAGTGCAAGGGGCGTATCGAAGTTGCGCAGGGAGGCGTGTCAATGTCGAATGTCGAGGAGCAACCTAAACTGCTGAATATTATATTCCACCAGCAATAGTAATCGTGCCTATCAGTGTCCATGGATACTGAAACGTATGCAAAGCATAGTCCCTGCGAACAGAAAATGAAGAATCAAACAAAAATGCACAGTAAGGAATAATGGGTCCCTACCCTTGAACAAATGACATGAAAACCGTGTGCCCGTATTCCAACGTAGTGTTGATAGCTATACCATGTGGAAGTGAAACGTATCATATGTTAGTGCGCCGCCAGTAGGTACGTCCAGTCCAACGGAGAGGGTCACCAGCCGACCCATAATGTGAGGGAGGGAACATAGCTGTGCAGATGTGTCCATAACAAAATACACGAGGAGAAATGTAGATATATGTAGTGACCGTATGTTGAATCATATCCAACAAGTCATGTAATAGTCACATACAAAAGGTATGTCCGTATTTCACATACCAAATGTGATAGGAAATAGCATACGCATGTAAATGAAACAGAAGGAGCATATAAACAGCCATAATAATACGGACACATGTAGGCTGAAAGGAACAGTATGATCCGTACCGTCGACCAAGATTACCAGCTGTCCCACTTTGCGAGCGACACTCCCTCTGTGGGCAGTTGTGTCCTGACACAAACATGTAAAACTGGCAAATGTCCAGAGAATATAGGACATAGGACTTCCGTAGACATCATGAAATAGTTGCATTAAGCATATTTCACTGAACGTATATTACATAAATGTTATAACAAACAGAATAAGATACCGAAATGCTACAAGAATAAGCTTAGATATAGGCAAGAATTGTAAGTTCTATCTGCCGAACTGACCGTGGGTATGTGTCGGCCTGTAAAATATGCTGTGTTCACCGCAAATGTCACAGTAGGGTTGCCACCATTTCAAATGGCCAAAGTGGGACATGTTTGGTACAGACATCAGATTTTACAGGCCGACACATACCCACGGCCAGTACAAAGGACAGAACATAACTGTTTTGCCTACAGAAAAGCGTATTCTTGTAGCAGTTTAGTTGCTTATTCTGTTTCTCATAACATTTAGGTATTTCAGATACAGAATAACTGTTTAATGCAACTATCACATAAATTATAAGAAATTATTTTGTCCTAAAATCTCAGGACATTTGCCATGTTTACAATTACATGTCAGGACACAACTGCCCAAAGAGGGACTGTCCCTCGCAAAGTGGGATAGGTGGTAACCCTATGTCACACTGTGGCCAATTGAAAAGGTGGAAATACAGCCATCGACTGTGGGGAGGCATTGTCCACAACAGTCGGACATGTGTAAGGAATAGCTTGGACATAGGAAAAGGTGCCATCCTGCCAATGAGTTCAACAGCCTGGCAAAATCCAGAAGGCAGCCGTATAATCCGAATGTGTATGTGACACAGTTGAACGGGTAGTACCCGGATACACCAACCAAGTAATGAAAGTGAAGTATGGGCGTGTACCTATGTGCGTGAGGTATAGCATGTGGAAAGCAAACATGGCAGGGTAGTCCACACAACCATAAAGGTACCCGACACATGTAGGGTAGTCAATGTGTAACTCTAGCCGTGTCATGGGCCAACAACCAAAGTAGTGCTCTATGGGGTGTGAGGAATTCGCGTGTGAGGGGTGGGTGTTTAATGGTAAATTCCTCAAAGGTGATACTGTGTCGTATGCAGAAAAGGTGAACCGTAGGTATACGAGGGGGCAGTGGGTGAAGTGGAAAGAAACACAGCCACATGTAGAAACAGCTGCAAGACAAGCAGACAGGCCATAGTGTAGAACACAATCCCACAAACATATGAATATGGAAATATGCGAGACAAATGTATAGATACGTCACCGTCACATACCCACAGATGGGTCCTGATAGAACTGGCCATAACAAATGCAACACACCTGGATGCATAATGGCCTACCCAGCATACCCTCCACAACACACAACCTGCCACCATACCAGAATGTCCACCAAATCCAGCCATACTTGGTCCACTGGTTTGTTGCAGAAACAGCCACACACAGTGACCCCTACGCATATGTAGTAGGTATTGTCACCCTAGGCAGTGTCAGGATTGCAAACCACGTATCCCCTGCATGTAAAACCCCCTGCACGTTTTTGTGAAGTCACAAAAATCTTCGTTATCTAACTTGTTTTGGTCTAGTCCAATTTTTGGGATATCCCTCATGGGATGACCAACTTGTGTAAATAGTAGAATGGGTATGACGACATGATGTCCAATCCAGTAGATATCTGGACACAAATCAGAACATGCAGTGGAGGTCCATGACACTGTCCAGCCCTAAGTGGGCATGCATAACCTACCACCCAGGATAAAATACCTTCCCGTGATGCACGTGTCCAGACACGAATAGGAGGGAGAATATAATGCACACATTTGCAAAGTGGAAAATGGAATGAGGGTGAGGAAGACACTGACATAAACAGGTCAACCTTGATCAAGTGTGAGGGACACTGACTGTGTGCAGTCATGACCGACCATACCTGTCAACCTGTGTGAGCAAGATATCTGGACAGAGCCGTGAATATAAGTGAGACAAAGGTCCAAAAACAGGGACAATCTGTAAAGATAGCTCTTAGAAACATAGACATTTGATAGAATAACAGTTTGCACATTGGCATTAATGTCTGGAGTATGAAGTCTGAAACCCAACTGTCTGTCAGCACGTTCCGACTGCAGTCTGTAATGCTGAGCTACTGCTGTGCCAGAACACAACAGCATATTACAGAGGTCCGTGCCATACCACTCAACTGTCCGGATATTCGCAGAATGACTAGGGTCACCACCTGTCCCACTTTGCGAGTAACAGTCCCTCTGTAGGCAGTTGTGTCCTGTGAAAAAAATCAAGACATAGCAAATGTCCTGAGAGTTTAGGACAAAGTTATTTCCTAATTTTCTTTAATAGTCACATAAAACAGTTATCTTATATATGAAACATCTATATGTTATGTGAAGTAGCATAAGCAACTCAAATGTTACTAGAATAAGCTATTATATGTACAAAAAAGGTTAAAGTAATGTACTATGCATGGCTGTAGGTATGTTTTGTCCTAGAAAATCTGACATCTCTACAGAACATGTCCCACTTTGGGCATTTGAAAAGGTGGCAACCCTAAAAATGACCACAGGTTCACCCCATAGTGTTGGTGTGTGCCTCCGACAATCTGCACCACTGTGGTAAATAGCTGAGGATTGACGTCACTAAATAATGAGAAATATCCTGAGTTTAAGACTCCACAACCTACAGAAAAGTCATGCTAATGCAAAACCTAGTATTCTATCAACGTTTTAGAGCAATCGTTAAAATGTGTCCCTAATTGTCCCCCCATCGTGTAGGTTTTGCGCAGATTTGGTGTTCTAAGAGGTTGAGAGGTATGGTCCGTACATATTTACAGTAATAACCCTTCACACTTGTGTAATGTACAATTGCATACCTGTAGTCACTTCATGTCCAAAATAATAATCCCCGTATGACTGTATACAGGTAATAGTGAAATGTGAATGGGAACACCCCTCACTGTGGATTATGGACTGTAACAACCCCACCCATAATATGTAATGCCAACAGAATAAGCTGCTGACAGGTGCCCAAACACCTGTGTCTATAAACACAGGTAAAACTTCAAAATAGGGAGATAATCCCTGTCCATATGTTTCTTCTGACATTTGAACTCGGCCAGGGAAGTTCCGTTCACCAGGTGGACAAGCCTAAACCCAGATCACTACATGAACACCCTGACAATAAAAGACCTGTATGTGGCTGAACTATATGCCTTGGTGTTCTGCATATCCTTGGAGTGATTAACAATGCAGCCGGAGTCCACAGCAGTAGGCAATAGGGAATGTATAATATGTAGTACCGCCTTTTTCCCAGCAGGAGAATGGATGCCTGTGTTGTAGGTGAAGTGGTGAGGTGTATGTTGATGTAGCTAAGTACTATGGGTATGCATATCAATGAGGGAGAACACCAATAGAATAGTGGTTCCAGCATCCGGCCAATGTGAATGCAGTCCCGGTTGACCTACGACCACTGCACATATAACTTGAAAGTGTAATGAATGCGTTCGTGCTGTACACACATTTAAATATGTAAAGGTGAACGTGTGTTTCGCAGCAGTCCATAAACTGGAATACAGATATGTAACTGTTACGGTCAGAATTATGAAAGTTCACGTAAGCACAATTATCTATGAAACATGTGTAACCCACAATAAGGATATGCAAGTGCGCCTGCGCGTGTGTAATCTGCTCACAGAATAGAAAATTAATGGTGTTTTCCCCACATTCTACGTACATGGCTCATACCTGTTAACCCCGTAAAGTACGAAACCAGACAAAGCCATGACAACAACTGGTACAAATAGGGACAATCCCCAGATATTGCCCTAACAAAGATAGAAAGTGGATAGAATAACAGGTGTGTCACTAGCATGGATTCTCTGAAGGGTAAGAAGTCATAACCTGAAATGTTTGTCATTATTTACCAACGTCAGTCTTTAATGATATGCCACTAACTTGACACAAGGCTATAAAAAATGGACCAAAGATAAGAGGCAAACAGCTGTACATGCAGTGGAAATCTGTACAGTTGAAAGGTATGATATGGAGATATATATACGCATATATCCACAGACATAAACCAAAGCAAATTATGAGATGAGGAATGTACAGACATATGTATATATGTACATATATATGTCTATACACACACGATACATGAATAGATATATACACAACAAACATATGTCCCTGTACATATAACACATGTACATAAATAGGTCATGGTATAGCTATTATGGATAGACAGACAGACATGCATGAAAGGAGAATACACCGATGCTTTCCAAACCATTGCCCGGAAAGTACCAGTGTGACAGGGCCTGCAAGTTCTACACGTTAAACATGAATATAGGTGTCCTTTGCAGGACCCCAAAAATTGATCCTGTACAAAGTGCGAACCTTCATCAATGCAAAAGACGTCACAGCTGCAACTACGATATAGCTGTACATGCAACAGTAGCAGGTGCAAGGGTAATAACACATGGGTCGATAGAATGTATGACGTATGACCTGATATCCGCAGAGTGAGGAGTGCTCGGAAGTGTCCTCACACTTTATTATTGCTCACATTAAACATGCCTAATGGGTACTGTGGAGGGGTGTCAGGTATGGGAATCATGGGTATGCAGAAATGGGCCAAGGTGTTGGTTGGCACAGATCTATTAGGTACGCCCCATGGAAGTGATCAATATACCTATGTGGGTATAGCACACGCCTATATTCTCCAAAAAGGTGCAACCCATCTACTGGATATTGTGTAAACCATTGGGGGAAGACGTAGGGACCTATATCAGTGTCATGTAGGCAATTATCATGGATGGACATGCGTATGACCAAGATGGTAACCATACCTGCCAAAATGTCAGAATAAGACAGCTGGACTAAGGCATAGTACATGAAAGACAAATAGGGACTATATTAAATATACCCCAGACAAAGTCAGAACATTGATAGAATAATTGCATAGTCAGGAATATGAATGTTATGAGAGTTAGTAATCATGAAATAGAAATGTCAGTCATGATTACCTAACCGCACAGTCCATCATGCCTTGCCAGCAATCTACTAGAAAGGCACATTATCATGACAAATGTAACAGAATCATAGGTCAAACCTAGGGGCGTATACCCATAATGTGTACAGGTGAGAGGTATGAAGGTAACCCGTCCTAATTAAATGTACAGAACTAGTGA
Source organism: Protopterus annectens (assembly GCF_019279795.1). Taxonomy (NCBI): domain Eukaryota; kingdom Metazoa; phylum Chordata; order Ceratodontiformes; family Protopteridae; genus Protopterus; species Protopterus annectens. Next base: position 601,675,325 of record NC_056745.1, read on the forward strand.
TACTAGGTGGACAGGTGAGAAGAAAGACGTCAAGACAAATGACAAAACATGTACAAGTCAAAAGCATGTATTTCCACAAATGTGAATGACAACGTATGCCCTGTGAAAGTCAATGTGGAAGGTTAATAGACTCAAAAGACATGTGTCCCTCAGGGTGTCATGCAGTGTCAGCGATACAGTGTCCAGTCCCCCATACTCGTACTTGAGCTCTGTCACTGATGGAAAGCGCAAATACAGGCGTACACATAAGGTACATGATAGAATAATTAGTGTGGTTAAGCACCTGTTGGCCTGTGCGAGGAATATAACCCTCTGGGTGGGTGTGTCTTGCAATAGGAATGTAATGGCAACTGGCCTGTGATGGCACCATGTATTGTGTGTATTGGTGTAAGAAAATTGATTTCCAGTATCAGAAACATACCTCGCAACTGTACAAATGTGAAGATGTATGCCTCATATGTGTGGTGTGTTCCTCTTACAATCTGTATCTGTCTGCCAAATACCTGAGAACTGACGTCAATAAATAATGATAAAAATATGAGTTTAAGACCCCAAATCCCTCAGAAAGGTCATACTAATGCAAAACCTATAATACTGTCAACTATCTATGTTTGTAAGAGCAATATGTATAATCTTCCCCTATTTGTCCCCCCATCATGTTAGGCTTTGTACAGATGTTTTGCTCTAGGAGGTTGATAGGTATGATCAGAACCAGTTACATGTTTGAGGAAACAGCATTATCGACCGCAAGATAACTCAGAAGGTATGAAAAGTGCTGCAGTAGGAAGTTCAGTATTGGCCGCAGGTATGTGCTGACATGTCAAATGACACAGCAGTCTACATGAAGTACCTATAGGGCGTCACCTTTACCAGTGATGACAGTGGGACATACCCACAGCCATGCATACACCACAACTAGACATAGCACACAGCAAAGCCTAGGTCATGGTACACAAAGCCTCCGGTGTGTATGGATTGAGTGAGAGTACAGCAAGGAAAGATGACTGCCAGGCTATTCAGCAAACACCCGTAGGGGCATGCAAGACCGCCCATAACACGAACATTGCACGGACAATGTTGGTATTTGCAACATACCCCATTTGTATGTGTAAGCTATGCAAATGATGTAATTACGCGATACATGAAACAGTAAGCTGTCCGTGCAAGAGCAGAGTTATGTGTAGAAATGTACCTGGATGTTATGCGACTAACATTTTGCACGTTGCTAAACGGAGCAATGACAGCTGCAAATACAGTATGAATACAGTCGAAGAAGCATGCCAATATCCAAGTCCAAGGCCAGTGGCGGCTTTGTCCATTGGATATCCATAAACCAGTAGTTGTCCTCCCCTGATCCCTGGTGTGGAAGCATAGCACAGTGCCACAAGAATGCGCTGTGCTTCAAAACAAGACATATGTATAATATACATACAAAATGTAGGTTTAGTTAGATGTTAGTACGCCATGCAGATGAATGGCAAGCTGGGGACAACATGGCTACTGCGTACTGGTTCTTATGTGTGGAAGCGCTCTGTCAGAGATGTAACAAAGCATTTGTAGGCAATGTGAGGCAAGTGAGGCTGAGGATAGTGAATCACAACATGTCATGCCATATGGGCCAAGCCTCTACAGTGTAGTGTAGGTTAAGGGGACGATTAGAGTAGAAGATAGGTGACAACATGAGTGTGTATGTAAAAACACTGTAACCTCACCGGAGCAGTGTCACATGTGTGCTGTCAGTACTCAGTGGAAGAGGCGTGTCATGAGCTATCCTAGGGAAAGTCAGGAGACTGATGGTGTACGCCATGGATACCACCAATGTGACCTGCAAACCTGCCCACAGTGTGTCTATGCCCATGCGCGCCAGTAAGCCTGAGTAAGCATGTGTGCGCGCATGTTAGCCCATGTGCGCGTGTGGAGTGTGGAAGAACGAGTAAGCTAGTGTACGAATGGTGAAGCCCGTGTAATGTTGTGTATGCATTTGTAAGCATGTATACAAGTGTACTACACACATCACACACGTACTGCACACACAGACACACATGCTGCCAATACTACACACATCAGTGAAATGGCACATGGATGGAGAATACATCATCAGAAGTAACAGTGCTGTAAACTATGCTACAGTGATGGTCATAGCTGCAATGCATCATGCCTGCTGATATACACCTGGAAGTAACACACTGTGTGTTAACAGCATGCTAACATCAATACAGTGGAATAAAGCCACCGTGTGCAGCAGCACCAGGTTAGTCAGATCCTGCATCAATGTTACGCATCACAGGTGGTGGCACAGGTGACATCATATGCACAGGGTGTGGTGTTAACATTTCCAGAGCTGTCATTGAGCCATCCAATGTACACGTAGGTGTGTGTGTGAGGGACAACGGTTATTGCATGGCCCAATGGTGGTGCAATGGGTGTGTGTATGTGATAGCCGTAGCTGTTTGTGGTAAGTGTGTGTGTCTGCATATACACAGGTACTGCATGTGTCAGCCATATACAGGAGGTTGTGGGACAGTCACAGACTGTACCTGCCAGGCTGTAGAGATCCCCATTACTGGCCATGGACACCCCTCCATGCATCCAACACAACCCAGTCCTGCACCTGTCAATGTCTACACATACAGTCCAGGGATCTGTACCACAACCTGTGGATAAATGTGAGTCTGTAATGTTAACCTGAGGTGCATAGAATTGTCTGTTATTACAGACTGATATGAGCCATACTCACACTCCACTGTAATAACCACTGCTGACTGTTGCCAAGATCTGCATAAGACCATTCAAAGGTGCTGTACTAACATTATTTCCAATGCCCGTGTAATACCCAGCAACACAATAACCGGTCACTACACATGTATAACCCACGATCACTACAGCACACAGTATGTGCACTATCACAGAGCCATAGCAGATGTACATACATCCAAGGTGCTCACGTACAGATAATGCAGCACATTCAAGAGTGATAATCCCAACATACATATCTATATACCATATACATTTTATATATATATATATATATATATATATATATATATATATATATATATATAGCTATATACATACATACATATATATATATATATATATATATATATATATATATATAGATACATACACACACACACACACACACACACACACACACACACACACACACACACACACACGTGGCAGGGTTGGGAGAAGAACACAAATGTAAGCACTGTACCACACGACAGCATTACGCAGTTACAGAACGCGCTACCGTGATCAGTGGATCACATGATTCACACAGGCACACGTCTACCCTGCGGACAGCAGCATCAAAGGCAAAGACGCCACATGGATGTTATGGAGAGTGAATACTGTAAAAGCAATGTACTGTTGTCATGCAGCTGGAAACACACACACACACACACACACACACACACACTTGGCAGGGCTGGGAGTCGAACATACACCTAACTACCCTAACACACTACAGCATGACGCATTTACAGAATGTGCTACCTACCGAGATTACTAAGCACAGCAGTCCCAGAGGCAGACATCTAGGTGCGTGTCATCATCCGCAAAGGCAAAGATGTCGGTAGGAAACTGCTGTGGTGTGAGGCATCTAAAAGCAAGACTGAGTCCCCAGGCGGACGGGAGCATGCGCGCAAACACACACACACACACACACACACACACACACACACACACACACACACACACACACTTGGCAGGGCTGGGAGTCGAACAAACACCTAACTACCCTAACACACTACAGCATGACGCATTTACAGAATGCGCTACCGAGATTACTAAACACAGCAGTCCCAGAGGCAGACATCTAGGTGCGTGTCATCATCCGCAAAGGCAAAGATGTCGGTAGGAAACTGCTGTGGTGTGAGGCATCTAAAAGCAAGACTGAGTCCCCAGGCAGACGGGAGCATGCGCGCAAACACACACACACACACACACACACACACACACACACACACACACACACACACTTGGCAGGGCTGGGAGTGGAACATACACCTAACTACCCTAACACACTACAGCATGATGCATTTACAGAATGCGCTACAGAGATTACTAAGCACAGCAGTCCCAGAGGCAGACATCTAGGTGCATGTCATCATCCGCAAAGGCAAAGACGTCGGTAGGAAACTGCTGTGGTGTGAGGCATCTAAAAGCAAGACTGAGTCCCCAGGTGGATGGGAGCATGCGCACAAACACACACACACACACACACACACACTTGGCAGGGCTGGGAGTCGAACATACACCTAACTATCCTAACACACTACAGCATGATGCATTTACAGAATGCGCTACCGAGATTATTAAGCACAGCAGTCCCAGAGGCAGACATCTAGATGCGTGTCATCATCCGCAAAGGCAAAGATGTCGGTAGGAAACTGCTGTGGTGTGAGGCGTCTAAAAGCAAGACTGAGTCCCCAGGCGGATGGGAGCATGCACGTAAACACACACACACACACTTGGCATGGCTGGGAGTCGAACATACACCTAACTACCCTAACACACTACAGCATGATGCATTTACAGAACGTGATACCGAGATTACTAAGCACAGCAGTCCCAGAGGCAGACATCTAGGTGTGTGTGTCATCATCCGCAAAGGCAAAGACGTCAGTAGGAAACTGCTGTAGTGTGAGGCGTCTAAAAGCAAGACTGAGTCCCCAGGCGGATGGGAGCATGTGCGCAAACACATACACACACACACACACACACACTTGGCAGGGCTGGGAGTCGAACATTCACCTAACTACCCTAACACACTACAGCATGACGCAATTACAGAACGCGCTACCAAGATTACTAAACACAGCCGTCCCAGAGGCATACTTCTAGGTGTGTGTCATCATCTGCACTGACAAGGACGCCGACAGGGATTGTATAGAGAGTGATCAGTCTGAAAGCATACAGACATATTACTGTCCCATGGTACACGTAGACAAACACACGGCAGTGGTGTGATCATGGCAATGTAAGATTTACGGTGCACCACGACAACATGACATAGTCACGGGACACCCCACAGACAGTACACCCTTCAAGATAGTCGACCAGTGTGTACTCAGTAGGCATCCATCGTGACATTGAAAATGGACATCTGTTGCCTGGATGACCACCATGGCTATACAGGATGTCAACGGCCATGCACAGAGGGACATCACCGACACAAGGTGTCACTGGGCATGGCCACATGCTTAGTAATACACGTCCGTTCGGACTGTACTGTGTGTCGATCTACACAACGGCGTACTGGGCATGCTCACACAGTTAGCAGTTGCAAAGGGCCGTCTTGCATGCGGACAGAGTCTCAACTCGCAAGGGCTCAGTTGGGACTGTCATGTGTGTCCATCTACACAACAGCGTACTGGGCATGCTCACACACGTAGCAGTTGCAAAGGGCAGTCTTGCATGCGGACAGAGTCTCAACTCGCAAGGGCTCAGTTGGGACTGTCATGTGTGTCCATCTACACAACAGCGTACTGGGCATGCTCACACACTTAGCAGTTGCAAAGGGCTGTCTTGCATGCAGACGAAGTCTCAACTCGCAAGGGCTCAGTTGGGACTGCCATGTGTGTCCATCTACACAACAGCGTACTGGGCATGCTCACACACTTAGCAGTTGCAAAGGGCCGTCTTGCATGCAGACGGAGTCTCAACTCGCAAGGGCTCAGTTGGGACTGCCATGTGTGTCCATCTACACAACAGCGTACTGGACATGCTCACACACTTAGCAGTTGCAAAGGGCCGTCTTGCATGCATACGGAGTCTAGACACGGAATGGCACAGTAAGGTATAACTGTCCCCATGCACAGAGCGGTCACACACATGCAGTGACCAGTACACACTCAGCTGCCATCACAGCTGTCACAGGTGCAGATCCCAGACATACACACTGCAGTCTACACTGTAGCCCTCGAGACATCACCATGTCATTGCTGCAGCAGTACACAGCCATACATTACCACAACACCATGTGACACATGACCAGTGGACTGTACAGAGGTCTACAGCAACTGTGCAGGGTACACATGCACTGACAGGGTTCCAACAGGTGTTATGCATTGCAAGTATACCACTATACATGACCAGGTCAGCTCAAGACATACCAGGGGCCCCCGGTCTTACACAGCTGTGACAGATGAGTGCTGCTGTACACCAACGAACACACAAGTTTGGATATGTCAAACATGATTGTAGTGGATGTGTGCATGGACCACACACACAACACATATGTACATAGCTAAGCCTTTGCTGTCCCCCGTGCAGAACAGTGGCCTAAGCAATCATACGCATGCAAATGGAAGGTGGGTCCATGTCTGTTGAATGCTCACAGAACAGGAGGTAGCAATGTTGATGGAGGACACATTCCCCTGTAGTAGTCGCCCATGACACCCATGATATCATACCACAGTCCATGTGTCATGTATGTCAACACACATGTCCACCAATAGCAATGCATACAAACATGGCTACAGGAGACACATGTAGGACCAATGCACATGTACAATCTGTGCTGTGCATGCAGCAACCATGCATGTGCAGTGGCCGATATCTGTAACATAGCTGTGCCTAACTACAACATGCAGTCGCAATGCAGCCCCATCATTGACACCTGTATATGGTGACATACAGACAGTACAGTTGGTTGTACATCACGTATGGAGGGATCTGTGTACATAAAGTGGTGATCCACCTGTGTAGATGTATGTATGCCGGGAATGGCTCACAGGTGTGTCACACGCCACCCTACCATGCCGTGTGCAAACAGTACGCTATGTCACTGTTACTTGATGGTGATGACTTAACGCATACACAGCGGTCAGGTGTAACCAACTGTATGTCACGTGACACCTGTATCACTGACATCCTCCCGTGTGCACATAGCCACACAATTGCCAGACATAGCATTGGTACACATACTGCGGACAGTACCGCTGCATGTCTATCAAACGGATCATCATATGGCAGGTGCATCATTCCCAGCATTGCCATGTGTGTCTGCTTGTGTGACCACACATACCACATATGGTGGGGACTACGTCCCAGATGTAACACATCCCTGTACACCGTTGTAGAGATCTGTACATACTGCAGTGTGGAAAGCATGAGGTTGGCAGGTGTGGTGCATCACACACATCGGCTATCCGTACACGCATATCTGGTCACCACAGTGTGTGTGTGTGTGTGTATGTATGTATGTATGGCTGTCTGGTGCTTGGTGTGAGGGTGTATGCTACCATACTGTGAAAACAGGATCACTAACCCCTCATGGTGATGCAGTCTACTACCCTGTTGATGCCATCGGTCCCAGCATACTGGCTACCTGTGCATGTCCCTTCTCTGTGCCACGTCGTGTGGGTGCAAAGTACTGTGAGGGTGATGACCACATAGGCAAGGGTCCACACATGAACACTATGGGGTGTGTTATAGTGCTGTAGACCCTGTGAATGTGGCCATGTTCCTGTACTGTGACAGGGTATTACTGCTACACAGTGTGGCCTCATGCTATCAGGTGGCCTCTAATGTCATCATTGGCCTGACCGCTGTGTACAACCCCTGCACCATGTCAACATACCTGTAATGTTTTCTCTGTCCACTGTAGCCTGTTCAACTGACCACAGGCTTCAGGTGCAGTATATGTCGCGGACATCTGTGACATCTGTGTCATGTTCGACTGTCCAACAGTCAGGTTGAGGGTACGTTTAGCATGCTGATATTGCCATATGTGCCTGTGCATACTCCACAGTTACACATGGGGGACTGCAAACACTGCTACCTGTAGGCACATGCCAGTACACCATAGGAGGGAACCAGGGCATTACCAACATGCTGTTACTGTTGTAACCGAGACACATACTGTGAACATATCACAATGCATGCTGCACCTGGACTACATGGTATGACTGGTGCATGTTGACAGTACACCACTGATGTCACATACACATCTCTCAGTATTCACACACATCCAATGCAACATACACATCCCCCAATATGCATACACAAGTAATGTTAGATACACCTCTCACATCTCAGTATTCACACATGACCAATACAACATACACATCCCGCAATATGCATACACAAGTAATGTTAGATACACCTCTCACTATTCTGTTCACCCTGTGCATCAGACCATATGAGCATATCCCTGCACCGATGGTGTGGATGACAGGGATGCGGCACAGGCATCATCATATGCACAGGGTGATACTGTTTGCCAGGGGCATAGGCTGCTCCAATGGATGACATCATGTGTGCAGGTAAGGGCCAATGATTTGTATGGACATGTCTGTTCCGTATGCATGTGGGTGTTGTGGAGCCCTACAGTTGTGTTTGCTGTGTGCGTGTATGTGTGCACACAGTTCTGTCATTTGTGAGGCCTATACAAGGGTATTATGGACAGCTCCAGATTGTACAGACCAGGTTGTACAGCTCACTGTGACCGGACATGGCCACGTGTCCTGTGCCTGCCAAGGGTTGCAGGGGCACTACCAGGCAGAGGTACAGAATGGCTACTGTCCAACGACACATGGCCACTGGAACCGTGTCCCCACCGGGAACATCCAGGGCCATGCCCACATGGCCTGCTGTGACCTGGTGTGGACATCGCAGCACCAGCTGCACTGCTACTGCTACCGGCACTATGGGAGCGGCCATGTGAGGTGACACGATCACGTTGACCTGCACTAGGTGGTGTAGCTGGCCTACGTCCATGTGTCCTATGCCTCACCCCTACCAGATGTTCCAGCACAGACAGCTCACACTCACGGATTGCCATGCCATGGTCGAGGATTCTGACCATGTCACCCAATCGCCTGTCCAGAACATCAGCAAGCTGCTGTTGAGCACCTGCCAATGCCTGGATGTTGTTGTTTAGGGTACTGATAGCAGCCCTCTGCAGCCTCTGCCCTTCTCTGTTCTGCCATTCGGCACGTGCCTGTGCCGCCATTACAGTATGGAACATGCGTCTGGTGATCCCAGCTGCTGCGCTATGTCCTGCAGGTGCATGTCTGCCAGAGGTCCTCCTATGAGCAGCACCAGCAACATGCCTGTGTGGCACATCTGCAGTCAGTATACTGCCACCATGGTGTGGAGACACATCTTCTGTAGCCACCACACATTCCTGTTCAATGCTAACAAATGCTGACTGCCCTTCCTCTATGGCCACTGTAGATGCAGTATGTGTTGGCAGCTGAACTGTGTGCGGGGAAGAGGGGGACATAGCTGGGATGGCAACCGTTGGCACAGATTCCGCCCCTGACATCCCTGCCTGTACCTCGTGCATATGTTCATCACTGCTAGCATCTGTGGGGACACTATCAGATGGACCGCAGGAGGGTAACGCACCTACATCACCTGTGAATGCAAAGAAATACTCTACATTACAATAGACACACACACACTGACACTCTGACACACACACTGACACACTGACACACACACCGACACACACACTGACACACCATGCATGTGAGATGACAGATGGCATGCAGCATGCTTGTGATACAGCTGACAGCATGCAGCTCAGACATCAATAGTGTTTGTAAGCATACCCCCTGGAATGCACACTACAGCAGGCAGGTGTCATATCATTATCCATGCAATTCACACGATCATGGTAGTATGCATGCATCCCCGTGATACACCATGTGGACCAGAACAGGATAACAGTACACATGGTTGACGTGACCTTGACATGTAATCTGCTGACATGTTCATTAACATGCATGCATGCCTGACACAATGGTGTTGTGACACATGTACAGCATCATACTGGGTATCACATTTTTTATTTATTATTATTTTATTTTTATTTACGCTGGTTGACGGTCCATTCTGTCAGAATGTCCATTTCAAACTAGGCCGGGAGAAAAACACAACTCAATGTACATATACATAATACATAATAGATAAATAAGGAGGAAAATAAGAAAAATACATAGAAAATATATAAATAAGAACAAAATAATAACAAACAAAATAATTCACAACTAGTAATTAGTGGACAATAGAGGTGGGGTGGGAGGTGGGAGAGATACTAGGGATGATAGTCAGTCAACTACCATGGATTAAGGAGTCGGTCTAGCGTTGTTGGTTGGGTTTTAGTCTGGTTTAGAGCAAGGGCATAACCAGTGTGATTTCAGAAATTGGCTGAGGTTAATTTTGAAGACATTGTGGTGTTGTCCATATGCCCTACAGATAGAATGCATGTTGAGCAAATGTGCATGGGCATGGTAGGGGACTGGGCCATCTACATTGCTGTACAGTGTGATGTACCGACACTGTGCCATTGCATGGCATCATGAGGCGTCTATATTGCTTAACAGTGCATGTTATGTACACATTGCATATCCAGAACTGCATGCATACCCATGACATACCTGTGGATTATGACCTATGATGCTGAGGTGTATAAACACCCAACCATGCTGTGTCATGTGACAGGTCACTGGAAGACATACAGATGACACCCCTGCACGATGACTACAGAGTATTAGCTGCCTGGCAACCATGTCCACACATAGCGGATCTGTCACGTCACCATTTCACACATGACATTGATGTACCACGCACACATGGTGCACAGCTAACAGTGATGTCCTATGGCAGGGGGGAAAAGTACAGTTTCTGTGGCCTGGTGTCACTGTCAGTGGAATCTGTGAAGGTGACTACCATCATGCTATGACACAGACATCATGTTCAACACATCTTATGAGGTACATGTCACTGACACCTCCACTAGCTGTGCACAGGCATTTATGATGTGCAGCGTACCACATCACCTGTACAATCGGTCTAGTATGGCTGTACTTGGACCATGTGTGGACAAAGTGGGACAGGGTGTATCCACATCCCATCTTCTGTGTGGCTACGTGTCTCTGGCCATCCCCCATGGCCATGTGTGCACATGTGTTGGTCATGTATGTGATGGCCATCTATCACACATGTCTGTGTTGTCCCATATGACATACACCCATAGATGTTGGTTATGTCACCATTCACAGGGCTATGCAGACAACAGGTGTATGTGTGGAATGTGGGGTATGGGTTATGGGAAATTGTGACAATATTGCAACCAAAACACTACATGTCTCAGACATGTCGGATGGAACATCACAATGTGTGAAACCATTGCAGGGGCATATAACACAATAGTGATGCCTGTGGTCTGCCCATATCACTGCTCACTGTGCGGTACTGGTTTGTGTACCACACATGTTGTTCCACTGTATAGTACATATGCCTCCATTGTAGAACACCTCCACCGTTGTATGCACAGCTGGACACACATGTAGCAATGACAAATACTGTAGTTTCATGTCTGTGTATCATTTCAGTTTTATATATTGCACATGGGTGGCCTGCGTGGATGATGGGTGATGTGACCTGTATATCCATGTATTAACTGGCCACATGGCAAAATCTATGCTTTGACATGCCTGATACTGATGATAGACTCACCTGCAACAGACTCTTGTCTGTGTGGCATGCCAGAGGTACCTGTATAGGGTGACACAGCAGTATGAACATTATCCATGACTGTATGACAGCCACAGAGTGCACAGTGCAGGTTAACACATTCGCCTGTACAATAGCATATAGTCAGCACATGTTTGCATACCATACCTCTCAACCTCTTAGAACAATAAATGTGAACAAAGCCTACTATGATGGGGGACATATAGGGACAACTGTGACATATTGCTCTTACTAACCTGGATATTTGATAGACCAATAGGTTTGCATGCACATGGGTTTGCAACAGAATGTGCAGTCATAAACACTACTGTATGTCATCATTTAATGACTCCATTCCTCAGCTATTTGCCAGAAAGGGACAGATATTAAGGGGAACACACCAACAATATGAGGCAGACATCTGGACATCCTGCAAATACCCGTACAGTTCAGCGGTATGGTGCATACACAGGGTAGCATGAAGCATGTGTGTCCACATACCTTGCATATGTTGTTACATTACATGATGTACACTGACACATGCACGTACGTGGGATATACTGGCCACATGTTCAGTACTGACTTACTCCACGATGGCAGCTACTGTTTGTGGGGGCTGTTCCGAGGGTGTTCCCAGACTGGCCAGTAGCTCCTCTGTGTATGTGAGTGGAGGCTGGGTTGGTGGCCCACCACCCGTACCACCGTGTTCCCTGGCGATTGCAGTGGCACGCTATTTTGCATGACGTATGAGGTCCGTGCAGTGTCTGCGCACCTGCTGGTAGGTGCGGTTGTGGCCACCCACTTTGTTGACCCTCCTGCGAAGATCCTGCCACAGGTCATCCCGCTGCTGTGCATGCTGTGGCACATGGCTAAATAACACCTCGTAGTTCTTATGGAGGTACAGTATTATGACATCATCCTCCTGCCGGCTATATGCTGGTAGGCGTGTACGCGGCATTATCTGTAAGACATGATGAAGGTGGCAGGTCACATTTACAGACATGTACAGTGATACTGCTGCACATACATTCTAGTACATTCACACAGTTAACTTTGCAAATCAACATGACACTAACACGACTGGCATGTATGTGTCCCACACATGTAACACCCAGTATGCATTGGATATCATCCCCATATATGTGTGTTACCTCATTAGTGTTCCTACTGCATGTGATGTCAGTCTCCATGTGGACATGTCTGTTTGCATGCACTGGTGTTCTTACCTATCTACCCATGCCTGATGTATCCACGGTAATACTGTTGACCTAGATGCTGTGGATATGTCACATATCAACACAGACACAGCCTTACTGGACTTGGGCAGTGACAATGCACCAAGTACGCATGGAAACCTGTAAATGCATCTGTTTTTCCATAGACATCTACACTGCACAGCTGTTCAACATCCTGCCACGGATCACCTGTATTGCACATGTGATAGACATGGGACAATGGCTAGTCGGACGTCATTCGCAGGTAAGGTTATCGGCTATAACATGTACGGGCTGGGTTTCCTAGCTGTATCCGACACCCATTACGCCCCCACGAGGGGCATCAGTGACACATTACTGATCCAGATAGATGATACTACATCTACCATACGGCCATCCCACCATGTATGGCAGGGATGATATGTGCAGCTACGTGGACAGGGCTGCATGGTATGGTGAGAGTATGTCACAGGTATGGCACAGGGATCTGTCCAGCATGTGGCCATCCTAGTCGTAAGACGGTGGTTGTCCATGACGTATGTCTTTCAGATCAGGCTATGGACATGTAGCATGTCTAACAGCATAGTGTGGCATATGTCTGTATGCAAGGTGGATAGCATGCTGCATACTGGAAGTGAGTATTGTGGAGGCTGGTATCGGCCATCCACGCATGGGCCCTACCCCTGGTGGTGATGTGTATTCCAATATTGGTCACACCTTTGCTGTGTATGCCTGTCCAATGATCTCCGTGCTCATGAATACCACCCTGTCATGTCATGGGTACCTCGGATGACTACCTAAAGGGCCAGGGAGATGTCTCCAGCTCAGGGAGGTGTACTACACTACACCATCCCTAACACAGTGTCCATACTGTTGACCACAGCCTAGGTGTTTCTTAATGGGTACGGGGGTATTCCCCTAGTGGTGTCATTGCTGATATCATCCACCAGAATGTGCACATATGTCGCACACATCACACACACAGCCCATTCTGTATGTTGTTCACAACACTGTGACAACAATTGCCCATAGGTCATGGCCATTCACATCATCACATACACAGATGGCTGACATTTGTCTGTGTGGTATGGGCTACAATGCGGGTGTGGTACAACACATTAACCCTGGTTTACTGTAGCTGACACCGTGTGATATGCACATGTCACTGTAGCACCTTTGGTAGTTGTGAGTCCGTCAACAGGCCACTAGTAGAACACTCCTGTGACATACACAGGCATCTGTAGCCAAACATCCGTACTGTCTTGTACATCTGTACTGCTAACATCTACATTGATAATGGTTCATGGACCTGCAGACCATACCCGGCAGTGTTCTGATGTGGTGCCACCAATCATGACTGTTGTCAACACTTGTGGGTTGATAGTATACAACACCCTATCTGTAATGTATGGGCATGCTCAGCACTTGTTCAGAGCTTCTTGGCACATTATGAGCTACTGCTTAGTTGAGCACCCATTTCACACCAGTCCTCACAGGTACACTGTCTGTCCATACATTTCCAGCTTGATAACTGTACAACAGCTGTCATACACACATCACTCACATACCTCGTGAGACATGGTGGTTTCTATGGCCTGTCAACCTGCCAAGTACCACTTATATACAGGCATGTCCAACTGGCACGTACCAGTGCTATTGCCTGTCACTATGATGACTATGTTGTACATGTGGCAATAGAGCTATTCTCATGTCCACAGTCAATGCACACCTCCCAACTTACAACAGTACAGTCTGTGGGGTATGCACATATGCAGCCCTGCTGGGGGTTATACTGTCACCAACCCTGACTGCACCTGACAATCATGTGGGGTTGTGCAACAATGCACCCCACACATCACATGGTCCCACATGATCCCCACCGCAGGCCACACATATGGAGATACCTTGTACAGTACCCCTCCATACTCTGTGTGGGCACCGACGACAACCCACATTGCCAAACACAATCACACCAACCTGTAGCCCACAGACACGTGTGCCCATCACATACAGCCAATAGAGTGTCATAACATACACAGCACACCTGTCTTAGGTGACTGTCAGCAGTCACACTGCTGTTCCACTCAGCAGGCTACACAAGGCGATAGTCACTTACATCCTGCTGTCCAGTAACTGGTTCTGCAACATAACCTATGCACACATGCAACACGTCAGCAGGTACGATGTGACTCCCTTTCCATGTTTGTGTGACTGAAGTTGTCACTCATGACACAGACTACGTGTGCAGGGACATGCGATAGCCCACCAGTGTTGTCACCCTGATGGTGTGGTCCACACCCTGGGAAGCATTTTGCGGTCATCCGGACCTGTTACCACTGTACTACGAACGACTGTGTCACTCCCAACAGTTGTCCATGCTTCTGCTGTCATTCCACAGGCATCTAGTATACGTCCACTTTGACAGACCCGGCCAAACAACATGATGCTGTGGCACAGTTGACCTGCACCTGTCAGCCCTGGGAGTACGGATCACATGTTGGACTCTTGCTGCTTTTATACTGCCTGTCTTGCACAGTGCCCAATAACAGTCACCACCAGAATGGGAACTGGCTAGTGAAGCATGTGGTCATGTCACACAATGCTTGACATCATCCTCTGTGACGCAGGCAAGGCACACCTGATACTGCACCACTGCAATATCTCTGCAGTGACTGGGACCTGCATCTTGGCTCTGTGGAGCACACCTGCAATGACTGGGTATAGACAGACAGTACCTCTCAGGCACGTACCTGGACTGGCACACC
Source organism: Protopterus annectens (assembly GCF_019279795.1). Taxonomy (NCBI): domain Eukaryota; kingdom Metazoa; phylum Chordata; order Ceratodontiformes; family Protopteridae; genus Protopterus; species Protopterus annectens. Next base: position 601,690,779 of record NC_056745.1, read on the forward strand.
CACAGCTGAGGTGTCCCCATATTCCACTATGTTGTACACACATCCCGGCTGGTTACTTCGCACAATGCATCACAGGTGCTCCATGTGCATATAACTGTGTCCGGAACTACTGCTGCTACTAATATGAGACTGACAGTAACCCACACTTAAATGTGATAGCCGCACATGTACTGACACATTAGGCGTACACTGTGCATGAGTCATAACCTCCACTCAGCTGGTTCGACCCATACACCACCTCCAAGACCAACAGTATCCTTGACATGGACACTACCAACATGTGCCTGCTGTTCCACACCTGCGGTTATCCCCTCATTGGTGGAATCTGAACATCTGCTATCCACCCTTGTTAGCCACATACCGGCACCACACACTTCACGGCATACACAGTAGATGAGTACTACAACACCAACTACAGGTGTCGTATGACAGCGGTAGTTGTTGTTGTGACACACATGCAGGTGGACAATGCACATGCAAATGCTGAGACATACCCCAGTGCACTTCAATAGCATGTGCACGACAATGTGGTTCATGCTATTCCACACAGAGCCATGCTGGTACACACCAGAATACAGACGACACTCTGGGGGTGCAGTCCCACGGACATACTTTACAACAACAGGTGGGGGCTGTTACACAGTGGTGTACATTCCCATGGGCGGGGTGACTCACTGGTCAGCCTCGGTAGGGCCACAGGATCCCACATCACATACACCATAACTAGCTAGATACACATTACTGCGACACATTCCAAGATGTACCACAAGGCATTATGGTGGTATGTCGGTAGTCGTATGTAATACCCACATCTGCTCACACATACAACTGTCACTCTGGAACATGACAGTAACAGGTGATGTTGGCAACATGCTTCATTGCTAACATTACACCCTGTCACTCCCTGCAGGGCCACATTCCTTGCAGGTACATTGCGGTGTACCTGCAGTCACACCTACACAGTACTGACCTGCACTCTATATGTCCTAGGACACAGGCCCCTTGTCACCCTGCAATATCCCAGGCTGTGATGTCCACAGAACTCTGAACAGTATGTCTCCCCACTGGGACACATTATTCAGTAATAACCTTGTACCAGACATTGTGGCCCCTGACTGACACACAGCAACAGTAACACTCCTCACAGGTGGTGCCACACTGCATGACTGGGACTATTGCCCTACACACCTCACTGGACTGTTATGCACGGCTATAGGGCACATCATCATGGACATCATTCGTCGAGTCTTTGTTGTGCTCCAGTCCTTTGATGCCAGCTGGGTTGGTCTTGTTGGGGTCACAGCATGCCTCCTACACCTGTTGAACACCTTTCCTACAGTCGCCAGAGTATTTGATGATGACGCGGGTGTCCACACAGCCTGCATTGTCCTCTTGCTGCCATTCAGCACCATTTTCCATTCTGGTATTGACTACATCCACATCCACCTGCACATCACAACATATGCCTCCGGATGTTATGTAATGTGGCTAACTGATGGGACACACAGACTGAGGGTGGCATACCATATCACATACCGCAATCCAGTTACACTTGGCTTACCACAGTCCTCAGTCATGGGGCCCTCATGTTCAGTATATGCTTCCCTGAGGTACAGGCTACCACTGAGGGGACTTCCCTGCCTAGCTTTACAGACCACTGCATGCCCAGTGCCATTGTTGCTCCACCAGCTGATACAGACCCCATCCATACGGGTGTCACTGTGACAGATACCGATATGAACATCATGACCTCTACCTGCATGACACTTGGTGTGAACATCACCTTTGCAGTACACCATCCTCCCACAGGTTATCACATAGGTGTTAGTCCCCTACATACATGTTGCATTGTACATATTTGTAAGACACATGTATGTCGCACACACTCCTGTGATTACCACATTGCCACTGTGGTGTGGATATCCTTCTACATGTTTACACATGTCTGTACTGGGTGTGTAGCTGGTACATAGACACCCATTGTACCTCTGAACACCGGACGTATACACACATCCATGGGATAGGGTGTACCTTACACAACAGCTTTACATAACCCAGCATTAAAATGCCATGATGTTTATTGAGCTACAACTGTTAATGTATACGGCTTATGTACAGACACCACGTCTGTACACATTTGCAGACTACATACTCAGGGGTGACGTCTGCTGCAAAGACAGGGCCCATGTCTGCAAATATGTTTATGGATATACTCCGCATACACGACATACACAATAGCCATTATGACCATTATGCTCATGGATATGTGCACAAACGCGACTGTGTGCGGCATGTGCTTGGGGTTGCATTCCCAGACCGGACAGTCACCATGCTTTGGGACATGATTCCTATGTACATCACGCATGGACAGTCAGTAGCAGTGTTCATGTGATACCTCGCTTGCTGGATGGTGGACACATGTACGCCAGGGATCACTGCAGTGGCTGTACTGTGCAGTGATGCAGGTTACACATGGCTCTTCTGTTCACAGGACACTACCCTGGAGAGGTGCCACTGGTGTGCACACTGTAGTTGTTGTTACACATTGACTTGCCAGGCTGCATGGTACCCCACTATGAACCTGTGCAGCTATTACATGTCCTTTGTGCATGGTTACTGGTATAGCCCTTCCAGTTAGACTGGCTGTCACGCTATTACAATGTCCCTTGACAACGGGCCATATGTATACTGTTATTGTACACGCCAATCATGTTCATGTTTGTCTGTCACATCTCTTCTGCTATTCTAGTATGGGAGTAATGTTTGCGTCCTTTGCAAATGCACAGAGTGGAGTACATAATTATTTCATCATAACTGTTTATACATATCTTAATTACATACTACTCACATCACTATATGATATCTTTGTTATGCATCATATGCCTGTTCTCCTGTGTAACATATCTGACGTATCAATCTACTGTACTATACATTACACATGTTTTACATGGTATCCCATAATTCAACCATTACTTGCACAGAGGGTCCACCTTAGACATGTCATTGACGTTATATGCCCATACACATGGGTACTGTTACAGTATATCTACATATACTATCCCCTGCTATGGCACGTACTTATTGGACATACCCTGCCACTGATGGCGGGTCATATGACATTGTTCTGTTTAACGCCATCATGTTGCATCCCTTGTGGTGTCTGTGCTGTTTACCGTGTGGCCCACTGCTGGATGCACATCTTCTACAAGCATTAGTATGATCAGCGAGACATCACTACATAAATACCATTCCCCACTTTATGCATGGCGGACACTGTTAATTACTGCAAACCAGACTATGCATACACTGACATTACGTAATACACAACATACTATACATACAGTTAGTGTTATACATACCTTGATATCGTTCTGGTGTTTTGTCTCTATCTTGCTCTTCTGTATCACTCTTTCAACTGTTATACGGTATGAGCATACAGTTTACATATCTGGCAAGTCATCCTTATATACGTCTATACCTGCAACATGTGGTTTACTGCCGCCAATTGGTGGTCCGGTGTGACTAATTACGTGCACTTCAGCTGTGCAGCTACTCCATTCGCCAATTACGTGGCAGCAGTGGGGTATAATTGTATTCTCCACTTGGGCGTTGGCCATTTGCCCTGCCTTCGGGGAGACGGCCTGTATTGTGTTTTGTTGTGTGTAATTGCAACTGCTTTGTGTAGAGCCAAGTCTATTTTGGGGTCATGTCCCCTGTGGATTATGTGTGACGGCTTGAGTATGTGGTTCTACCTGTGATTGTACCTGTCATCCCACCCGTCTGATAAAGGACTATTGCAAACACCTGTAACATCGCCGTTTGTTCCGTTATACAATGGATACAATTCTGCATGGCGCCTTTAAATGTCTCTCACAAGGTATGTCAACGATTCAGCAGATGTAATTGACTAACTAGATGTTTGGGCTGTGGTTACAGTCTGTACTGCTATTGTTTACAGTGTGGGGGATGTAGGCGGGTGTATGTAGCATATACAGATTTGTGGGGCTTGCATTTCTACGTAGTCCATATATATGTGTGTGGGCCCCTTCCCTAATTACAGTGCTATCACTTAATAGACTTCTATTATGGGAATTTACTTTGGCCCATTGTTAATTGGTTTCTATATGGTATGCAGGTGCGGTTGATACTTCCATACCTCCGGATGTACGGCGATATGTGCAGGGATATTTGTAAATTAACACAATCCCGTGTATGTCTGTCCCAGATATTTGCAGTCATTGCAGTGGTGTTGGTGTCAGACCCTCTGTCACATGGCTTGCCACCTTTTCTTATGGCCATAGTTGGACACTTGCGGGTCACACAGTGGTGTTTACAGGCTGACATATGGCCATGGTCAGCACACAGGATAGCACATACTTTTATCCTCATTACATACCTATTGTTCTTGGTCCTTCACTACTTATCGGTTTGCATGTAACATTTCCATTTCTTACATACAGGCATGATTATTTCCTGCAACTATTGCATATTATGTGGGACATACTAATGTCCTACACTCACGGACAGTTGCCCTTTCTAATGTTTCATGTCAGGACACACCTGCCCAGGGGGGGATGTCCCTTCCAATGTGGGACAGGTGTTTACCGCATGCCTACGGATAGCTATACCCACACCTACCGTAATCATCTACCACCGAGTTGCCACCTACAGACACACTATGCGGACACACACACACACTTTAGTCACATGGGAACACACATGGCACCCTCAACACACACATACACAGGCTACATCACTCACAACCACAGTTCTACATGGTACCTATGTGGACCGCACCGCCGACAGCGGTGACTACATGTCCTTACTATCGTCCTATTGCTCGTGGTTCTACTGTTCCAGTACTGTGTTCTTTCTGTCTTTCATCCTCCTGGTTATGCATGTTGGTGTGTGACACGTTCCATAATTGGCGGTATCCTGTTTATTTGTACCTCAATGGTGTTTAGAATGTCGTCGACCTATCTATATATTTGCAGATGCCATTGACCCCTTGTATATCGACATATATCACACTATCGCCCTTTCTATCTGTATTATATATGTGTAGATATATATATATATATATATATATATATATATATATATATATATATATATATATATATATATATATATATATATATATATATATATAGATATAGATATATATATATATATATATATATATATATATATATATATATATATATATATATATATATATCTCGGACAGGGGTGGTGACAGGCATGCTACACCTTTCATTGTGTGTTTGTCAGTGTATACTGTGTTTCCTGGACTCCGCACGTTTGTGTCTGTACCTGTCACATTACACACCTGCCATAGGTTAAGATTACCTCCCATCCCACTTTGCGAGGGACAATCCCTCTTTGTGCAGTTGTGTCCTGCAAAATATTTGTGAACATAGCAAATGTCCTGCGACTTTGGGACAAACATATTCCCTATTGTTTATGTCATAGTTGCATGACACACGTATTCTGTATCTGACCCACCTACATGTTACAGGACATGGAACACGTACCTGCGACCATTACTAGACTATAAGCTTTTTATCTATGCAAAACACTGTCGTTCTGGTTTTCATCCTGGCCAGGTGTGTGTCGTCCTGCTGACATCTGGCGTATGTCCCACATTGGTCATTTGAACTGTGGCAACCCTACCATACGTACATCTTGCCAAGCAATAGTGTTGGGTGAGTCTGTACATGACTGCCTGTTCCACTCCTGGCAGTGGTCGTTTTACCCTTCAGAGCAGGAACTATTTGTTCAGGGGTGACTAATGCTGGTGTCACCTGTTCTGTACATCATTGACCGTGATCTGCGCAGTGTTCATTGACACTTAGCCCTCTTTCGCGCATATCCGTATAGTTGTATTTAAACATCGCTTACCAGCTGTGGGCAATACTTATTCCTGCTAACGTGTGCTACACATATTCTGATGACCTGCATCCAGAATGCATTACCTGTGCCGTCGGGATTATGTGACATCCCTTGTGGGACGTGGGACCGGGAACATGCACGACAGTCACTGCATGTACCACCTGGACATCTGGGGGTTGTACACGAATTATGTCAATTTGTATGTGCAGTACACTACAGCAGTTACTCCACACTACACTCACATGGAAGACCCCTTAGTTTACAACTTGATGGGTCCAGTTAATGGTATGTCCATGTGATGTTTACTGGCTGTACTCCAGCACTGGGTATGTATATGACAATTAGGTACACCCGATAATTTGCTACACCTTCATACGACTGTGGATGCAGCATGCTGGGGTGACTAATGCCTGTCATGGGTACATCACTTGCCTTGACACTACATACATGATTACATTTTGTGGAGCCCCTCAGTAACGCGGTGGGTAATCCGTGATGACTGTGTGTAGGACAGTGCTTACACACATGTGCTCCTGTGATTGTCTCTGCTCCAGTATGCGACAGTTGCTTACTCGATGTTGTGGCGACGGGTGTCATTGTTTGCCCCGTTTGGTGTTTTGCCTCTGACATTCAGGCGTGCACCTACTGATGTACCTGGGAACCTATACACACAGCACCGACAGATGCTGATGGGCGCATCTACTGTTCAGGTGTTGACAGTTCCGTGTTCCCATGGCTGTTGCGTATACAATGTTTGAGGGATGCCTATGTAGGATTCCACAGTGGGCCACCTATACATCACAATTTACAGGTAGTTGTGTTTGCATGCCATCCATGTTACTGTGTGCAGGTGGGGAGGGGTGTCAGTCCGTGGGAGCCTACACTGTCAAGGTATGTGCTATACGTTCCCTCTTTGCCAAGGCGTAGACATACTGGACACACCTCCGTCTGCCTACTGGGGCTGGCACAGTGTGTCCGTGTTCTGGATCCCTCTGTGCCTGTGTTGGCCTTGGCACTTGCGGCGGGCTGTGAGGCCCTCCCCCATTATGACCCTGCTGTAGCTGTTCCCGCAGGATCATATTATGTAGCATGGCACATACTATGAAGATGTGGGCACACGTGCCTGGAGAGTACTGCAAGGCTCCACCAGATATGTCCAAGCATCGGAACCATGATTTCAGCATCCCGAACACACACTCTATGATGATTCTGGTTTGTGCGTGTGCCTCATTATGGCGTTCTTGCATTGGTGTGTGTGCATTTCTGATGGGGGTCATCATCCACGGCTCCAGTGCATAGCCAGCATCCCCCACAAGGTGACCTTGTGGGATGTCACCCCTGACAAATACCTGATACAGCTGTGAGGCATGCCAGATATGGGAGTAGTGGTAGCTTCCAGGGCTGCCAGCAGAAACATCCATGATAATGCCCTGGGCATTGCACACGACCTGACAGTTGATGGAGTGGAATCCCTTGCAGTTTATGTAGTGCCTACCATACTCACCGGGTGGTGACTTAATTTGTATGTGCGTGCAGTCTATCGCACCCAGTACCTCCGGGTAGTTTGCCACACGGTGGAAGTGACGCATATTGCTGGCCAACTCCTCCTGAGTTCGGGGGAAGTGTATATGCTCATTGGCATGTGGTAACATGGCATCCAGGAACTGGTGTAGTACCCTGGATGCCGATGCCTGTGAGATCCCCATTATATCTCCAGATGGCCTTTGAAAGGTACCTGTGGCTAGTATTCGCAAGCTTATACATACCTTCATGTCCACTGGGATGGGTTCCCCTCTGTTGTTTCTGGTTCTCAGGTGTGGCCAGCACAGCTCTACTATTTGCTGTAAGATGTCCCTGTCCACCCTGTAACGCTCTTCTATCTCCAGATCATGTATCCCCTGGTAGGTTACCCTTGGTCTGAACACTCTTCTCCTCCTCCGAGGCCTACGGTGGTTGTCGGCATCATCCTCCACAACACCGTCAGTCTGTAACTCATGCTGATGAATCACAGCTATGGCAGCTCCCATGTACATTTTAAAAGTTCCCCGTCTGTTTACACCTATGGTGCGGTGTTTGGGAATACACAGGTGTGTGTTGGGTGCTTTCACACTTTATACTGTTTTGCTGTGCACACTGATGATGTCATAGGGTGTGTATGTACGATCGTGGCTACAGGGTATCTTCTGTGTTTTATTTACAAAACCGCTATTGTGCTGCCTTTGGTGTTGCGTTACATTTGGATGCCGTGAATTACCTCCTGCCCTTCAGTTTACATTTGTGCACGTTACATCTACCATTTGCTGGCATGCATCCAGCTGCCTGCTTTCATTTGTACTTTCCTAGACCTGGCTTATCGTGCATTATGTGTGCTATTGCCGATCTACTGTGGGTTTGCTTTGCTCTGCTATGACAGTTCTCTTATCTTTGCATTCCAGGTCCTCCACACCTTTCTTTGCAATCCTATGCCTCCCCTATCCTGTTTTGCAGGTTTCTGCATGCAGGCTTGTCTACTGCCGTTGATTGGCCGCCGTGTGTTGATTGGTGTTAATTGCTCATTAGTACGCCAATTACCCTGCTTCAGCATTTCCTTCTTTTCTTCCCCTGACCTTCCTGTTTGTGCTATTGTTCGCGGCGCGTGCATCCGCTTACTGGGTTTCGGGCACGAGTTCATCCCCGTACACATGCGCTTTCGGGCACCATGTGTGCTCTCAGCTGAACGGTTCTATACCTTCCTCCCCAACCCTGTCCTTCAGCTTTGCTTAGCAACAGCCAGGCCAGATTTGCATTGCTCCAATGTGCTTACTGATACGGTGGCACACCCCTCTGCTGATGTCATGTATCACCTTTGATACACTCCTCGGTGTTATAGCGCTGCGCTGTCAGGTACATCCTTAATCCGGCGGGACGTTTGCGATTCAGTATTACCTGCCTCATTTGCATGGCATTGACTACTAATTCATAGTTACAGCGCTGAACACTGTCGCGGGCCCCTGGCAACCCTTGCGCCTTGCTTGTGGTGTGCCATGCCTACCATTGCATATTATGGTGCAATCCTAATTTGTCTTTCATTGTGATTTTCTGCCATTTTTATATATTTCCTTTGTATTCCTGTTTGCACACACATGCCCTGTGGTTGTACTGTGCGTTACTGTGAACATGACATTAAATGTTGTTTTTTAGGTGTTGTGCATCTTTTCTTGTGCCATTGGCTGTGTATTTGTCCATTGGCATATGTTAACTTTGTAATACATGCGTGTGGTCCGCTTCCATAACTCCGATGTTCTGTTTGGGAAAATGAAAACCGTGTTTTTTTGGTTTACATTTCCATGGGCTTGCGCTACGCCTGCACCACTTCGTGAATCGTTGTATGCCTTCATTAGCATGGTGCGACACTGTGCATGGGGTGATTTGCATAACTATGCCGAGGGCTGCGTAGCTCTGGCGTACGCTGGTAGTGCACGTGGGATTGGTTCGTACCTGAATCGCTAGGCGGACATATTTGGAGTTATGCCACCTACGCTACACCTGCGCCTGGCGCAAGCTTCATGAATCCAGGGGAATATCTATATCACATTTTCTCTCCCCTTTCTTACACTGCAGCTTTATGCCCCAATGACATCATTTATTAGCATGCCCATTTTTATTTATTTGCATGACTACAGGACTGTCAGTGAAGAAGTCCATTATACCAAGGACAAAAGTGTTCAGTTTTATTAAAGTGGTAGTCAGCTCCAATGTTTTTGCCTTCATTTATGTTATTTTATAGTTTGTGTTTGTGCTTTTGGCTTGGAGATCATTACATCAATCTTGCAGGATTTATGTCAGAAGTGCTTCTTATACACTTTTGTCACATTTGCCTGCAGGATGAGTACACTTTACACATTTCCCCTTCAGCATTAATTGTTCAGCATAACACAGTTTAGTTTACTAATTTCGGTATAGCACTTCCCCTTGATCTGTATTGTTTATCTGTACATGCCCTTAATAGGTCTGGGCTACATGTCTTAGCATTGCCTATATGCAAGCTGTTTGGTTTACATTCTGTGTTTGTGCTTGCAAGCACCTTTCCATGGCTGCAAACACTATTGCTGGCTACAAAAAGGTGCTTGCAAATGTGTATGCATGATGAATAGCATGCATATTCAATTAGCACTTCTGCCCAACATGCTAACACAGTGACTTCATGTAGGCGTACCACTGTGTCTATATGATTGCTAATGAATCTCAGGGTGTATGTAGCCTTGGACAAGGTAGTGAAATTAGACCATGCAAAATGGTAATAAATTATTTATATTAACCAAAAATATGGCTACTTATGTAGCACTGTTCTATCATTCATCACTACTTCCTTGTTACTTCCAGTGCATATAAAACCACTGTTTTCACACTTCTTACATATTTTCCATCTGTTCCATCATCAAACATGTATTACTTACACAACCCACAATTTCTCTCCCAAACTACTTATCCTATATCTATTACTCCCAATTTAGGTAACAATAACAGTATGAATTGCTTACCTATAGGCTTGAGTCTACTACTGCTATGCCTTAGCCACCTCATCTGTTACCAAAGACATCATATTCACACTATCATCTCCCCAACTAAGTGCCTACCAGAGAAAACAACCCACCTAAACTTAATATCATAATAACAGACAACATCTATCAGAACCCACTGCACCTCTATTTAAAACTTAAACCACTCAACATACCTTCAAGTAAACTTAAAAAAGCATCCTCTGCCAGAACAACACTAACAAAATATCTAAAAACACTAGTCCAACACACATCAGTCCTAACCAGTGGTGATATTCATCCTAATCCAGGCCCAACAAAACTCATTTCAAAAGAAAACAAGGTCAGTAGTACTGAACAAAATCAAACAACACCTTATCCATCTAACAGTAGTCAACTAACTTTCTTTACTCTAAATGCTAGAAGTATTTGTAATAAAATCACAGGACTCCATGCTTGGATAGTTATTCAAAAAACTAGTATCCTAGCCATAACAGAAACATGGCTACAACCAAATATTAGCAACAAATATTACCGCAAACTATAACATAATTAGGACTGAACTAAAAGGAAAAGTTGTGGTACAGCAATAATATACCTGGATTGTCTCAACCTAATCCCTTATAATGCAATCATACCACAATTCAGTACTGCAGAACTTCCTATCACTTTCCTCAAACTAAACAAACACAAACAAATCAGTATCACTACCTTATATATTCCCCCTGGGAATAATATCAATGTATCAGAAGCCATTCTACATGGAGTCTCAACTTCCATCCCTCTTGAAACAGTCATACTAGGAGATGTTAGTATTAACTGTTATATCTACCTCCCCTAAATTTAGCATAAATCTTTTTGGATACAAACAATTGATACAAACTCCAACATACTTTAGTAAAAACTCAAATTCCATACTTGACTGGATTTTAGTATTTGATCCCACTAAATTTATCTGTCTTTACCAAATGTCACACACAAAATCCTCCAAAATAGTAAACTATAAAAATTATTTGCAACACAACAAAATTTAACCCTCAGACATTCAATATCCTCTCCTCAGTAATTCTTGTGGTCAGCCTCAGTAAGAAGCTGAGATCCCTCATAAAATTCTCCAAAGCTGGTTATAAAAACAAAATTGCCACTGATTCTAAAGACAACCACAAAGCATTCTATAGCTATGTCAAGAATCTCAATGGCAACATTCAGATCTGCTCTGAGTTACAGCACAATGGCACTAAATATACGGAACCAACTGATATTGCCAACATCCTTGCAGATAGGTTCAGTGCTAACTTTACCCCTCTCTCACCCCCTAAAGAGCCCACCTCTATACCGGAAGAATGCAAAGTTCCTGTAATCATGGCTGCACAGGTAAAAAACACACTCTCCAAAGCCAAGAACACAGCATCCATGGGACCTGACAAAATCCCAGGCTACATTCTACATGAACTACAGAACGAACGGGCACCCCACCTAAGTACCATGTTCAATCATAGCCTCACCTCAGGCTTTGTGCCCACTGAATAGTGCACAGCAATGGTTATCTCACTCCACAAAGGGGGAGCCACCACTGACCCCAGGAATTACCACCCCCATTAGCCTGATGAGCCTGGTCTGCAAGGCTATGGAATGTTTCATCATGGAATTTATAAACAATGACATTGGTAATCTCCTAACTCTGGACCCTACCCAGTTCAGGTTTGTAAAAGGCAGATCATGTCTCCTAAACCTGATAGACATCTTTGAAGCAGTCACCAAAGCCATAGATGAGGGTAAGGTGGTCCACACAGCCTATCTAGATCTCACCAAGGTTTTCAACACCATCCCCCACTCTGTAATTATAGATAAACTCACTAAGCTAGGTATAAATCCCTATGTCACAAGATGGGTTGCCAACTGGCTCACTGACAGAACCCACACTGTGAAAGTAGCAGACTCTAAATCCAATTTCAGACCATTGACAAGTGGAGTACCACAGGGTTCAGTCCTAGGTCGTCTCCTGTTTGGTATCTACTTCTCTGAAGTACAGGCTAACACAGAAGGTCTTTGGCTAACAAAGTTCGCAGATGACTGCAAACTAGGAGCCATTATCAAAACTCCTAACAATGTGGACATCCTACAAAAAGGCCTCACTGAGACAGATGCCTGGTGTCAAACCCATGGCCTTAAGCTCAGTGCCAAAAAGTGCATTGTCATGCCTTTTGGTAAAAACTCTGTACCCATGAACTACCACATAGCTGGTAGTCTGCTTAACACCGAAAGTGTGATAAGAGACCTTGGGACACAGGTGGACAGTAGTCTCTCCTTTGATAATCACATCGCCACAGTAGTCAGGAAATCCTTCTACTTGGCACACCTCATCACAAAAGGTTTCTCATCCAGGAAAAAATAGGTCATTGTTCCCCTCTACTCATCACTCATTAGACCCATTATAGAGTACAACGCCCCTTTTGGTATATACCTCACAAGACATCTACAACAACTGGAAAGGCTGCAGAAATTCCTCACAAAGAGGATTACCAGCCTCAAACAGATGCCCTATGTAGACCGTCTCAAAAAACTCCAGCTTTACCCTGTCGCATATCGCTTACTCAGAGGTGATCTCTGCCTAACATCCAAAGCTATGTCAAACCCAGAGCTGTTGGACATGCTCCACTTAAAGAAATCCCAATCCCTCTGAGCTACACACTCTAGGGACCTAAACCTTGTCACCACAATAAACAGAATATGCCGGAGGGATAGATTCCTGTCCCAGAGACTTCCCATACTCTGGAACAAACTACCTATCTATATCAAACAAAGCTCCTCATTAGCACTCTTTAAAAAAAATCTTGATGACTGGATGAGAGATAGGAAATTCACCCCGGGGATCACTTCTGTGGCTCTGCTCAACAGGGGCACAGGAAAATTATTTTCTTGGGTGGCAAAAGCCAGGGTACCATTTGGCTAGGCTTATATAGGCCTTAGGGATAATAGCCTATTACCTACTTATGAATGTATGAACCTGTGAACCAGGGATGGATAACTTCCCAAAGGATACTATTATGCATTTCTTGGCATTTAGTTTTAGTCCATGGCTCTGACACCAGTTGCTTGTCTGTGTCAGCCCCTCCTGGAGAACATTTGTGTCATTGTGAAATTCAGTGACAGCTCCTAATTTGCAATCATCTGAAAATGTAGTCAGCCAGAGACCACTGACATTGGCCTTGACTTCTGAGAAGTAAATGCCAAAAATGAGCAGTCCAAGGACTGACCCCTGAGGGACTCCACTTGTAACTGGCCTCTTTATAGAGGTGGATTCCCCAGTGCTAACTTCCTGGGTCCTGTCTGTGAGCCAGTTGGTTATCAACTGGGTGACATATGGATTTATACCTAGCCTCTTGAGTTTGTCAACAATACCTGGGTCGGGTATTGTGTCAAATGCCTTGGCCAGGTCAAGGTAGGCAGTGTGAACAACTTTGCCCTTATCCATTGCTTTGGTGACCTTCTCAAAGAAGTCCACAAGGTTGAGTAGACATGATCTACCCTTGACAAAACCAAACTGGGTTGGGTCCAGTGTCTGGAGCTTTACTATGTCTCTGTTGATCATCTCCATGATAATTTTTTCCATGGCTTTACATATAAGACTGGTGAGACTTATAGGTCTATAGATTCCAGGGTCTGTACATGTCCCACCTTTGTGTAGAGGGATGATTGTTGCCTTTCTCCATTCATGAGGCATGACACTTGTTTGGAGGATACAGTTAAATAGTAATTCCAGAGGCCCTGATAGGTCATGTTTCATGATATTTAGAAGGCATCATGGGATATTGTCTGGGCCTATTGATACAGTGTTCTTGGTCTTAGACAGAGAGCATTAAGGCCTGTTCCCTAGTGATAATTGGGTGAGTTACATTTGATGATATTTCCTGAGGGAAGGTTGAGGGAGAGAGAGGGGTAAAATTAGAGCTGAATTTATCAGTCAGGAGGTTTTCTTTATTTTCTGGCTCAGTATAAGTGGCTCTATTTACAATGAGCTCTGCACAAAATTATGTACTGCCTTTGAGGTTGCAGACATAGCTAAAGAATGCTTTGTGGTTGTCCTTGGCCTGGGAGGCCAAACTTACCTCAAATTTGGCTTTGGCAAACTTTATTTGTCCTCTGAGCTGTTTGTTTAGTTTGATGAGAGTACTTGTATCCTGCTGGGTACTGCACCTCCTAATTTTTGCCATGATTTTCTTCCTCCTGTTACATAGCCGATTGACTTTGTGATTCCACTAGGGTGGCTTGTTTTTGGAGTTTGCTCTGTACTTCCTCCTGGTGGGTAAAGCTGCCTCTATGCAGTTATTAACATGCTTGTACAGGGTTTCTGTGAACAGTTCTGAATAGGCAGAAGTGTTCTCAGGGTTTTTGGGGGCTTGAAATTTTGCCAGGTTCTCACTTAATAGCAGGAGGTTAGCCTTAGACTAGTTTCTGAATGTTCCAGGTTTAGCTGGGGGCCCAGGTTTTATTTTTACTTCAAAGGAGACCATTTTGTGGTGTGACCTTACCAGGGAAGGCATTACAATAGGGGGTGTGCAGCAGTTTCCCATATTAGTGAAGACCAGATCTAGTATGGTTGCACCCCTGGTTGGTGTATTGGCTATCTGGTCCAGGGAGTTTGTGTTTACAAAAGCCAGGAATCTCTGTACATATACGTTTGGTGTCATATAGGACTCCCATTTAATAGTGGGGTAATTAAAGTCACCCATGAATATGGTATTGGGTTGGATGGGTAGTGTTTCTAATACGTTTAAATACATCATATGGGTTTCCTGGGTCATAGAGGGGGGACCTTTAACTTGCAAGGAAGTGGTACTGGATTTTAGCTATGGTGATTTAAACTTGGATCAGCTCAAGTGCATTGTCCTGTTTGACCAGCCTTGAAGTAAATTTCTTTTTGATGTAAATAGAGACATCTCCACCTTTCTTCCCTGCTTGTGAAGTAGCTGGCCTAAATGTGTGGAAGGCATTATAACCTTGTACTGTTGTTTTGCTCTCTGCGGCTTTAAACAATGTCTCAGTGACTGCATAGACATCAGTATTTTCTGGGGTAAAGAGAGCTTCTAGAGAGTGAAGTTTTTTGTTTAGACTCCTAGCACTGAGCAGTAATACCTTTAGATTTTCTTTGTTTTGATTTGCTATGTCGGGGGAAAACAATGTTTTAGCTAATATTCAAAAGCCTAGAGGGGAGAGGTGCAGACCATCCCCAGCAAAGCAGTGTGGTCTGTTGACCATCTCCTTTCATTCTGACAAATATTTCACCCCCTTAGAATGACACCAGAAACTAAGCCAATTATTAAAGTCAATCATCCTTTGTTTGTATTGTAGCATCATCCTTGGAAAAGGTAAAAAGATGCTCAATGCTAGGCTCATACCAGCCTGAGACACATATTCAAAGAGCTCTTTGATGTCTCTCTTCATATAGTCTAGAGAGGTATGTCTCAGGTCATTTACTCCCACATGGAATATGACTGAGTCATATTGGTAATTGTGGTCCAATGACCTGAGCGTATGTGTAATGTGATGGATCCTAGCCCCTGATAAGCAACAGACCATAACTTTCTCCTTACTCAGCCTGGTGAGAGGGACATCAGTGTATCTCATGATGAAGTCTCCAGTGACTAGAATGTTGGATTGTGTGGTGACTTGCCTTATGGGTTTAGAGTTAGAGGCTCTGTGAGATGTAGGTCTATGTGTTGATGTTGGTGTTGTTTTGAAAGAGCACATATGGGGCTGCTGAGGGTATTTGTTATGTGCACTTCATCTGGGAGGTCTTTGCAGTTTAGGAAAGTTATATGTAAGTGCCTCAGCATATGCGGGTCTATATGTCTGCTTTGAATTTTGTGTGATGGGTGCAGCATGTGTACTACTGACAACCTTATTGACATTAGGAGTACTTTTATGTAAGAGCTTTGCCTCCAGTGACTGTGTAAATACATCTCTCACATACGATATCAATTTGTTTGAGAATTAATAGATTGTCAGTAAACATGAGGCAATTTCTACATTGCCTTAGCATGCCCATATCCACCAAGCCAGCAATGGAGACAGTAGGAACGTTTATATCCATGGCAACAGACCCCTTTTTTATAATTTAGAAAGCTGGAGTGAGAATATCAACCACTGTCAGGAGTATCCGATTTGCAATTATGTAGACAGTGCTTGTCACTGTAAACTAGTTGTCCTGTATGCAACTAGGTATTGGAGAAATTTCAGTTGTGCTTTTACTGGAAAAATGTCACTCAAGATGTCTGAGTCTGTACAGAGCACTGTCAAACACTTGCGGGGAAACTTATACATAGAAATAGAAAGTTTAAGGATGAAGTATTTAGGCAGATATTCTGATGTTAGAAACAAATCAAGCAGTACTTACTGAAAACAAAGAAGTAGCTTGTCAAGAATGACGAAAAGAGGGGAGTCACATAAATGGCTACTGCCTGGCTACTAGTAATGCTGGTCTCAGCAGAGTTCACTCTGTTGGGATACAATACTCCTTTGCATCTTTTCTCACCAGAAGCAAAATATTAGCACCAATCCCAAGAGGAGAAACAGACCACATCCTGTTTAGTGATCTACAGTGTTGTCCTAGATGATTTAAGGGTCTATAGGCTTGTAGCTTTTCTCTGGTAGATGCCTCGAATAGCAACCAGAACAAAGAGGTACATTAAGCACAGATGCTCATTCTCCAACCTGAAACAGCCAGGAATCAATGCACTCTGCCCCTTCTCTCACCAGAATTAGAATATAAGAACAGATTCCAAGCTGTCACCTATAAAGCAGTTATTAGGCTTTCTGGTGATCAGCAGTCTCCAGGACGTAATGTCGCTGTACTCCTTCTCTCACCAGGATAAAACAGAAGCACTAATTCCAAGATGACTACTGTGAGGCAGAATGTGGGCTCTCCAATAACTAGTGGTCTTGCAATAGATGCTTAAATGTAAGATGAAAAAATGGTTTATCCTAAACACTGCAATGTGCACTGAGCAGTTAGATATAAAAGTGGGTAACTTAAGTTTTAGCTGTCTAAAAAGTTTAGTTTTAGTGGACAGCCACTATTTTAAAAAGAGCAAGATAGATTGAAAGGGGTGGGCACTTTTGTATTCTGATACTATGGAATACAGTAGGATGGCCAATACATTTAAAAAGTTGAAGGGGAGTCATTTCACAAAATGATAATCTTGTGCTTGCGCACACCAGCCAGTGAAAGGAGAGAGGGGACGAGATGTATGGTCAAATTAACATAAGGGGACAACAACTAGAAAGGCAGTGGTGTTTAACAATACAACAGTAGGGTGAGAGGGTGGGAAAAATTATTTCTGTCTCACAAGAGACAGAGCTGTGGTCTCAAGTTTTAATATGCATTTAAAAGCAGAATACAAGTAAAACACAGTGCAAAGAAAACAACAGTATACAAAATAGAAAAAGACAGTAAAGTAATACAAAATACAAGAAATAAAAAGCAAACTAACCTTTCCCTCACAGCAAGCTGTGGCAGAGTCTGGGTGAGCCTATACAGTAAAGCTCTGAAATGTTTTATTTTACATCTTAAATAGAAGGTTTAGTTCCTAGCTCCACCCTCTCAGTTCACAGATGATTATTTCAGTAAAGCCAACCAAGAAAAACTTCTAACTCAAACCCAGCATGGTTTTCGACCATCCCATAGCACAAATACAGCTCTTTAGAACTTTCACAGATATAGGGAACAAACCCAGAGATAGTGGTCAACTTGTCTCTACCAAATTCCTTGACCTATCAAAGGCATTTGTTATTGTCAACCATACTAAACTACAAGAGCAAATGTCAGCCTTAGGTCTAATACCAAATACCCTAATCTGGTTCAAGAGTTGTTTCACTGATAGATGCCAATCAGTAAAATGGCAATCAGTGCTCTCACCTTTTCTCATTGTCAACACCAACGTCCCACAAGAATCAGTCCTTGGTCCCCTGCTCTTTAATAGCCTTACAAATTCTCTTCACACTTGCACATAACCTGCTTCTCTCATTCAGTACATTGATTACTTAACACATATATGCACATCTGACATTCATACACATCTCAACTAAATTACACAAGAGTCCCTCACTGCCACAGAAAAATGGTTACAAAACCGTCAACTCCTGCTTATCTCAAAGAATTCCAAACTTTCAATTTTCTGTGCTAAATCTCTGTCTCATGAAAAACACAACTTTGAAATATATTCCCTCAATAATACCATTATAGAAGTGTTAACCAATACAAGACTATTAGGCATCACCATAGACTACAACCTTAAATTTGATTTACACATACAAAATGCCATCACAAAACACACCAAAAACTAGGCTTACTCTACAGAGCTAGAAACTTCCTCATGTCTACATCCAGACACACCCTTAAAAAATTATCTTCTGCCGTTTCTTCTTTATAGAGCCCCTATCTTCACTAATCTTCAAATCTCACTTACTCTAAAACTTGAACAATGTTACAATAAAATAATCAGATATGCATCAAATTCTCACTGCTGTACCCACCACTGCACAGCATTAAAAACACTTTACTGGCTAGAACTACCCAACTACCTAAAATATATTCAGCTAATGGCAACACATAACATCGTTAATTACCCAGCTACCTGCCCAGCCTTAAATTCTATACCTCAAACAGACTCCACTAAATGGTCCCAGTGATCAAGTAACCAAGTTCAACTCACTATTCATAAACCAACTAAATCAGCAGAGTATTCTCTGTATTCTCAGTCCAGTGCTAAAATATGGAACACCATGCCCATATCTATAAGGACAGACACACCCCTGAAATCCTTCATACACTTTCTTAAAAACTATATAAAAATACTTGACTCTGTTCATGTTCTACACCAGTTTAATCAAATAGCTCCTTAATTAGTAGTAGGTGGCCTAATGGTTAAGGTGGTTGGACTTATGAAACTTATTTGTAACTGTAACAGCTTTACCCTCCATCTTGCTATTATACTTTATACAATCAATAATTTCTTTCCTCTTTTACCTATACCTTACACTATTATTATCACTATACAGTCCCCTAACTTTCCTTTCTCACTTTAGCTTCTTCCCTATCCATGCCCTACACTTTACTAATGAACACATAAGTTTCTCTGTCCTCCTTTACGTTTCCTGTAGTTTCCCTCCTCTCTCAACCCTGTACTATAATATGTGTATACTAAGTATATTATAATACATAAAAATTAACTATCAAGCAGAATCATACTGATCTGAACCGTATAATTGTAAAAA
Source organism: Protopterus annectens (assembly GCF_019279795.1). Classification (NCBI taxonomy): domain Eukaryota; kingdom Metazoa; phylum Chordata; order Ceratodontiformes; family Protopteridae; genus Protopterus; species Protopterus annectens. Next base: position 601,710,467 of record NC_056745.1, read on the forward strand.
CCTCTTGTCTCATGTATATAATCTCCTTAGTAGTATCAAATGTCTGTAACTAATGTGCAAGGATGTTTAAATAAATAAATAAAAATAAGGAAACGTTTATTTGCTTGGAGTTTTACAGATGTGGTATTATTCTTCCAATTTATAATGGCACAACTATTGCATTTAATACATGGAAATCACTCATTTTTTTCTCTTCCTGTATAAATCCCATCTCTATTATTTAACTAGTCATGTTGCTTAGAAATTATTTATATATATTGTACATAGTTCTAAAAAAAACATTCAGCAGATTTATTTAAAAGAAAGTTGAACTTGCTGTTCACTGACTTTGTATAATGTTGCTGCTACCTCAGACTCACTTAACTTTTAAATTATAACATTTGAAGTTAAGTCTTAGGGGAAGTTTTCTGCCATGTTGATTTGTTAAATTGTTAAGCACTATAAAAGAAAATTCAGTTGTGTATTAAGCTGTGGAAATCAGAATGTGAAATGCTGCCATAGCAGATATTGTCATCATTCTGGGAATTCTTAGGTTATGTTGTTTGATTGATAATACCATTATGGAAATTTTCTGCAACAGAAGTGATCATTTATCACAGGCCTGGCTGTTACATTTATTAAGTAAACAGAGCCTCTACTGAAACTCAGACGACTTTATGGATTCATCCTCTCCACACCAGTCATTTCAGAATTGCTGTTTTGCATCTGGAAAACAAAGTAGTGAAAGAGAAGCCCATCTGTCCAACCCCAACCCCTGAAAAAAATGAGAGAGAGAGAGATTCTAGGAGGATGAAGTCGGTATATGCTGCTTATGCATAAATGGTGAGGAAAGTAGGAAAATACATTTATTTAGTACAAAGTAGAATAAAACTTAAAAAAGAAAAGCATGTATTATTAGAAGCAGGCAAATACATTTGACTGTCCTGTTTCATCTTACTAAAGGCAGGCACAGACAAACACACACACACATATGCACACATACACTCTCTCTCTCTCTCTCTCACACACACACACACACACACACACACACACACACACACACACACACACACACACACACCTCTTATGTGTAGTGTTAGCATCAACTGTGGCTACATTGTATCAATCAACAGTATGTCAAACATGCATGAAAATAAAGAACCACATTGAAAATGCAAAACAGAAATCAATGTGAAAGCTTCTGTCTATAGCCTGTCATGCAAATTACATTGGACAGTACATGTTCTATAGCACATTTGTCTTGCTAAGTACAATTTGTTGCAATTAAAAGTATAAAGTTTACACAGCAGAAATATGGAAGGACTCCAATTGCAATGATAAGAATAAAACATACATAGAAACTATAGTATGTTTCGGGTTAAGACCATTGTACACATCTAAACCTATGACTGGATTCTGTAGCTTCATTCTGAGCTCAGGTACACCTTCCAAAACTATAGGAGGAAGATGAAATATAAATATTTGAATTTTTTTTCTTACCAATATTTGATTTTTGTGAAAACCCAAGTTGCTGCATTATTTTCTAAATGCCTGCAACTTCAGAAGCAAATATAATGGATACTGGGGGTGATTGGAGTGGGATTGAGACTATATACTGTAATTCACTACATGAGGATTTAATACCTGCAAGAAAAGCCATAAGTTATATATTGCTATGCAAATAAATCTCAAATTGCTATTGTGGACTTTGGAACAAAATGTTCACCTATTTGTTCCATAACCCCTTTTGCTGCACAGTGCCGACCATATTACGAACTAAATAATCCTGGGGATTCAATAAACTCTGTGTAGGCTTAGCACAAAGCCTACATGGAGTTTACATGCCTGTGAGATGAGCATCAGTGATAATTGAATATGCATGACACGCATTGTGCTCATACGAATATGAGTTCAGTTTCAACAGCGTTGCCAGCCAGAAAACCATGTAAAGCAGCACAAACACCTGCAGATATGCAGACATGTTTACCTATGGGCAAACTTGTTCTGCGTGATTGCACGAACAGCCACAATGATTACCAGGGCTTAATATAAGGCAACTAATACAGTTAATAACATTGTAATAATGTTTTGTCAGTGCAGAGTACTGTGCAAACATGTTTTCAGACATACAGAATAAATGTTTTGGAGGTATCAGCAAAGGTACATAGACTGAATTATATGTAATTGTCCTGGGAAGTGTTTGTACTGAAGAAGGATACACAGATGAATTGTAAGAATGAACACGGGGAAGAGGATAGGTACAACATGGTAATGTACAGCAGATGAGGGCATGTCATTGTATGTACAACACAAAGAAAAGACAGTTGTAGCATGAGCAGTAATCGCATATGTACATAATACAATATGTACTGCTGGGTACACCTTCTTTGTAGGTAAAGTCATATCATCACACAGTTATTGTATATTATGTGACTGTCATACAAGGTGACATATCAGTGGAGAGGATTCTTTGTGATATAAGCATTTGACATGAACAATGGAAAAAACATATATCAAGCGCGGTATATGCAATATGGAGTAGGTGCATATTGTGAAGCTGTGCAAAATGAGTTTCCTGAAGATGAAAGTTATGTCAGTATAGGAAGAAGCTCATGCGACAATAGTATACAGAGATATGCAAGATCATTGACAATATCAGCATAATACCAACATTAATCCCATATCTTTAACATAACATATGTGATTGCGAGTGATTACTGGTGGTTCTGCAAGAACACACTTGTACAACTGTCATGACTTGTCAGTAATCTATGAGGGGAATCAAGCACACCTTCCTTAAAATTTAACATCTGACGGAGGTGTTAGGATGGACACTTTTAGGCCTGTATTTGAAATTACATGCAATCCTGGCTAGTTGACAGGTGTGTATGACATATATATGGCACAATCTACACTGTCATGAATGTAACCCTTCTTCTTCTTCTTTCGGCTGCTCCCGTTAGGGGTCCCCACAGCAGATCAACTGTTTCCATTTCTTCCTGTCCTCTGCATCTTGATCTGTCACACCAACCACTAGCATGTCTTCTCTCACCATGTCCATAAACCTTATCTTAGGCCTTCCTCTTTTCCTGTTACCTGGCAGCGTCATCCTTAGCATCTTTTTCCCAATATACTCTGCATCCCTCCTCAGCACATGTCAAAACCGACGTAATCTCACCTCTCTGGCTTTGTCTCCAAACCTTCCAACCTGGACTGACCCTCTAATATACTTATTCCTAATCCTGTCCATCCTCGTCACACCCAGTGCAAATCTTAACATCTTCAGCTCTGCCACATCAAGCTCTGACTCCTGCCTTTTTGTCAATGCCACTGTCTCCAACCCATATAACATAGCTGGTCTCACTACCCTCTTGTAGACCTTCCCTTTCACTCTTACTGATACTCGTCTGTCACAAATCACTCCTGACACTCTTCTCCACCCACTCCATCTTGCCTGTACTCTCTTCTTTACCTCTCTTCCACACTCACTATTACTCTGAACTGTTGATCCCAAGTATTTAAACTCATCCACCTTCACCACCTCTACTCCCTGCATCCTCACCATTCCTCTATCCTCCCTCTCATTCACACACATATATTCTGTCTTAGTCCTGCTGACCTTCATTCCTCTTCTCTCTAGAGCATATCTCCACCTCTTCAGGGTCTCCTCCACCTGTTCCCTACTCTCACTACAGATCACAATGTCATCTGAAAATATCATAGTCCATGGGGACTCCTGTCTGATCTTGTCTGTCAACCTGTCCATCACCACTGCAAATAAGAAAGGGCGCAGAGCTGATCCTTGATGTAATCCCACCTCCATCTTAAACGCATCCATCACTCCCACCTCAGACCTCACCGCTGTCACACTGCTCTCATATATATCCTGTACCACTCTTACATACTTCTCTGGCACTCCCAACTTCCTCATACAATACCACAACTCATCTCTAGGCACCCTGTCATATGCTTTCTCTAAATCCACAAAGACACAATGCAACTCCTGACCTTCTCTGTACTTCTTCATTAACACTCTCAGAGCAAACATTGCATCTGTAGTGCTCTTTCCTGGCATGAAACCATACTGCTGATCACTAATCATCACCTCCCTTCTTAACCTAGCTTCCACTACTCTTTCCCATAACTTCATGATGTGACTGATCAGTTTAATCCCACTGTAGTTACTACAGCTCTGCACATCACCCTTATTCTTAAAAATCGTTACCAAAACACTTTTTCTCCATTCCTCAGGCATCCTCTCACTTTCCAAGATTTCATTAAACAATCTAGTTAAAAACTCCACTGCCATTTCACCTAAACACCTCCATGCTTCCAAAGGTATGTCATCTGGACCAACAGCCTTTCCATTCTTCATCCTCTTCATAGCTATCCTTACTTCCTCCTTGCTAATCCACTGCACTTCATGATTCACTATCCGCACATCATCTAACCTTCTCTCCCTCTCATTCTCTTCATTCATCAGCCCCTCAAAGTACGCTTTCCATCTGCTCAACACACTCTCCTCGCTTGTGAGTACGTTTCCCTCATTATTCTTTATCATCCTTACCTGCTGCACATCTTTACTAGATCGGTCCCTCTGTCTAGCCAATTGGTACAGGTCCTTTTCTCCCTCCTTAGTGCCCAACCTTTTATACAACTCTTCATACGCCTTATCCTTAGCCTTCACCACCTCTCTCTTTGCCATGCACCTCATCTCCTTATACTCTTGTCTACTTTCTTCATCTCTCTGACAATCCCACTTCTTCTTCGCCAACCTCTTTCTCTGTATACTGTCCTGTACTTCTTCATTCCACCACCAGGTCTCCTTGTCCTCCTTCCTCTTTCCAGATGTCACACCAAGCACCTTTCTAGCCATCTCTCTTACTAGCTCTGCTGTAGTTACCCAGCTATTCGGTAACTCTTCCCTGCCATGCAGTGCCTGTCTTAACTCTTCTCAGAATATCACCTCACAATTACCCTTTTTCAATTTCCACCATTTGATCCTTGGTGATGCCCTCACACTCATCCTCTTCTTCTTGATCACCAATGTCATCCTACAAACCACCATCCTGTGCTGCCTAACTACACTTTCCCCCTGCCACCACTTTACAGTCTCCAATCTCCTTCAGACTGGCCCTTCTACATAAGATATAATCTACCTGTGTGCATCTTCCTCCACTCTTGTATGTCACCCTATGCTCCTCTCTCTTGTTAAAATACGTATTCATCACAGCCATGTAACCCATGCCATCAATATTGTCAATCAGCTATGTATTGTGTGCATCACAGAAACATGTATCACATATGCATCTTGTCTAACATCTTGATGGGGGTTCCGCACCATCAACCACTAAAGGTTATGCAACAAAAAAAAATACTTGGGGTATGGCCAAGAAGATGTGTGGGAGGTCACTGTGGCAAATGTGGTACACTTGAGTAACTCATCACTTGAAGATGTGTTGGGAGGTACATGAAAAGGGGTGCATTGTACACAGTTACTGGTGTGATGAGAGCTGAGAACTATGGAATTATAATGCCCTTTAAGATATCCTGCACATACTTAGGAGTTATGTTACATACAAGGGAGCAGTCACCACTATGGGCATATGTTGGTGGATGTCTTGCATACCATCTACCTGAGTACACAGGTTACATACCACTTGGTCAGCTTATAGGGATGTGCTGTATATATTATAATTAGCTTATGTATTTGCTTTTAAAACATAACTAATCCTCTCACAATTTTTGTTCATCTACTGTGTCTTCATGGCTGTGGCACAATCTGCAGTCCTCAATGAAATTGGTTGGACAAATGATGTGTAAGTCAGTCTTGAAGTCTGAGACAGAAATAATGAACAGGAAAGGGCCTAGCACAGAGCCTTGAGATACGGACCTGATCACTGGACTGTAGATATAGATAATTTCACACATTTCAGCATATTTATCTGTGACATATGTAATCCAGTGGTCTACCCACATGGTGGCGTAATAGAAAAAAAAAGCGGCTTCAGAAAGCAACCAGTAGTTTTAAAGTGCATAAAGTGCTTTTCATTTAATAAAATCAAATTTCTTCAGATGATTTTATTAAACGAAAAGCACTTTATGCACTTTAAAACTACTGGTTGCTTTCTGAAGCCATTTTTTTGTTTGTTTTAGTAGTTTATTTTGTGTTTTTTCCAAATGGTGGTGTAGATGTTTATGGATACTTGTGACTGTTTCTCAGAAATACCTTAGTGTAGATGTGTGTCAAATGCTTTGACCAGGTAAAGTTATGCATGATGATAGTGTTGTCATCATGCATTCCCTTGTTGACCTTCAGAGTACATTGAACAGATGTAACAGACATGATGTAACCTGAACAAGTCACACATCTGTCTGGTACACAGTCGGGATATTATCTATGTCTTTTTAGAAAAGCTTTATGATGACGTGTTGGTCTACCTCACAGATGAGGACAGTCAGGATGAGGATAGTCAGGATGGGTCTGTACATGCATGCATCAGGTGATATTCCCCCCAAAGTCAGAAGGATGCATGTAGATGTACACCCTTCTATGGGAACATAGGCTGTCTGGAGGCTGTGTTGAAGTATGGACTCAACCGTGTATTATAAGTCCATGTTTTGAGTAACTATAAGCAACGTGTTATGTTGGGCCCATTGATTCTGTGTTATTAGCTGTACACAGAACACAGACGAGATTCCTTCCTTACAAAAAAAACTGAGTAATGTTTGCATGTATACTTTGGCTGATAGCCAGGGGTGACAGGAAGGTGATGGGGTAGACAAACTGTTAGCTAGTGGGTTGTCTATTTCATCCAATTTGATATGTCTGGTGGCATCCACATACAGATCTGTGCTTAGTTGTTCATCCCCCTAAATATTTCACATTTATTGGAATAAAGGATTTGTGAAAAGACCTCCAAATATGACTTTGGTCATTCTTCACATTCCACACAATAGTAATATGCACACAGTCATACAACTGTACCAATATCAAGTACATACATCAGTTGCATAAAATATGCCTATACTATGTGTTTCATGGGCAAGCTGTGTCTGAGTAACCTGATGCCCTATCAGGACACATTAGAGATCAGGTGTCTGTGGCTCAAGCAGAGTATTTCCTGACACAAATAGTAACAGTCATAAAATGGTGCTGCTGACCACCTCAATAACCCTTGGGTATAGCGACACAACTGCACATGCAATGAATTCAACAAGGCTGTAATTGAATCAAAACATGTGATACATTGGTTGTGTATATCACATCATAACATGTGTATGAGACAAGAATTTAATTTATATAGATGTGTGTCACAGAACATTTAATGATGGTATGTAGACACATGCGCATCTGTGCCATATTGCAATTCTCACTGTGATGGCAGAATGTGAACTGTGTAGAAGGTTGATCTGCTCCACTACAACAACAGCACATGTCCTAATATGCCAACAATATACATAAAAGTGTATCATACCATGTCAACTGTTCTCAGGAGGCGTATAATTACATCTGTTATAGAAGGAGCATGTAACAAAGGGCAGCAATGGTTGTCAATACATTAACTCACATCACAGATTGTAATACCCTCTTGCAGCCGTACTGTACAACCACACCAATAATATAGAACATGTCAATCACAGCAACATTGACATGTCATCTTTTGTTAGGGTCACAGGACATTATTCAGCTAATGGCCAACATCACATGAAATCCTAGCAATTATTATACCATGTAAAAACAAATCCCTATATCTATATTATGGAAGATAGCAAGACTATTGTGCATATGTGTATATTTGTTGGATTGTGTTATAGCCTGCCAATGTCCATATGAGACATGTGCACCACACCATGACAGAATTAGCAATCACACATGCAGTGGTCTGCAGATGGCTTGGAGAGGCTCATGGAAGGACTCTGCTTCATGATGTGTGAATGCACCTGGTTCATACCCTTTTTGCTACCCACCAACCCCCAGTACTAAGTCTATATTATATTCCTGCTGTTTATGGAGCCATGTTTAAATTACTAGTCTCCCATCAGGACACAAGTGCTCATCAACAGTTGAATTCTCCTCACTGGTAAGCCATTAGGCCTTCAGAATGTTTTAGTGTTGTTTTTAGCTAATTATTTGGATGTATACAACTGGTATTCATGTTTCTGATTCTTGACTACTGCTCTGCTTATTTGTTTATTTCACTGGTTTGATTCTGCCATTCAGCAACAGTGGCACCACTGCAGCTATGTTGTCTCTATGCAACTATGCTGTACTAAAACTTCTGTTATAAATGTCATTTATATCTAATTGACTTAGTGTTGGCATTAGAAACAGTGTTTACTGATTTAGTTAAGCTAGACAAATAATATTCTACACTGTTTTATGCCTGTTTAAACCACGATATATCTGCATGTAGTTTGAAATAAGTCTACTGTAAAATTATTGGTTAGAGTCTGTGGGATAGCTGATATTTAAACTAAAACACCAGTACTACACTCTGCTTTGTCTGTTTTAAGTTTAAAATATCTGGTCACATTTTATCTAGTCTAATACAGAAAAATAAGCTAGTGACTTTGAATTGGCTGATTTTTTTAAACCAAAGTGGCACTATTTCATACTATTTAGACTGTTTTACTTCTTAAATACATGGCTGCATTTAATAATACTACCATTGTACTTTGAAATGTGTTAACTACCGGGCTGCTCTGATTGTGTTGTGGTCATTTTCTATGATTATTGCTGCTCTGCTGTATAGAAAGTAAATGTTCTTAACAGTGCTACATTCTACTGGCTGAAGGACCCTCTACTTAGCACATATACTAACGTATGTATCTATCATCAGGTTCTATCCCCCTCTATCTGCTAGAGCCCTGAAAGGCTTGAATGCTAGAATGAAAGTTCCCCTGCTGAAACCTAACTGGAAACTTTCCTGCACTGTCCCTCAACTCTGAAAAGATCTGCCAAGGTTAATATTACCTTATCCTGTCTGTATGTACTATATTGTTTAGCCATACTGGGTCTACAGCACTACCAGTAATCCCTCAAAGCCCCACAATCAACCCCAAAATACTAAACTGGGTTACTCCTATATCCATCTCTAAGGATTTTCTAGTGAACATATCTAAGTTTCTAAGCAACCCTAAAACTAAAAAAATAACAGAAAATTGGCAGAAGAAAGCTTAATGTCCAAAAAGGCTGCAAAAAGTGATTACTAACAGTATACTACATAACAATTGTATACTGAAGGCAAAAACAAGGGTAAGAAAGTATTTACAAAAAGGTCTCATTGTATTTGCATGTTTATACAAGTCCTAAAGATCTCGTGGTGAGGTAAAGCCCTGCTGCTCTATCCCTTGCTGCACACAGGCTCACTCCGCTCCCTACCCTGCCTCCAAATCCCACCCACCCCTACTAGTCCTAAATTTATAGCTCTAAAACCACTTCCTCAGCAAATCTACAGACATTATAAGGACCCTCCCTACCTACCTATCCTAATTATACATCTAATCAAGTTGGCAAAAATCAAAGCTAATATCTAGACAATGCCTCTGTTATTGGCCATGAAACCTTTCAAATTAATGCCAGTTGATGATAATTCCATATACCCTTGATGATAATTCCATATCTCCTCACCACCTACAAAAATCTGTCCTATCTAGGCTACCAATACCGAAGAAGCCAAACCACCACTCCAATAATACAAGTTAAATTAGACCACTTAATAACCCCCCTTACAATTAACTCCTTGGATACAAAATACCACCAACCCATTAGATCCAGATATATCAACCCCAAGAATTACCTAAGACTAATATTTAAGTTTCTGAAGCTCACAATTAGACTAAATGGCAACCTCATAAGGGATGGGGACATTCATCCAAACCTTGACCCAACCCCACTAGTCGATCCTAGCCCCAATTCTACTATTCCCACTTACTTGCAAACTTTAAATAGACATTCAAACTCACTCCTGGTCAGTCACCTAAATATTATAAGCTTAAATAATAATGTCCACCATCTGCATGCACTCTTAGATACACATTCCCTGGATATACTTTGACTTACTGAAACCTGGCTAAAACCATCAGTGGCAGATAATGAAGTTTTACCCTGAGGTTATAACATACTAACTTTAGACCGTACCACTAAGAAGGGAGGAGGGGCAGCTGTACTATACAAAGCTACTCTAGATTTGACCTCTGATTTCACACAACCACCCTGTGTTGATAATGCTGAAATTCTCATTACCAAGCTTCAAATTAATAAAAACAAAAATATTAAAGTAGCCTGTGTCTACATTCCCCAAGGTAATAACACAAACAGCCTAGAAGATATCCTCTCTTGGCTTTCTAGTAACTACCCTCAAGAAACCACTGTTCTGGGAGACTTCAACATCGACTGAAATATTAGTTCCTCAGAATCTCCGACCATCCATGTAAATCTATATGGATTTACTCAGATCATATCCTCCCTACTAGGATCAGTAAACCTAACAACAAAGATAGTATCCTAGATTGGATACTCATTAATAGCCATCCCCACATGTATAGGGCCGATACCCGACTTAAAGACATAAGTGACTATTTTCTTGCCTATATAATCAAGCATAAGACTGACATCCCCCACCAACCTACTTACAAAACAATTAGAAACAACAGAAACTTTAACCCCGCGTATTTCCAAAATGAACTCAAAGCATGTAATTGGGCAGTCCTAAAACATGTACCACTTGAATATTTCAACGCCAAATTCCTAACCATCCTTGATACCCATGCACAAGCACATTTCATAAGACTAAAGCAAAAGTTGCTCCATGGCTTTCAAAAGAAACAATACAAATGATCTTACTTAGAAACAAAGCTTGGATCACTTGGCATACCACAAAATCCCCCTTAGCTCATCTTCGATTTAGATGACTAAGGAACAACACTAAAAAATCTACCAACCTAGATAAAAAAAAACTTTTACTGCCATTTACAACAGAAGCATCAAAACAATCCTCAAAAGTTTTGGGCAGGCATAAATAAACTTATTTGCTCAGGCAATGCACAACTCCTACCCCCTCAGCTACCATAAAAAAATCCTTTGGAAGACGTTGCCAATTCCTTTAATAGTTTCTTCACAGAAACTATCCAGTCACTAGCTAACCAACTATCTCCAAGTTTCCCAATTCCTAACGCCACTGCACCTAGTTCTTAACTCCCCTTTAACTTTTAACTAGTTTCCACATCACTTATCGATGCCCTAATCAAGAAACTAAAATCTACCACCCTTGCAGCAGATCTCCTCCCAGCTGAATATCTACAAAAAGCTGCATATGCCATAGCATACCAGATCTCTATCCTGATCAATAGAACTATATCAGCCAATACCCCCTCCATCTGGAAGACATCCCATGTTATTCCACTCCACAAAGGGGGCAGTTTCACTGAACTGTCAAATTACAGACCTATAGCTATTATGTCACCCCTGGATAAAATTATGGAGAAGTGCATCTATAAACAACTCCTGAGCCATCTCATTCAGTACAATCTCCTAGCTAACTCACAGCATGGTGTCAGACTGTTACACAGTACAACCAAGCCCTCCTCTCCTTCTCCAATGTTATTAATCAAAACCAAAACAACAATCAACTTTCTTCTGTCCTCTTTCTTGATCTCTCCAAAGACTTTGACATGGTCAACTGCCAACTACTCATACACACACTTAAAACTATTCCCCTAGATGTCCAGGCTATCCAGTGGTTCAAATCTTATCTGAGTGGTAGACAACAGGCTGTACTATGGCATAACAAACTACCTTCCCTTCTGCTTATCACCCTTGGGGTCCCTCAGGGCTCTATATTAGGACCCCTATTATTTTCTATCTTTATTAATGACCTGTACACAGTCATCCCAATGGCCACCTGCATTCAATATGCAGATGACTCCACTTTGATTTGCTCTGCCACCTCCTTTTTAAGACTGCAGACTCTATCCCAAAATGTTTTTAATACTGTTGAAAATTGTCTCTGTAATCAATGTCTCCTATTAAATCCTAACAAAATGAAACTACTGTTTTTCTCCCCCACTTATAAAGCCTCCACTCCAACCTTTACTATAAAATCTGACAATGGCACTGTCATTGTCCCAAATCCCTGTACCAAACTCTTAGGTTTAACAGTTGATAACGTCAAGTTTGATATGCATATTAAACTATTAAAAAAGTTAATAAAAAACTTGGCTCACTATACAAGATCAAACCTTTCCTCACTCTACTAGCTAGGACAGTAATTGCCCATACACATCTACTTCCACCCTCCTTTATGCATCTCCTCTCTTCACGAAATTGATTAAATCTGACCTTAATAAACTCTCTAGCTGCTTTAATCACATTGCTAGATTTGCCACTGGAGCAGGATACAGAACACACCACTGCCTTAACCTAAAGAATGTAGGGTGGCTAGAATTGCCTATCCAGCTTCAGTACAATCAGCTAATAGTAGCACATAAAATTCTCTACCAACCTAAAAACACACCCGTACTTACAAAAATTATTACCCCTTACAGCAACCTCAAGACACTTCGCTCATCCAACGGATTACTAGTCCAAACTCTCAAAAGCAACAACTCATCTGGAGACTCTCTATATGCCAACTCTGTTGGCAAAATATGGAAATCACTTCCTGCTGAGCTTACATCAGGACCTGTTCTAACCCAATTCAAAAAAATCTAAAATAGTACTTTAAAAGGCAATGGCTATGTCCTTGCTCTAATCCTGACTAACTCTGGCAATATAAACATGTGCTAAAGAGGTCTTTTGGCCACCTCTATATTGCTTCCTAATTGTTACTCTATAACAAATCAGATTTATATATTACAGAATGAATGACTTTTATCCTATGTATTGTATCTGTAGCAGTGCTTTAACTTGTTTAATGTAGCAGTTTTTCTGTATGTATGTAAGGAGCTTTTCTCCCAGGGTCACCACTGAAAATGGACAAGTATCCAGTCGGACTATCCCGGTCAACAAATGTAAAATAAAATAAATAAATATTTGACATCAGGACATTCTCCACTCCTCTGTCATGTGGCCAGAGAAAAAGGAGGATGGTGAATGCATGGTGCTATATGAAAGGTTCCCCAAATTGTAGTGAAATGAAGATTGATTCCAAAGATCATACAATGACCATAATTTACCACAAACCACACATACAGCAGTAGACCGGGCCTGATTTGAACATTATGCATGTGTAGGTATGGAATATGAATGCCATGCAATGTCATAGTAGCAACACCACATGTGTCTGACTGTAACACTGTCACATTGCACTTTATGGAGTATGATAGCATCATTGTATGCTGAGGAGAACATATGAGGATTAAAGGACATGGATGTTAAGTCACATCCCTGTGAACATTGCCTCAGAAGTGATAGTTGTATGTATAGAAATGTGAGTTGTCTGTTGTCAGATTAGAACATCTATATGTGTAGACAAAGTAGCTTGCAAACACAGCAGCTAATGCCTCTGCCACAGCACAGGTTTGTCTTGAATATTGTCAGAGTGCATGTTATACAGGAAGACATAATCACTGCATGCTACTACAAGATATTCAGAGAATGGTCTGACTTATTTGTAGACTCACCTAAAATTGTTATTATAGTGATTGTTGAATGCTCACACAGTTGACCGCAATAAGAATAGAATCCCTACCTAACTAATCTGGCTTTTATAGTGTTGGATAACTCTTTATAACTGATGACATAAGCAGTGTCTGATGAGAAGAGGATGGTAATAGCAGTGTCCCAAATGTTGATGTAAAATGGTCTCTCAAATGTCAACCAAGTGAACACAGAGATGCACAAGTTGACTGGGGTGAGAATAGAAGACTACTTAAAAAAATACACCAACTAGAGAACTCAGTATATAATGCGAGCACCACGGCACAAGTCTTACTTTTATAATGCTGCTGGACAATTTATAGTGGATGACAGCATCATTGGATGTTTGAGAGAATATGTTGGGAGGCCTGAATGAAATAGATATGCAGTCGTGTGCAACTGACAAAATATTTGTACTCAATGGGATTGTATTTATGACTGTAGGATACACAATTATGCTCTTCTGAAAAGACACACACAAACACACACACACACACACACACACACACACACACACACACACACACACACACACACACACACACTCACATTGGCCACAGTGAGATTAGAACTCCTATTTAAGTATACCAGCTACAGACTTCAGTACTTAAAGCAAGTGTTGTGCCACAAGTCTGATTTTTACATTTCTGCAGGACAAATTATAGCATGACATCATCATCACTGAATGTTTGAAAGAAGATGTTGGGAGGCCTGAATTAAAAGGATTGGTAGTCATGTACAACTGTGAAAATATTTGTACTCCATGGGATTATACTGATGATTTTAGGATGCACTGTTATGCTCTTCTGAATAGACACACACACACACACACACACACACACACACACACACACACACACACACACACACACACACACACACACACACACACATTGACCACAGTGAGATTAGCATTCCTACCTAATTAGGTACACCAGCTGCAGGACTCAGTACTCAATGTAAGCACACCTCTGACGTTTACAATGCTGTTGGACAATTTATAGTGGATGACATAATCACTGGATGTTTGAGAGAAGATGTTGGGAGGGCTGTCTGAAATGGATGGATGGCCATGTATGACTGTAAAGATATTAAAGGTCTGCATGTTGCCAGATTTATGAGTGTGCAAAGGATAGCATTTGCTGTTGCATTTCCAATGTGCCAGCATACTCTAAGAGACAGCAAACAGCTGTCAACATTACTACAAGTACTTGACAATCTGAATGTGTATTGTCAGTATAAAGATGCACATGGTATGTAACAAAGCATTTTTTATTTCTGCAGTGTAGTTGATATATATGGGAACAAGTAATGAAAGACCAAGATTCAAGTGCATGGGTGCAGGTAACACATGACTACAGAGTAAATATGTGTTATGTCTTTAAGAAGTGGCTTCCCTTTGGTGTTGTTTATAAATGTACTTTAATGGGATGAAAACTAAGTGTACAGTAAACATAAGTAAAACATGTTAATGTACACTTTCCATTGTACACCTTTGAGCAGAAGGTTTGTGTGATCGATGGCAAAGTGTCTGCACATGAGAGATACACATTTAAGGACTACTACTTGAACTTAAAAAGTACTTATCCATACTGGATATAGTAGACACATCTAACAGATATGATGGTGTTCATAAATAGTTCAAATCAGAAATGTTGTGTCATAAATTGCCTAACCTTAAAGTATTTATACTGCTTTCACCATTTGTGTGTAGTTAAGTGATTAGCAAATGCAGGCTTCTACTTCACTGATAAAATTAATATAGTTCTGTTGGTTTACTTTCCTCTATGCAAACATGTTAAGTGATGAGACATGGCACTCAGCACTTTCAATAGTACTGAGTGTAAAAAATACACCTACTGCTTAGCTGACTCTGTGTCAGTAGGTGTAAGTGTGTTGAGACATTTATTTTGGGCTCAGATTATACAGGGTTTGAATCCAGCTGTATCTAATAATTTTAAATATGTATTCATAATTTAATTAAATAACTCTGTGTGTTTCCTTAGTGCAGTGGGTTTAAACAGCATTGTGCAGAATTAACCACACCATGCCATAGGACCTGAAGAGCCATTCAACCTCGGTCAGCATTGGTGCATGAGCAAAACTCCATGCAAACACAAAGGACAAAAATTGAAGGGCTTCACTGGGGATTTTTTATTTATGTGTGTGGTGTGTGATTCAATTTTTGACCAGATTAAATGTGTTAAAATGTGGTAGATAGGAAAGTAGTTAAAAGGGGGGCAAGCAGGGGGAAGAACAGAGGCAGCAATATAGGAATGCGCATGTGGGAGTTAGGAAAGAACCATAGCTATCCACTTCTTCAACAGTGTAAACTGAAAATGTGTATAGAATATTGGATGAATTTGGACTGTCACCTAAACAAAGAGGATGACAACAATGCAATCATGTTGTATAGCCAATTAGACTGATTTAAGTGTGTAGAGAAGACACATGTGTGAAGTGGAGAGCTATGTATGGGATGATATTTTTTTGTTGGGACAGGTGGCCAGTTATATATTTTTTTTTTTTTTAGTAATAGAGAAATGTTTGGTAAGGGATATACGTATTTCTGTGTCAGGTAAGTTGCTGTTGGAGTGTTTCATGTCTTTGTTTACACACCATAATAGAGGGCATCCTCTCCATTCAGTGGAGGAGTGCACAAATTGTGCTCTGCATGACCTCACACACTTAGTCTTGCATCTCCTGGCAGGTGACAAAATCCCCATTGCAGCCACTACTACCAGAAGGTAACACTGCACCAGCTGCTGGTGTAATGCTACCTGACATAGCAGGCCCAGGTAGTGCAGGGGCAGCAGAGGCAGTACTGCCATGTTGGGCCCCAGATGTGCTGAGCATTGGTGCAGGAGCTGGTGGAGTGGAAGCAGGCTAAGCCACAGTAGCTGGCCTAACTTCCTGTGCTGTAAAGCATTTTGTGGGTTGTGAGAAACTGATGACATCAAAATGTTGTGACCACACATATAAAAACAAAACAGAGAGATTAGCGTTTGGTAAGAGAAAAAATAGGCCATTAGTACCATTACATGTGGCATACAATAAATTAGTACAATATTAAAAATGTATTTCTACTTTTACATTTAAGTATACTTTTTAACAACTACAAACTATAACTTATGATTGCTCATATGCTTGATCAAATAATACAGAATGAGTTAACAGCATGGCATGTAAACAACTTTTGTTGAAATTATAATGTAATATTTTAAATAATTTTACTATAATATGTTACTTGTATTTGAGCCCAAAACATCTGACTACAGTATTACAATTGACTCCTACAGTTGGCTTGTGCTACAGGCTGAAGCATGCATGTTTGATTTTACAGGTAGGAGATGCATGCTTAATTTCCTACTAGTGTATAGAAAAGCAATACTTTCGATAAAATAATCACTATGTTGTGCTGCATACATACCCCTTGCTTCTGTCAGTCTTTCTAATTGCTCAGCATGGATTTCCCTGTTCACTGTTATCTCCTGATTGGCTGTAGAATGAAAAGGAGAGAACAAGAAAAGAGCATTGTGCATACCAGTCTTGCCTATATGCAGGTTTCCAATTTAAATTCTCTTTATCTGTATACTTACACAACTGTAGAATGTCAGCAGTCCTAAAGTCATCCAACCACTGGTTGAGTGTATCTGCTTGCACCTTCTGAGGTCATTAAAGTGGTGCCTGTATTGCCCTCCAGTGCATGGAAGGCCAGTTTCACTGGAGACAGCCTTGGTCAGATTATTTCAAGCCTCAGATTTGTAATGACATCTGGTATAATCCCCTGCAGCAACCTTTGGCTGTGGTGCTTTATAACAAATCCAATAAAAATTCTGGAATCCTCCATATCTCACCTTTGAGCCCTAAATTTGGCACCTTCCCTTATATTTCCAGACTTGTCCACTCAGGGCAAACAGCAAATGAGTGTTTTCCTGCCAATTCTTGTTATCACGTTTAATATTAGTGTGCAAACCCGAACAACCATGTCAACTGAGTTTGCACGATGTAAAGCAGAGAGCAAAAGTGCCAAACAACAATGAAAGCAGTTTATAAGCCAAGAACTGTAAAGTGACAATTATCATTTAGTTTTTGGTTTGGATGCTGTTGTACCTGTTAGTTGATTTAACTTTGAAGGGGTCTTTATCAGATGAGATCATATGATCGAGTTTCTGAAAACTCAAACATCAAAAAGAAAAAAAAGCATAACAACACAAAATCTGCATCCTCCAACACCCTTGCAAATTATATATACCAACTCCAAGATCGCACTACAATGAGGAAAAGGGTAAATTTCCCTATCCACACTGTACTGTGATCTCCCTTCAAAAGCTGTAGGTTTTCAAAAACTCTATCATATGGTCTCAAACATTTGAATTTTGATTTTTCTGAAAACTCAATCAACTTATAGGGACCCCTTTGAAGACATGTATTGGGGGTGTAATTTATATGACCTGATAATTTTGTGTGTGGCTTTGCACACTGATAAAAGTAATCTGTATAATGCAGGATTTGAACTTATGCAACATAGTCAAAACATATTCTTCGACAGAGGTGATTTTTCATCATTACCACAGAAGAAGTGTTTGTCATTAATCATATTAAATACACATAACAGAATGAGGGGCTAATCATATATGTGTGTGACCTGACAAGGTTTGCTTTATACATTCATGTGTGTATGAGTATCACTGAAGTCTGAAGTCCATCCAAGGCCAGAAAAGACAATTATAATTACAGAAACATAATTGTCAGTGTACCCTCAGTCACACATTAATTCATATGAGCTTCAGTGCTATAAGTAAGTATTGTTATTTATAATTATGTTTACATTGTTATATATTTTATAAAAGTAAAGCATTCCACTGGATCTGTAAATGTGCAATTGTACAACAATAATTGTACTGATACCCACAGTCATACATAGGTTCATAGGTTCATAGGTAGGTACTAGGCTATCTGCCAGAGGGCATTTTTAAGCCTAACCAGAGTGTGTCGGCTTTCACCACCCCATTGATTAATTAACTGAGCCTCTGTCAAGCAGAGCCAATGAAGTGATCCCAGGGGTGTATTTTCTGTTACCCATCCACTCATCAAGGCTTCTCTTGAAGAGTGTTAGTGAGGGGCTCTGCCTAATGTAGTTAAGAATTTTATTCCAAAGCATGGGTAGTCTCTGTGACAGGAATCTATCCCTCTAGCATGTAATATTTATTGTTGTGGCAAGGTTTAGCTCACTAGAGCGCGTGGCTCGCAGTGACTTGGATTTCTTTAGGTGGAGCATGTCCATCAATTCTGAGTTGGACTTGGCTTTGTAAGTCAGGCAGAGATCACTTCTGAGTAAACGATATGCCACTGAGTACAGCTGGAGTTTTTTCAGTCGGGCTGCATAGGACATATGTTTGAGGCCAGTAATCCTCTTGGTGAGGTGCTTTTGTGGTCTTTCCAACTGTTGGAAGTGTCTTGTGAGGTACATCCCAAATGGGACATTGTACTCTATGATGGGTCTGATTATTGATGAGTAGAGAGGCACTATAACCTCTTTATTTCTAGTTGTGAACCCCGTAGTAATTAGATGGGCCACATAGAAGGATTTCCTAACTACTTTGGCAATATGATTGTCAAAGGAGAGATTACTATCTACCTGGGTCCCCAGATCTCTTATTACCTCTTCTATATTAAGGGGGCTGCCGCTTATGTGGTAATTCGTGGGTGTTTTGTTTTTCCCAAATGGGATGACTATGCATTTTTTGACATTTAGCTTGAGGCCATGACTTTGACACCAGGTGTCTGTCTCAGTAAGGCCTTTTTGAAGGATGTCCATGTCAGCCGGAGAGTCAATTATGGCTCCCAGTTTGCAGTCATCGGTGAACTTGGTTAGCCATAGTCCTCCTGTGTTTGCCTGTACTTCTGAGAAGTATATGCCAAACAGTAGGGGTCCCAGAACCAAGCCTTACGGGACACCACTTGTGACTGGTTTAGAGTCAGATCTGGAGCCCACTATTCTTACCGTGTGAGTTCTGTCTGTAAGCCAGTTGGCAACCCATCTTGTGACATAGGGGTTTATGGTCAGGCTGGTGAGTTTTTCTATAATACTTGAGTGAGGAATGGTGTCAAATGCCTTGGCGAGTTCAAGGTAGGCTGTGTGAACCACCTTTCTCTCATCTATGGCCTTGGTGACTGTCTCGAAGAAGTAGGCATGATCTTCCCTTAACAAAGCCAAACTGGGTCAGGTCAAGTGTTTGGAGGTTCCCAATGTCTTTTTTAATGAGTTCCATGATGATGTGCTCCATAGCCTTGCAGACCAGGCTAGTCAGGCTTATGGGGTGATAGTTACCAGGGTCAGTTGTGGCCCCTCCTTTTTGGAGCAGAATAACTGTTGCTGTGTGCCATTCTATGGGCATGTAGCCTGTGCAGAGGCTGAGGCTGAACAGTGTGTTTAGGTGGGGGGGTTAGTTTGTTCTGTAGTTCATGCAAGACGCAGCCTAGGACACCATCTGGCCCCATCGATGCTGTGTTTTTGGTTTTGAAAGGGCTGTTTTCACCTGTGTTTCTGTGATTTCCAGGGCACTACACTTTTCCGGTATTGTTGTGGGCCCTTTTGAAGTTGAGAGGGAGGTGAAGTTTGCACTGAATCTATCTGCCAGGATGTTGGCAATATCAGTAGGTTCAGTATATTTTGTGCTATTTTGCACTAGCTCAGAGCATATCTGTGAGTTGCCATTTAGATTCTTGACATAGCTAAAGAAGGATTTGTGGTTATCTTTTGAATCCTTGGCTATTTTTCTTTTGAAGTTAGCCTTGGATGATTTTATGAGGGACCTTAGTTTCTTACTGATACTGATCAGGAATGTCTTTCCTTCTTGGGATTTGCTTTTTTTCTGAACTAGTTTCCTCCTTTTGTTGTATAACCTGTTTAGGGCAGGGGTCCACCAGACTGGTTTCCTTCTCTTAGGGGAGTGAGTCTTGGTCTTGCTAGGGATGGCACAATCCATGCATCCTTGTAGGTGCTCATAGAGTGCAATTGTAAAGGATTCTGCATCTTGGGCAGTGTTATCCTTTAGCTTGGGGGCTGTGAAACTTACCACCTCTGCCTTAAGTAAGGTGAAGTTTGCTTTAGAAAGGTTTTTCACTGTAGCTTCCTTGGTTGGGGGTTGTGGTGGGGTGTGAACATCCAGGGTGATTAGTTTATGGTCTGATCTAACCAGTGACGAGTTGACCTCTGGTACGGAACACCTGTTGCCCATGTTGGTGATGACCAGGTCCAATATGTTGTGGCCTCTGGTAGGGGAGTTTATCAGCTGATCCAGGGCATTTGAGTTGATAAATTCCAGGAAGCACTGAGCCTGGGAGTTTGTACTCAAGTAGTTTTCCAAGTTAATGGTAGGGTAATTGAAATTGCCCAATATCAGGGTGTTTGGTAGGACCTTCATGTTTTCCAGTGTCTCCAGAAAGGTGGAGTGGTGGTCCTGGGTCATGGAGGATGATCTGTAGCAGACCGCAATTTGCATTGCAGATTTGCCCGATGTTAGTTGCACATGGATGATCTCAGAGGTATCATGCTGTGCCACTAACCTGGAGGTGTGAGTATCCATGATGAATATGGATATACCCCCTCCTTTTGTGTTTCGGTCCATGTTCTGTGGCTGAAATATGTGGTATGAGTTGTAGCCCAGTAGTGCTGGAGTGCTCTTTGGAGCCTTGAACCAGGTTTCAGTTACTGCACAGATGTCGACATTCTCCATACTTAGGAGCGCTTCAAGGCATGTATTTTGAGATTTAAATTCCTGGCATTGAGTAGCATAACCCTCATTTTTTACTTGTGCTGTTTATGGTGGTGGGTTTGAATTTTGCACCTTGCCTAAAAAGGCACTATGAGTGCAGCAAGAGCCTTGGCCAGTATTCGAAAGCCAAGGGGTGACAGGTGTAAGCCATCTCTTGTGAAGCAACGTGGCTTGTCGAGCATGTCATTCCAGGCTGACAGACACTAGATCCCCTTTGGATGACACCAGAAGCTTAGCCAATTGTTGAAATTGATCATTTTTTCTTTATACTGAGGTATCATTCTTGGTGAGGGCAGGATGCTACTCCGGGTCAGGGTTATACCCACCTGAGCTACATGATCAGAGAGCTCTTCCATGTATCTTTTCATGTAGTCCAGGGATGTACAATTCCGGTCATTCACACCAACATGAACAATGACAGAGTCATATTTGTAGTTGTTCTGGAGTGACCTGAGTGCTTGTATTATGTGGCAGATTTTGGCTCTCGATAGGCAGCTAACAGTAACCTTCTCCTTATCCAGCCTAGTGAGTGGGGCATTAGTGTGCCTGACTATTGAGTCACCTATTACTAGTGTGTTAGGTATGTTATTTTGCCTTAAGGGCTGTGATTGTGCGGCACATTGATTTTGTGTTTTATGTGTTGTCTGGTTTGTGACGGGAGGTGCAGGTTTTGTGGGTGTCTGCTTTGGAGCTCTCTGATGCTTTTGCAGGTTTTTATTTAGAGCCTCCGAGTCTGATTTAATGTATTTATGTGTATTTTTTGCCAGTGCTGGTTTAGTAGGTCTATGTGAGGCTGGAGGTGTGGTGCAAGTGTTAACCTTCTCCTCATGACTGTCTGTTCCAGTCTTGGGTGGAGGTACCTTAGCCTCCAGTTTGGCTGTATAATTGCATCTCTCGCATATGTTAGTATTTTGTAGTAGGAGGAGAGGGCTGTCTGTGTACATCAGGCAGTTGTAATATTGCCTCAGGATTACCAGATTCACCAGCTGGACTGGAGAGTACACCTGAAGTTGCCCTTTGGTCATGCCTGAATAGTAGGGTGAGCTGCTTAGTCACTTGGTTGGTGAGGGGTGGATAAAGAGCCTTGCCCTGCTGGGCAGTCAAGTGTTGGGGTATATTAGTGCTTGCTATTAGGTCTGAGCAAGTGCTGGACTGTATGATACTTTTTGAGTGCTTAGGTTGAGAGTTAGACTAGTTTCAAGTGAAAAACTGAAGAGGAGACTTAGTGGAGCCAGGAATAATTTAACCCTAGCTAACCAGTGCTGCCCGGTGCACAAACCGTGCAAATGTGGTTTTTAAACTACTAACTTCTGGGCTGGAACCACTCCTCCAGGGACAGATGGCTGCTCAAAGTTCCCCTCTCTCACAGGTGAACATAGAAACTTCCCTCTATCCAAGTAGTGCATGGGCAACTCAGAAACTTGAAACACAGCCCTGAATTCAGCACTAATCTGAAAACTGGACTATACTAGCTTAGAAAGGTGGGAAACAAGAATTTTTTTTTTGAAAAGATAAGGCAAAAAAACAATAAAAAGTACACTTAAAACAGCTTTAAATGACTACAAGTGATCAGAAAAGGCTATTGCACTTTAGTGTGTAGCCTACAACAGTTAAACAATTTAAATAAAAAACAACTTTTTAAAAGTGCAGACAGTCAAATAAGTACAATATGTGAAAAAAACAAGCTTTTAAATCACAATAAGTGCTGGAAAAATCAGTGTTTAGGCGGAAAACAGTTAAGTATAGCAAGAAAATACAGAAAACTGATACTCAATCACTCCAAAGTCTCTCTTTTAAGCTAGAAGGCTTGTATCAGTTTAAGGCTTTCTAGTGCTTTCCAGTAGGTTAGTTACAGGAAAGGTGGGAAACAAGTGCAGATATGGTCTTTTAAACCAGAAAATTGAAAGAGATGGACAACTTCCCGAATGATCAATAAACTACAATTCCTGGGCCAAGAACCACTCCTCTTGTGGTAGACAGGCTACCTAGTACTTACCACTCCCACTGATAAGCTAGAAGGCTGCACTCCATCACAAAGGCTTGGGGGGCTCAGAAGCTTACAAACAGTCCTGGATACAGCAAATCTGTACCTGGACTAGACTAGTTATGGGAAAGGTGGGGATCAAGTGCAAACACAGGCTTTAAAACCAGAAAGTTGAGAGAGATGAAAAAAACTGCCCAAACGGCCAATAAACTACAATTTCTGGGTCAGAACCACTCCTTTTGTGGTAGATAGGCTACTTAGTGCTTGCCACTTCCACTGATAAGCTAGAAGGCTTCCCTCCAACACAGATAGGCTTGCAGGGCTCAGAAGCTTACCAACAGTCCTGGATACAGCAACTCTGTATCTGGACTAGGCTAGTAACAGGAAAGGTGGGAAACAGTGCAAATGCGGCTTTTGAACCAGAAAGTTGAAAGAGATGGGGAAAAACTGCCCAAACGGCCAGTAGCTACAAATTCTGGGCCAGAAACTACTCCTCTTGTGGTAGATAGGCTACTTAATGCTTACCACTCCCACTGATAAGCTAGAAGGCTTCCCTCCAACACAGAAAGGCTTGGGGGGGGTTCAGAATCTTACAAAGAGTCCTGGAGACAGCAAATCTGTACCTGGCCTAGACTAGTTACAGGAAAGGTGGGGAACAAGTGCAAACGCAGGCTTTTAAGCCAGCAAGTTGAAAGAGATGGAAAACTGCCAATAAACTACAATTTATGGGCCAGAACCTACTCTTCCCAGGTAGATAAGCTACCTGATGCTTACCACTCCCACTGATAAACTAGAAGGCTTCCCTCCAACACAGAAAGTCTTGGGGGGGCTCAGAAGCTTACAAAGAGTCCTGGATACAGCAAATCTGTACCTGGACTAGACTAGTAACAGGAAAGGCAGGAAACAAGCACAAACACAGGCTTTTGAATCAGAAGGTTGAAAGATGGAAGAGCTTCCCAAATGGCCAATAAACTATAATTTCTGGGCCAGAAACCTCTCCTCCTGTGGTAGATAGGCTAACTAGTGCTTACCACTCCCACTGATAAGCTAGAAGGCTTCCCTCCAGAAAGGCTTGGGGGGGGCTCAGGAGCATACAAACAGCCCTGGATACAGCAAGTCTGTATCTGGACTAAACAAGTTACAGGAAAAGCAGGAAACAAGCTAGGATTTTTTTTTTTTTTTTTACAAAAAAGCAGCTAAAACAGCAGTAAATACAATTCAAATGCAGTGCAGGCTAGCACATGTGTATCAATAGTACGGCAAATACAGTTTAATTAAATGCAATTAAATTAACAAATGACTAAAAAACAAGTGCAGACGGCATTACATTTAGAAGGCTACTAGCAAGCAGCAATAAGCACAGAGTAAGTAACAGCATGCAGAACAGCAACTAAGACAGTTACAGTAAGACCAGCTGAATATATATTTACATATATATATATATATATATATATATATATATATATATATATATATTTTTTTTTTTTTTTTTTTTTTTTTGAGGGAGGGAACACGAGTGCCTGAAATCAGAATATGATCTCACTGCACTCAATTGAGTGAGCAAATGAGATAGGCACAGAAGGAGTAACCAAATACAAACTTACAAGAGGGGTGGGCAGGTTCAAGGCCACCAAGATTAACACCAACACAAGAACAGGGAAGGTGGGTGGGAGGAGCACAGTGGAGACAACAAAAGACAGAAATAATACAGCACCACTATAAATAATAGGCAAGTGTATAAATACAACACAGTGCAAATTAGGTTGCAAAAAATGTACTTATCGGTTTGAAATAGATTCCAATCCTGCAACTCAAAGCAAATCTATCAGCTTTCTAGCAGTTTACAGAAATGAAGTCTGTACTGGAATTACAGCAAGATATACCTCAGGTAATGACTGACAGCTAGGGTGTCAGCTGGCTCAACAACCCCCTTCCTGAAACTAGTTTGAGCTACCCTGAGAAAAAAACACAGTGGAGACAACAAAAGACAGAAATAATACATCATCACTTTAAATAATAGGCAAGTGTATAAATACAACACAGTGCAAATTAGGTTGCAAAAAACGTACTTATCAGTTTGAAATAGATTCCAATTCTGCAGCTCAAAGCAAATCTATCAGCTTTCCAGCAGTTTACAGAAATGCAATCTGTACATGTAATACATCTCTAATATCCTGTGTATGATTAATGCACATACTATAGATATTTATTCCTATGTGTAACTATTTTTATACATTTAGTTTTTATATAAAATAAAGTGGAACATCAATAAAAAAAATTAGGCTTAGCTGGATTTGAATCCAGGCTCATCTGAAATATAACCCTAACCTTACAACTCCTGCCACAGGAACAACTAGGTAGCAACTCCATATTTTCACATTCATTACTCTGTATGCATGCTGACCATCATACAACACTGCTTAGCATGTTTGCACAGTGGCAAACTATACAGGATATAATGTATCCATTTTGAAACTGTCTACTGTCTGCTTCCTCTCTGCAGGTGTTCTGGACCTGCAGGTGTTGTGGAAGATTTCTGACCATCTCGCAACCCTACTTAGTGAGTTTGTGCTATGGTAAGCAAAAAAATGCAACAATGTATCTGTTTTGAAATCGACATGCAGTATGCAAAAGTTTGGGATTCCGCAATTCTAATGCGTTCATAACTGATTTGCATTTTTGCTGTGCTCACAGGCATGAGTCTACATCATAACAAGGTAACTGTGTAGCTAGGGAACTTGAAGAGGACATGTGTATTTGTAGACCACGGAGGACTGACATTTCTTTAGATTTATCAGCACAGAAGGCTTCTGATGTTGCTAATCTATGCTTGTATTTTTCAGGTACATGCTAGATTTGTTCACATGCTATGAAGAAAACAGATACATATATAGATATATATATTTATATATATATATATATATATATATATATATATATATATATATATATATATATATATTAGGGGAGTAAACTGTTATTTAATTAATTTATTTATTTAACAACTGTTTACCGGGAAAGTCCAACTTGGAACAAAGCCAATTTTCAGTGGAGCCCCAGGGAGAAACACTCCAGATGCATGTCTTTGAAACGGGTGAGGAAAATGGACCACCAGGAGAAAACCCACACAAATGCAGGGAGGGCATGCAGACTTCGCACAGAAGGCACCCCAGCCAATAATCAAACCAGTAAACCTCTTGCTGTGAGGTGACAATGCAACCACTAAACCACTATGTCGTCCAAACCGGAGTACCCATCTGTATCTGTATGCACTTCTTATACTTCACTCTTGGAAAAGACATTTTTTCCATGCACTGACGTTCATAGATAGACAGCCTAATTAACTGTCATTACAAGTGTTATTGTTAAAACTGGTTACCTTGTAGCCTTTTCTATCTTATTCCATGGCAATGTAAAGTACTATATTGTCAATGACATGGGTGTAATACTTCTAAGATGGCCCATAGACACTACCAGGGGAGTGCAGGGCACAGTGAGAGGAGTCAACAGTTGTATACAATTTAGTTTTCTGTTTTACATGTGTACACAATTTGTGAAAATTGTGTGGAAAGCATTCATAACAGGTGAATTATGTGTTATTCCTTGGATTCTACAAACTGTCATTTTCTTTTGTTTTGGGGGTGGGGGATCCAAGTACTATTTGTGTGTTTCTACATCAACAAGTTAGGTTTCAAGAGCTTTGGTCTTGCAATTATGTAGTCATCCTGGTATTTCCATGGGTGTATAGGGAAACTTGTATGTAATCAGTGGCATGTTGTAGCATAACATTCAAGAACTGATGTAAGATCCTAGATGCTGATGCCTGTGATATCCCCAGCATATGCCCTGTTGGACTATGAAAGCTTCCTGTAGCTAAAGATCTAAGTGTTACACGTACCTTAGTCTTCAAAGGTACTGATTCCCCTCGGCTTGTCCCTGCTCAGAGCTGTGGACGACAGAGGTTGCAGAGTTCCTGCAGTGTGTCTCAATCCACCCTGTAGCACTCTATAATTTCCACATCATGCAGACCGTGGTAAGTTAACAGGGGTTTAAACACCCTTATTCTTCTTGGTCAGGGTCTATTTGCAGCAGCAGCAGCATAGACTTGTGCCTGCTGCACATACATATGTATAACAGCAACTGCAGCCCCTGACAGTGTTTCCATAAAAAATATTTTCCATGGCTGTATTGCAATAGGTTTTGGAATTTGCAGGGAAAACCTGCACTTACTCTACATGATTGCATTACAGCTTGTTTAGTAGCTCCTCCATCTTGAATTGGTTGATTAGTATAGAGTTCAGTTGCTTATGCTGTAATTAGCATGCCACAATGTTTACCATGTTTGGGTGGCTCTACACACTGTGTAGAGGTGGTTACTGAATACAAAATGGTGCGCTCCACCATGCACACATTGTCTTAGTGGACCATGTAGGATTCATTGAATCGGCACCTATATAAAAACTGTAGGAAGTACTTTATTTTATTAGTTCATTGTCTTGATAACCAGCTAAGTGAGCCAGACCCAAGCAAACTCCTGATCCATAAGATAGATGCAAGAGAGAGTTGCCCAAATAAATAATAAGCAGATATTCATCATAACTATTTCTAAGAAGATTAAATGCAACCTCAGAACATTCTAAATTTCATTATATCTGGAATAAAATATTATAGATAACAAGCATCCCTAAAACAATTTAATAACTACTCATACAGCACTAATTGATATGATCTGGTATAACTTATTTAATATGTATTACCACTTTACTATGATTGCTATTACACTGGTTTTATCCTTTTTAATAAATGAGTATCTTTCCAGTAGACACTGTTGCTAGATTATTCATCTGAAGAAGAGTGAAATCATTATATTGTATCTTAATGAACAATAAATAACAATACTAATTATGCAAAAGTGCAATTTCCCAGTACAAATGTGAATACATATTATTGTTTCGTGCCTTCTTGGTACAGCCTTGGATAATGACACCTATTATGTGCCCCTAGTGCTTTGCTCAGAAAAGACTCAACTAGGCAAAGGCTAGCCTGGTAAACTGAAAGAATGGTTTATGTACCTGAACTTGCCAGTGTTTGTGATGCAGTTCTTATTCAGAATGGCTGAATGGATCTTCCTGACCTGTACCATACTACGTATCATATGGCTAAGTTGGAGGTTAGCATATGGCCACTACATAGTGGCCATGTCACTGACTGTAGAGTACAATATAGGTTCATAAGTTCATATGAGATTACTAGGCTAATGGCTCAAGATCCCTCACAAGTCTAGCCAGTTTTACACAGATTTTACCCAAGTTTCTATCTCTAGGGGAAAGATAACAAGGGTCAGTAAACAGGGTTTAGATAATTTTTATAGACTGCCTCTGTCCATAAGGGACATGGATATCACCCTAGGAGTGAATTTGCAATTTTGCATCCACTGGCCCAGATTGTACTTGAAGATGGTCAGTGAAGGGCACTGCTTCATTTGAATAGAATGCCTTTTCCAGATGGGAAACAATCTCTGAGACACATATCATTATGCATACAAGCAAATCCAGCATGATCTTTGCATGTCAGACATCAGCTTTAGATCTTTGGAGTGGGTAACCCTTATGATATGTAACATTTCCATCAAGGGTGGGTCAGGCCCATGTAGGTCAGGGACAGATCACCTCAGTAATTGTTAAGAAGCTGAATACAGTGATAATGTTTTTAATCAGTCTGCATATGACATGTTGGTTATACCCTGTATTTCTTTGGTGAGAAAGCACTGAGGGTGCTCCAGCTGTTCCAGGTGCCTGGCAAAGTACATGTCAAAGAGTGCATTGTACAGGACTATTGGTCTGATGAGGGCCAAGTACAGTGGTGCTATGACATTGTTAGATCGGGATGCCATGCCTTTACTTTTAAGCTGAGACACATAGAAGGATTTCCTCACCACCGTAGACACATGGAGGTTAAAGTTCAGAATACTATCTATCTGAGTACCCAGATCTCTCACCAATAGGTCCAGTGTTAGGGAAGTGCTATCAATGTTGTAATGTGCATGGGTATTTGATTTCCTAAAGGGTATTATTAAGCACTTCTTCGCATTTAGTTTGAGGTCATGGCTCTGACACCAATCATTAGTCTGTGACAGACTGTTCCGTAGGTCATCAACATCATTTGGGGTTTCAGTAATTGCTCCCAACTTGCAATCATCAGCAAACTTAGTCAGCCAAAAGCCACCTACATTTGCCTTGACATCTGAGAAGCATATCCCAAACAGGAGGGAGCCCAACATTGAGCCCTGTGGTACTCCATTAGAGATTGGCCTCTTGCTGGATGTAAATTCCCCCAGTCTAACATGTGTCCTATCTGTGAGCCATTTGGCTATCCATCTGGTGACATAGAGGTTTGCACCCAATTTTGTAAGTTCATCTGTAACACCCAAGTGGGGTATTGTGTCAAATGCCTTGGCCAGGTCAAGGCAATGGTATGTACTGTCTTACCTTCATCCATGGCCTTGGTGACCTTCTCAAAGAAGTCTAACAGACTGAGCAGGCAGGTTCTGCCCTTGATGAAGGTGAACTGGGTTGGGTCTGGGGCCTGGAGATTTCTAGTGTCATTGTTGATCATGTCCATGATTATCCTTTCCATAGGCTTGCCTATAAGGCTAGTCTGATTTATGGATTGGTAGTTTCCTGGGTCCATTGATGGTTCTTCTTGTGCAGAGGGAAGACTGTTGCTGTGTTTAACTCTACTGGGGCAAACTCTGTCTGTAGACTGTGGATAAACAGAGATCCTAGTGGGTCTGCCAGGTCATGTTCCATGCTATTTAATAGGCACCCTGGGACTCTGTCAGGGTCTATTGATACCACATTTGTTCTTTTGTGATAACATGCAAAGGAATGGTAGTCACCATTTCATGGGGAGTGACTGGAGCTGATGAAGGGGTGAAATTTGAGCTGAATTTATTGGACAGGAGGTTTGCTATTTACTTTGGCTGAGTATAGGTAGTGTTGTCCACAGCACATTGCATTGTTAAGTGTTTCCCTTAACATATTGGCTGTAACTAAAAAATGCTTTATGGTTATCCTTTCGAGGGCTAATTTTAGTGTCATATTTAGCTTTTGAAGACTTGACTACTTCCCTGATTTGCCTGTTGACATTAATGAGGGATTTCTTTCTCTGTTGCATACCCTCCCACTTACTTTTAGACAGGAATTTCTTCCTTATTTTGTATAGTCTATTTATGCCAAGGGTCCACCAGGATGAGTTGTTTTTCTAGTTAGACCTGGGTTTAGTTCATTCAGTTACTGCTGTTTCTATGCAGTTGGTTAAGTGGTTGTACAGGGCATTCATGTATACCTCTCCATAGACCTTCATCTTTTTGGGTTTAGCGGGAGCTTTAAAATTACCTATGCTATCACTTAATAGAAGGTAATTTGCCTTGGAAAATTCTTTAGGGTTTTAAGGTTTGATGGGGTACTACCATTACATTTATTAAAAAGGAGACCAATTTATGATCCGGTCTTACCAATGAGGAAATTACACTGGTGAGGGTGCAAACTCCACCATGTTTGTGACTACTATGTCAAGAATATTTGAGGCCCTGGTGGGAGTGCAGACCAGCTGTTCCAGATCATTTGACAAAGTCCAAGAATCTCTAAGCCTGCATGTTAGTGATATTATATGTTTCTAATTTATGGAGAGGTAGCAAAAAGGACCCATGAGCAGTGTGTTGGACTGAATAGTGATTCTAATAACTTTAGCTCTGCAGAGTGGTTTGCATGGTTCATGGATGGGGATCTATATCTAGCAATGATATGGTGGGGGAGTTTCCTGTTGTCAGCTGGACATGGAAAAGCTCAAGTGAGTCATCCAGATTGACCAATTTAGAGATGTGATTGTTTTCCATTTAAATGAAAACACCTCATCCTTTCATTTTTTTCATTTTCAGAGGGCATTCTGAATGTGTGTGAAGGGCATTGTAGACTTGTGCTGCTGGAGTACTTTCCACAGCCTTGAATCACATCTGTTTCACTGCACAGATGTCAGCATTCTCCAGGCAAGGAGAGCTTCCAGGGAGTGCAGTTTCTTGTTAAGACTCCTAGTATTGAGCAGTAGTACTTTCAGCTAGGCATTAGAGGAATTTGTTATATTGGTAGGTCTTTTGGTTTGGCACTTCCTAAAAAAGGCATTATGGGGGTGGCTAATGCCTTGACCAATATTCGAAAGCCTAGTGGTGAAAGGTACAGTCCATCTCTGGCACAGCAACATGGTCTTTCGATCATGTCATCCCAGACTGACAAATACTGGATACCCTTGTAATGACACCAGTAGCTAAGCCAATTATTGAAGTCAATCATTTTCTGTTTGTATTGTGGTATCATTGTTGGTGAGGGTAGAATGCTGCTCAATGCGAGGCTCATACCAGCATGTGAGATATATTCAGGTCAATAATTTCTTTCTTCATATAGTCCAGGGAGATGCATCTCGGGTCATTCACACACTTATGGTCTATGACTGTGTCACACTGGATACTTGTTGTTTGAGTATGCCAACGAGACATATTCCAAAGAAGTATGCCTAACACCACATTTCACAGTGGTGCTAGAACATACAGGCAATGTCATTTAGCATCATCTGTTGGATTTGTGCACAGTATTAACATGCAGCAGATGTTGCTGTACTAGATATCACAGTAATGCCACATTTGTGCTCCGGAGTATCAAGCATGAAGCAAAGTGAAGCTCAGCTATGCAGTATTATTATTGGTAAGCTGCAACTTTGCACATATACTAATGAAACTATTCATAGGTTCATATGTTCATAGGCTGGTACTTGGCTATCGGCCCTAGGGCCTATACAAGCCTAGCCATGACAATTCCCTGGATATGTTTTCCCACAATATTTACTTCCCTGGACCCCTGTCTAGCAGGGAAACTGACATGATCCCCGGGATGAATTTCCTATCTCCCATCCAATCATCAAAGTTCCTTTTGAAGAGGGCCAAGGAGGCACTCTGCTTGACATGTATGGGCAGTCTATTCCAGAGTATGGGGAGTCTCTGTGTCAGGAACCTATCCCTCCAGCATGTTTTGTTCATTGTGATGACAAGGTTTAGATCCCTGGAGCATGTGGCTCTGAGGGATTGGGATTTCTTTACGTGGAACATGTCCAACAGCTCAGGGTTTGGTATGGCCTTGCATGTTAAGCAGAGATTGCCTCTGAGTAGATGATATGCCATAGAGTACAGCTGGAGTTTTTTTAGACGGTCAGCATAGGCCTGTGATTCGTTTAGTGAAGTATTTATTTCATCAAACAGGGTAAAGACAACAACAGTTTGAAATGTTCATGAAGATATTAGCTGTACAGAAGACTGCAAAGATAATAAATAACTGAACATAAAACAGGCATTACACATCACTATTTTGTATGTATTAACTGCAAAGAAGTAAAATCACATGCAACAGTTGAACGTCCATTGAGATACCTTACTAAAAAGATGCAAGGCCTAAACAACATGGGCTGACTCAAAACCCTCCCACTATACTCAGTATCCTACAGACTGTAAAGAGCTGGCCTGTGTCTGGCATACAAGGCATACTTTAACCCATTACTGGTGAATTTATTGCACATCAGCAAGTCAAATGGCATCAGAAATACTTTGTTTAAGGATGTAATCCTCTTCTGCAACATCGACAGAATGGTTTGGAGGGACATGTATATTTCACAGAGGATACTGCAGCTGTGAAATAGAGTCCCCATCCATGTAAAACAAAATTCATCCCTGTCTATTTTCAAACACAACTTAGATCTATGGATGGGAAACAGAAAACTTAGCCCAGGAGTGCCCCCTGTATAACTAATGGACAGAGGCAGCTCCTAAATGCTTTATCCATGCAGAGGTCTCCTCAAATTATCTATGTTAAAATATTGCAATTAGTCTTACTAGGGGTAAGATATAATTATCAACCATGGGATTGGTAAGGCCGATCTATAATCAAATGGGATAGGTTATTTAGAGCCCAAACAGGGAAACTGGCTAGTCTTAAAATGGCTCACAAGGTTGGCTAGCCTAATACTTACCTATCAATCTATGAAACTATAAGTAGGCAAGGGCGAACAGATTTAGAAGCAGAAGAACCAGTATTCCACCAGCAAGATCCTCCTGATCCTGATGCAGATTTAGACTAGATGCTGGTTGGGAAGATGCAATGCATGTGCTAGCATTACTGGCATTATCATGATGCGTGCACCTAGCAGAAAGCTGACCAGAGCTCAGTGCTCCAGTGGACACTAAGTGTCTACATTTACTGCACAGTGACTTTGTATTATATTATTATTATATTAGTCCATCTCTGAAATGGTGACATGACAAAGACTTGCAGTCTGTGCAAGTGTTGTACTAAGAGCATCCTGAATGTCCACATAGTCCACATGTAAAGCAGCCAACAGTTCAGAATGTGTGTGCATCCTATCTGATTTGCCATTATTATGCTTCAACTAACAGGACTGTTGCAAGGTGATGTTCATGGCAGGTGGTCTGTCAAATGAGCATGGTGTCTGCAGCCACTTCTAGGTCAAGTGCAGTTAGTACTTATGAAGTCCATGCCCCATGTTGTGTACATACACACAAGCCCTATGGTTCACAGCAATGGATCATCTCACATATGGAAATGAATTCTCTGCACCTGCTGTTTTCACATCCTTAGCTCTTATAACATCACAATGGAACTTTACATCTGCTAAGGTGCTACAATAAACACTCTGGATGATGATGGAGACCCAGTTGTGCAGGTTTTGTACCCATGTGTTTATCCCCATTTCAGTGATGGTGACCTTATTAACATGAGCTACATGCAGGTCTGTGGAATTCCTGTGACCCTTGTTAGACTGTTTTTGAGTCTCATTTAGGACAGTGGTACTACCATTATCAATGCTGTAAACTTTCTTAAGTACTAGGTATAACTCCTGCTTCATCTCTCTTTTACTAGCATTGAAGAAAAACCCAGAATAGACATTTCAGATGTGCTATACCAAAAATGTGTAGGAATACCTACAAGTGTCTTCAAGTCACAAAGAATGTGTTGTTCTTTTCAGATCTGGCACTTTTATAGAAGTGCTGATAGAAGGAACCATTTGCAATTTTGAGACTCCTTGGTGTGATTCCTGGAATAGTGAGACTGAATGACTAAAGTCAGCAGCATATATAGTTAAACCTTTTACATTTTCACTGAAGATGCCACTCTGTCTTTTTATAGCTCAGTTGTGCTGAAACCTGATATATCTATGAATTTAATGGGTGTGTTACTCATATATCTCTGTCATAGTAGGTAACATTTATGATCTAGGTATATCAGGAGTCCTGATGTGCTGTACAACATTTTTGTGAAACATACTGGTAGTGTCTTTAGCAGTGCTCTCCTGGCTGCCTATAACTCCAAAACATTTTAGAAGAGAAGCAGAGTGGGGTGCTATGAGCAAGGTAAGCAGAATTAAGATGTTACAATAAAAAAAAACTGCCAGTACCTGTGGTAATAGTAATTAACACCAAAACACAAACCAAAAACTATAGTACAGACGCAATGGAGAATACAGAATTTTTTTTAGCATAATAGACTTTTAAATGCCGCTTTCATAAAACAGCTTCATCCGAAAATACAAAAGTATTCACTTGTATCACAATTGTATGTAAAATTCCAACCAATAAAAAATAGAAACAATTACTAAAAACAAGGTATCGTCCAATCAAACAATAAACCATGCAAAAACTAAAAAATTAACTCTTAAGGTACCGTTAGTTTACATTCCTTTAAAAACACTTGATATTAATAGTTTCATTTATGCTGGGGAAACATCAGCCCTCAGTTTCACTTGCCATTCAACTTCTCTTTTTCTCAATAGAAATTTTGTAATCACCATCTCTTATACTTTGTGGTACTTGCTCTAAAAAGGCAAATGTAAATTTTTTGAAAATTATTACATAAACTAGAATGTCTGTAGAGAGCATTGTTGTCATCTTTAGTTTTAACTGCACAAAGATGTTCTTTTATTCTCTGTCTAAAGCTCCTAGTTATCATCCCTCTGTAAAACTTGTACAGCCAGAACATAAAACAATGTACACAACCCCTATTGTACTGCAGCTGTATCTACCTGATATTTTTAAAATACACAAAAAGTGACTTAAAGAAACAAACGGTCCTTTGTTAATGAACCTACAGATGTGACATCCATACCATCTGTAGGTACCTACATTTTTAGTAGTTGGAGGAGGTTCTTTCTTGGTGTCATCGATCAGAGAGGTTAGCCAGCAAAACCAGGTCAGTAATAGACTCTGGCCAATAACAAGAGAACTCTGGGACAAGGGGCAACCAGAAGGTGGGGGATGGAGGAGGAAGTGATTGGGTTTAGTGAATGTGGGATAGTAGGAAATTTTAAAGATTTTAAAATGTATAATTATACCAACAAACCAATAACCAGAGTACTTTACATTATTCCTAAAGGAGTTTAAACTAATTCCCACTGGTAGAGGTGAAATAGTGGACATACTTGTAGAATTAAAGCTTTTTCTTAGAAAATTAAATATGGATTTATTTTTCAAAGCATAGGAAGAAGTGCATAAATAAATTCCCAGGCCAATTGGTCCTAAGAAAAGTAACATTTTCAATCCTCCCCTTAACCCCACTTTGCAGGTTTTTGAGAAATGTGTCACTAAAGATGTTTATAGGTTGTTTTTTCAGTGCAAGAAAGTTTTTTTCAAATTTAACAAAATGGGAAAGGGGCATCTTAAATTTATTAAGGATTAAGGAATGATAAGGAAATCAGAGTGATGAAACCTGATAAGGGGGAGGGGTGGTACTATATGCAGCTGAGGAATACAACAATGTTATGACCAATTTGCTACTTAACAATAAAACATACCCCCTTGTATGAAAGAATCAGATCTTTATTACTTATCATAGGATAGATTCCTACTTAGAAGAAATTTTCTTGACAACAGGATTGATGGAGCTACCTACCACTTCTTGCAACAACCAAACCCCATAATCCCAAACAATTTTGGGATCCCAAAGGTCCACAACTCAGTCAAAAATCCCCCTTTTAGACCAATAGTTTCAGCTAGGGGTTCTAAAACCCACCCATTAGTGGTATATATTGACATTTGGGCAAAAGAAGTAGTAGTTAAAACAAAACATTTGGTTAAGGATTTGTGGGACTTTTTGGGTAGGTTGAAACCCTCCATCTGGAAAAGTTATTTAATCTTTTTAACTATAGATGTAAACCACCTTTTTTCAGTCATCACCAGGGAGGATGGGGTAAAATATTTTCATGATATTTTGGTAACTCACTCTACCTTAGGTAATGATTCTGTTTTCTTAATTGTAGAACTTATGGAATTGGTCTTAGATAACAATTACTTGCACTTCCAATGTGAGTTTTACCAATAAGTGGCAGGGGTACCGATAGGAGCAGCTTGTGCCCCTGTGTACTCCAACTTGGTTATGTTGGGTTGGAAGGAGGAATACATATTCAATAGCCCTTTTTCAAAGTTCTTACACTTATATGTCAGATGCTTGGACGACATATTTATTTTATGGAATAGGGATGTAGAAGGCCTCACCAGTTTTTATGGATTATTTGAATGCTTGCTCAAATTACTTTAAGTTCACCTTCGATTGGGGGAGGGACAGTATAAACTCTTTGGCTGTTACTGTTTATCACACCATAGGAAGTTTTAAGTCCAACATTTATAGAAAAAGATATGTTTTGTAATGGGTACTTACACTTTTCCAGCAACCATCCCCATTTCCAGAAAAAGAACTTGGTAAGGGGACAAGCCATTCGTATTGCCAGAATGACATCACAACGAGAAGATTTACAGGTAGAATTGGCTATTTTAAAGAAGATGCTCCTTAACAGAGCATACCCATATAAGTTGGTTACAGACATCATTAAAGTGGTTTACCAGGGATGGGGTACAAAGTATGTACCATTGTTAGGTATAGGGCTACATGAGGTTAATAGGATAGGAAAGAATGGACGGTACAAGAAGGCTTTTATTATGGAATACAATCAGTACACTAAGTCTATTCACCACATTGTCAAGACCAACTGGAGTATTTTCAAAGTGAATACGGAATTGTATGAGACTGTGGGACATGAACCTGTCTCCTTCAAGACTGGAAGGAATTTTAAACGTACTGGAAGGGGGGACAGTTTCCAGGTCCAGGTTGAGAAAGGGAGCTACTTGCGGAATGTGTAAACAATGCCCTTTCATTATAAGGTCTGATTGTATAACCCTAGAAAATGGGTTCGGTAGTAAGATACATTTTAGTAATGGGAACTATTTACAAATAAATTGGTTTACTTAGCTAAATGTGGAGGGTGTTCAGCTTTTTATATAGAAAAGATAGAGAAGGCTTTAAAAAACAGAATTTATGAACACCTTTACCATAAAAAAACAAAAAAGGAGACTAATGCTATGTATAAGCACTCCATACATTGTGTCAACTATACAGGATTTCAGTTTGAGATTCCTGAAGTTATTAAAAAGAATCCTGGATGTGGTGACTGGAAGTTAATTTTTATTAAAGAAAGAATTAGTATGGCAGTTTAGATTAAGTGCTACTTTTTTCCCGGACTGAACAAATATGTGTCATTTAAACCTGTTTTGAAGGAGAAGGCTGCCATTGTTTAAAAGTGTTCTACATGTAATTAAGTGTTACTTTGATTTTTAAGTGATTCTAAAGGTCTCTTATTGGGTAAATAACTGGTAAATGGGGTTAATTGACTGACAAGAAATTGGTAAAAGGTATAAAAGGAGTGGATTTGGTGTTATTTATTATCTGATGAAGTCTCTGGCAAGAGACAAAATCACTCATCATTGTGTGGTTTTATATATATCTTAATAGATTATTGGCATCCTTCTGCTGTGGTTGGGTCATTTTACAATTTTATTTCTGGTTGGACTGGTTCATTATGTTGTTTTATTACTTTTTTAGGTTCTTTCTTGGTGTTGTCATGTTCTAATGGGCCTACTTTGACCCATTGAAATTACACTTTAGCGAAACCTAGTTTTGAGTGTCCAGTTTTGTGAAAGTACATTTATCCAAAAATGCACTTTCGTGAAACTACACTACAACAAACAGAATTCCTGGTGTAGTGGTGCAGGTATGGTGCTTTTAGTGGTATGGGAGGGGAGGTTGATGTTGTAGATCATGGTACAGTAAAGATAAGGGAATATTCCCTTTTCCTCACTGTAGTGCAATCTCAGAGTTAGTATATATTAGTAATGGGGGTGTGGGGGGCGGCAGCCACCCAAATGGGGGGTTCACAGGCTTGCCCCACTGCATTGAGTTTAGTGTGTTTGTTTGTTTTTTTTATTCATCAGTGTAGAGTAGTTTCACAAAAGTGCATATTCAGATAAATGCACTTTCGTAAAACCGGACAAGTCTAACTAAGTTTTGCTTAAGTGTAATTTTGATGGGTCAAAGTAGATCCATTCAAACATATACTTTACACAAATCTTTTTTAAATACAAATGTAGGGATATCATCAAATATTGACCTAAAGTCATCCTGATTTCTAGAAATAATTTTTAATTTATTCTGTATAATCTGTTTAATTTGAATACACTGACATGTCTAAACAATAATGTGGAACAATTTTATAACCACCAACACTTACACTAAGTGTACTGGTTTCCATTTCTTCACCTTCTACTATACTACTATTAAGATTTGGGATGACAGAAGTATGAATTGATTGCTTATTATTGGGCATTTCCTTGTTATAGTATCTGTTGCTTTTAAAACTTGTATAGAGAATGGCACAACATTTTGTATGCCTTTTAAAAATTAATTTCTTTGCAACCTTGTCTATATTTTCCCTAGGACACTCTTGAGCATAAAAATAGAAGAAATATATTCTATCTCTTGCTGAAAAACTTCATCAGTGCTTGTCATCTGAGAGGCTCTAATAAATTGGCCTCTGGGTATATTTATTTTCATAAACATAGGGTGATTGCTGTTAAAAGGAAAGTAACAATTACAAAAAGTATATTTTCTAAATATTTGACTCTTGAATACATTGCTGTCTATATTCCATATCAAATTTACATCTAAAAATGAAATAGTGTGTCCCTTGTCCCCAGGCAGTAAATTTAAAAAAATGAAGTGCTACAATTCAGGTTACTCAGAAACTGAAAAATTGCACTATTTTTAGCAATAAAAAAGAGGTTGTCTATGAAATACCTATAAAATAATACATGCTCATATTCTGGAATATGCTTAAGAATCTCCCTCTCCCACCAGCCAAGAACTAGACTGGCATATGCTGGGGCCACTGTTGCCCCCATAGCTATGCCCTTAACTTGTTGATAATATTTTCTGTTGAAAAAGAAAGAAATTGTAAGTCAATAAAATTCCCAATAGGGAACAATACAAGGTTCTACTTTTACAATCAATCAGTATATACTTGTTAATATACATTCTCACATATTCTACACCTTCCTCATCTGGTATAGAAGTGAACAATGCTACAACATCAATGCTAAACATATAGCAGTCACTGGCAAATCCAATTTTAGAAAGACTGAAAATTCTAATGCTGTTCAAGAAGTCCCATGAGTCCTGAATGTATGAGGGTAAAGGCTGTACTAATGGATTTAAAACAGAATCTAAAAACACAGATATATATTCCGTAGCACTACCTGATGCTGAAACAATAGGTCTAAAAGGGGGATCAGTGGGGTTCTTGTGTATTTTTGGGATAGAGAACAATACTCCAACTCACGGCTGCTCATTTAACAGAAAATTGTAAAAATCTGATGTTATTTCTTCATTCATCAAACTTCTTCTTTGTTCAGCTTTTCCTGGTTAGGGGTCGCCACAGTGGATCACCTGTCTACTCATGAGTGGCAGTGGAGTTTTACAGTGTCGAGTTGCCAGCCCGGCACCCACCCTTCCATGGAAGGTATACACACACACACACACACACACACACACACACACACACACACACACACACACACACACACACACACACACACACACACTCACACCTAGGGCCAATTTAGAGTGTTATTCCACCTACAGCATGTCTTTGTGATGTGGGAGGAAACCAGAGCACTGCGAGGAAATCCACGTGACCACAGGGAGGACATGCAGACTCCGCACAGAAGGCACCCCAGCTGAGGATTGAACTGGAGAACCTCTAGCTGTGAGGTGACAATGCTAACCGCTGCACCATGGCAGCCACCCTCTTCATTCATCAAACAATCATGCAAAAAATACTTTATAAATGTATAACTTCTGTGTATGTCTACTAAAGACACTTCTTGATATTCATCAGTATTATTCAACATTTTCTCAATGGAAGCATTATAGCATTCAGTATCCATAACTACAACCCCACCCCTTTTGTTGACCTTCATAAATCTCAATGCTGACTGATGTTGTAGCTCATCCAGTGCCTTTCTATCTTCTGCAGATAAATTAAAAAACAAAAATCTACTTTTTGAGTCAAAGAGTTCCTGATTTCCTCTTCACATGCCTTCTCAAAAGCTTTTAAAGTGTAATGTAACGATGGATTAAAAGTAGACGGTTTACTTAAAGTCTTATTAACATTGAAGTCCTTTAACAAAATAATGTAAATTATTTTTTCTAGTAAAAGATTTTAACTCCAAAATACTATTGGTTAATTTAGCTCTGTGGCTTGGAATTAAAGAAAAAACACATTTTAGAATATTTAAATGATTCTTGTTTAAATTAAAGTTAGAAAGACTGAAAACTCTGACCATATCAGAACTCATAGTTCTAGCTGTTTCCGTTAACATTTTCTTCCCTTGCTTTGTCCTCTGGTCGGGCTGAAATAATTTTGATGATTCTTGCTCTTCCCATTTTTTGTAAGGCCTTCTAGTTGTTGGTTATATATACTGGAAACACAGCATTTGGAGAATGCAGTGGTAACTCTTTAAAATCCATAATAGGATGAGTGTTACCAGAAGTGTAATCTTTCGAAGTAGAAGCCTCATCTGTAAGTGGTGTGGTTAATTTTCCTCTACTTCCTGTAGAGCATTTGTTTGGATTAAAAGGGCTAGTGGCAGCAAAATTCTCAACAGGGTTACCTGGTATTGTTGTGTGATCTTGGTCAACTTTAGAAGTCCTGTGAGAGTTTAGATCTGCTCCATATGCAGTCTATGTTCTTTAGTCAGTCAAATCTCTGACGACTTTCTTTTGTTTGCGAGCCACAGTAGTTTTTTTTTTTCAAAATGGTCTAGATTTAAAAATATCTGACCATAACTTGACCTGACATCCAGTTGAGTAATGAAATAGCTAGTCAAGTCTTCTTCCTTCTTTTTTAGGGAAGTCTTTAGCTGTTCCATATTAGTGTTCTTATTTATGATTAACATTTTTAACAGTTCAAGACTGGCTTTGTTGAAAAATGTTACAAGTTCAGAAAAAATGGCTTAGCTGAATTAACTCCATTAGGCAGTTTAAAAACCACAAACACTTTGGAACAATTTCCTGCTGTGTACAGTATTCAAAATATTTATTCTCCACCTCCAATGCTCTGTAGTTCTTCAATCCTTTTTCAATTTCAGTTAATAGTGTAGTAACGTTGTGCTGAACTATACCACTTTTTGTGCTTACTTTAATGGATACAAAGGGATCTTAATGGAAATTTAAAACTGAAACCACATCACAATACGCAGGTATATTGGAAGGCACAGGTCTGTGTCACAACTTCCAAAGGAATTGTCCAAGGAACTTGTAGAACCAGTTCTGGTGTTAGTCAACTGGATTATTCTCTGAGACAGCACCTCCAATGATTTTTGCTTTCCATTAAAACAAAATATCAGTTCTTGTAAAGCAGTGGTGCACAATGTTCGGCCCTGGGGCCAAATCCGGCCCTCGACACAACACCACCCAGCCCCCAGAGAGTAACCAAATTTTTTTTTTAAAAAAAGTTAAAAAAAATGCTACGCCTTAATCCAATCATGCAAACTTTCCAGCACGTGCTTGCTTACCTAACTGACTGCAGTTGCACACACCTCTAATTTTAGCAGCAGAAGTAACAATTCTTTGTTGTTTATAACTTGCAGTCTATAAACAGTAGTAACTTTCTCCAAAAGTTTGTAATAGGTAATGGCTGCAAGCCAGAATAAAGTTAAATGCAAAGTTGATGTAGAAAATGGGCAATTTCATGACTGCTGTCTTAAGTAAAAATGCCATTCACCTGTATCTATTGTTAACTCGTAATGACTTACTATGTTTTGAGGTGGCCCACAAATGCATTAAGAATTCATGTAGTGGCTCTCCCCACAAAAAGGTTGCACACCACGGTTGTAAAGCCTTGTCTTGGCTTTCTGGAAGTGGATGAATGGACAAATTCATCAGTGGTTCATCTCCTGTGACTGCCATCAGGAAGCCAGATACCAAAAAACTTTTAACAGCAAAAAAACAGCCAATACCTTTGGAAATAATAATTAACTCAAAAACATAAACCAAAAAGTATTGTACAGGTGCAATGGCGACAACAGACATTTTCTTATCATGATAGACTTTTAAATGCCTTTTTCGTAAAACAACTTCAACAGAAAATAGAAAAATATTCACTTGCTTCACAATTATATGTATAATTCCAAACAATAAAAAAACTAGAAACAATTACTAAAAACAAAACAAGGTATTTTCCAATCAAAGAATAAACCATGCAAAACCTAAAAAAAAAATTAACTCTTAAAGTTCCATTAGCTTACATTCCTTTGAAAATACTTGATATTAATAGCTTCTTTCAGGCTGGGATTCACTTGCCATTCAACCTCTCTTTTCCTCGATAGAAGTTTTGTAATCACCACATCTTACACTTTCTGGTACTTGCTCTAAAATGGCAAGTGCAAACTTTTTGAAATTATTACAAAAAATAGAATGTCTGTAGAGAGCATTGTTGTCATCTTTTGTTTTACTGCATAAAGATGACATGATTTACATGAATAGACTGAAAGCCCTGTCAATGTTCTCTGCATCATACAGGCTGCTGAGAGGCAACCTGCACCTGGCCTAAAGAGCAGTCTCTGGCTCTACCCTAATGGAAATGCTGTACATCCACAAATCAAATGCAATAAGAGTCACTCACTTTAACTCCTTTAGGTTTGACTCAGAATATCTCTGAGTCTGAGTAAGTCCAAACCCCAGATTTGATAGCATCTGTGTAGGAATAGTGTAGAGCCTAAGCAAATGTTAACATGTCCATGTATGTGGATCCCCCTCGGTAGCACGCCATGCATATTAATGAAGGCGCATTACTGATGGAGAGCCGGGGAAGGTGGTATTGAATCAGTGTAGGGAGTGTGTCACTAACTGTGGCCATCGATGAGTAATACACCCCCTGCACTGTCCAAGTGTCTGATAGCAATAAATTCAATGTTATAAAATTTAATTATTTTCTTTTTAAGTTTGAGTGGTCTGGTGAGGCGTGTAGCAAATGACACATGCCAGACATCTAAAAATAGAAACTGGATGCATTTAATTTATGATTCAAAGGTCAAGTTTAAGTATAGCTGAGCCAGTTTGCAAACCACAGAGCAGTGCTTAGCAGTATGCAAACATAGCTGAGACTTATATGCAACAGTATAGCAGCATTCTATGTACCCAAGTAGATAGAGTTACGGCTTTCTATGCAGTAGGTGTGGGGTTTGAATACATTGAAGGGAAATTAAGAATTATGTTTACAAGATAAAGTATGCTAATTATTTTTAAATTATGATCTGCTGCTCTCAGCTAATCTCTGTTAAGCCTTGCTAAGCCATGATAAGCACTGCTAAAATAATCTCTGTTTAAGGACCACTTGGCTGTGCTTAGCTGGTTTGCACATTGCTAAGCATTGCTACGCATTCAGAGCTGAAGCACTGCTCAGCTCAGCTAAGCTGGTTTGCGTGGTGCCAAGTGATGTGCTGCATTTTAAAAATGACCCAATGGTGTGTAAGGGCAGCAAAACAGGCTATATTAAGTGCAACAGGTGGGAATACAGCATAACCATTTGGAGTTTGAACTGTGCAGGAACTATGGCAGTTGTGGAGAGGGTGCATGCTTCTGGGCGCAGTTGTGGGGCATTCTGGAGTGCAGTCATGGTTGGACTCTTAGTGAAAGACCATGAACACTGGCTGCTGCAGGGCCAATTCCAGGGATTAGAGTACAAAGCTGAGGCCTTGGACCA
Source organism: Protopterus annectens (assembly GCF_019279795.1). Taxonomy (NCBI): domain Eukaryota; kingdom Metazoa; phylum Chordata; order Ceratodontiformes; family Protopteridae; genus Protopterus; species Protopterus annectens. The sequence continues at coordinate 601,755,057 of NC_056745.1, forward strand.
TCTGGCACATAATGTCACCAGTGCTACAGGTATCCCTCACACAGGTGAGTAGGTCCGTCATCACTATGATGATCTGAAGCATCAGAAGAAGGGAATTCTGGACACCTGGGTCCAGGATGCTTGGGATGGAAATGCCCCACAAGTTTGTAAGTACCGTTAGCATTGTTTACCAATACCTAATCAAAATGTGAGATAGAAAGGTATGCATAATCATCTGCTTCACTCCCTACAGCCTCAGAGGAGAGAGCTCACAAAATATAGAACCATACAGGGCACCTGGCCAAATTGCGCCGTGATGTGGTGAGTGCAGATTAATTTGCAACCTATAGTCAAATGCACAAGCAGAGTAATTCATTCACTGCCAGTAGGTGCCTACAATACAGATTTGTGTATTGCAATGAATGTTAACGTAGGCCTGTACTGTCATAACTGACTACTGTCAACTATAGTGCAATAAAGATTAAAGCATTAAACCTGATAATGTTAATGAAATAAAGTTTCTACTGCAATACCTGTGGAATTACAGCTGTATAGCACACCTGCATTATATCAACTGGTGTGCAATAAAGACTCGGAAATATACCAATAACTGCATGAAGGTACCACTAAGAAAGCGGCGCTGTACAGTATCTGTGTAAGTAGGGCTGTTGTTCGTGAAACTGAGTATGACATCTGCTCTGAAATAAAAACATAAAGAATACCACTAACTGACTCAAGGTTAGCCTAAGAAAGAGTGTTATGCTAAACTGTAGATTTAGAGCTGTACTACAAGATGTATGCATTATGACATTTGCTCTGCACTAACAACTGAAGCAATAACAGGAACGCCCAAGGTATATTGTGTATATCGGGATTGTCTTGTGTTAACCATTGCATTTCAACGATATGCATTCCTGTCTGAGGTACAGTGCTGCAGGCATGCATGAAACTTTAATAGCTGTCAACTGCAAATATACTATTTGTAACTGTATATGGGTCAAGTAGCCAACCCAATACTCCAGTATGGTTTGTACTATCCACAGATATTTCCACTCACTAAGAGTTATCTACACTTGCATTCTATGTATTAATATACAGTTTATCTTGTATCTCCATCATGCATGAATCTCATGCATGTGTGTTCAACTGTCACTACAGTCTTATATAAAAGTATACTACTATTACCAGGTCATATTTTGTTTCCAGGTGAGCTCTAGGCGGGTCTATATTAGAACATTGAAGTTTCAAAACTTCAAATGTTCTAATATCGACCCTTATTCAGCGAAAGCTAAAAACATCGAACATACAGAACAGCAAATTTTTTCCTAGGCAAAAAATTTGCTGTTCCAAAACACATACATACAACACAACACACCAAATAAACAGCAATCCACACACGTGCACCTAAAGTCTTACATCTAACCCTACACTAATCTATACACACACCACTAACTATCCACTTACCTTAACCCAAACCCTAACCCTAAGGTCCGTCACTATCGCACACTCACCTCACCTGTGTCCTAACCCTAACTCACCTACCCCGCCCTAACCCTCACATCCACACCAACGCACACTTACCTGACCCACGCCCTAACCCTAACTCACCTAACTCACCCCAACCCTCATGTTCACACAATCGCACACATACCTAACCCACACCCTAACCCTAACTAACCTAACCCACACTCAATTGCACACTTACCTGAACCCAACCCGTAACTTTCCACCACAGTGCTGAAAATACTTAAGCAACAGAAATGGACAACTGAATTCTTTCGCTAGGAAAAAATTTGGTTTTCTGTTGCTTCTATATTTTCAGCTTTCTCTGAATAGGGGTCGATATTAGAACATTCAAAGTTTTAAAACTTTGATGTTTTAATATATAGACCAGCTCTAGGCAAATACCAGTCAGTTGATAGTCAGTAGTGGCTCAATAGCTCAGTTTGTTAAATGCTGTATCTGATGTACATCTTGACACACATAGACCAGGGTTCAAATCCATTGACAAGTACTAATAAATATTACTGAATCAGTTATGTATTGTTAGATGTTCTCCCCACAGGCATTACAGGTAAATGGATGCAGTAGGCCTTATTATGGGTTAATAATTTGTGTGTTCAGATGTAACAGACTGTTAACAGCATTTATTAGGAATGTGATAAGATGTCATAAAATAAAGGCGACGAGTAATATATTAATAAAAGATAATACAATAAATAAAATATGTAATCTTATTATGGCTGTATGCCTGGTGTGTCTGTGAACATGTGCTGATTGTCTAACCCCATGCCTGCCAAGGACAGTTTGATAGTTATTTAGTGTGTATACTGTACACAATACATGTCTCTCAAGTGTTACGCTGTCACAGACTGTAATCACCATTCCCTATTCCCTCTGTCACAGATCAATCATTGGCATGATAATGTCAATAACACAGTCACACTACATCACATTACATCAGTCCACAGTACACCTTGGTAGTTATATAGGACCACATGAGGTGTAATAATCCTCTGTAGTTGTGTACCTGTAGGTGTTACTGCTTGGCCCATACTGTCCCATGCAGATAGCTTGAGAGGTATGTACATGCTACAGCAACTACAAGGCACTGTTATATATAAAGGAAGGATAGACTTGTAGGGCATATAACAGTACTGTTGCAAACTATATAGCCTATACTGGAATTAATGGACTGTATTTATCTCTCCCCCCACCCCTTATCTTCATCATAATTTATTACTGTTATACATTAGTTATGGTTTACTGTAAACATATGCTGTTCTCTACATGTTATGTTGGTCCTTGTGTTTTATTACTGTTATGCATTACAATGGTTGTATACTAACATATCTTGTTGAATTACCCATGTTGTTGGCCTTATGTTATAACTATTGCTGTCATGCTGTTACTATACTGACTGTTATCTTACTTATTGTTGTGTTCCATATACTATGCATTGTTATGTACTGGGTTATTTGCAATGTTCTGGCATGCTGTTATAACTAACAAAATGTTTTGTTTATTACTAACCTATACACATTGAAATGCTTCAATACCACAGCTCGACTGGGTAGGCCAGTTCCTGGTGATCTGCCTACCCTACCTCAGTCGGCAGGAGAACCAGGTTCCAGCACATCTTGGAGCCAAGCTGTGGTGACCCTCCTCTGGACTGCACCACCTACTGATGGAACCGTCTCAGGGGATGGGGCCCATCCCCCCCTGGGATCAGTGGTGAAGGGAGAGTTCTCACTCAAGATCAGCTACCAGCGATGGTGTGCAGGATAGTTCATCATGGGTATGAGCAATGCCTGCACCAGATTGAGGGCAGACTAGCCAACCTAAAGAAGCCTGGTATCCCCGGTGCCCAGCCTCCAGCACAGCCACCTTCAGGGCAGTGAAGGAGCAGACTTGATAGCCCATGGGCAGGAAGCTCAGTCACACTGCCTCTGCCTGGGGGCATATGGACCTCTGATTCCACAACACACTTCCCATCCAAGGTGTTTACCCCTCATGTATCACACACCACCACTCTATGCTGTCTTGTCTGTCCACAAATGCAACCTGTCCTACCCAATCTACCTCCCCATATGTATCTATTGCCCTTCCCCAACATTTCACTCTCTCCCTAAAAAAAAGGGCTCCTATCCCACAAAAAAGAAATCACCCCATGCATAGCTCTCCAATTCACACGCATTTACACTGGACACAACTAATTTTTACATTAATTAATGAACACATTTATGTTGCTCTCAGCCCTCTCTCTGGGGTGTGAGGCTCCAAATTCCAAATTCTATAAAACCTGCACAGCTGTTACTGTAGAAGCAATGGAAACCTATGGTCCTTTCCTACACACTTCCTGCACAACCCAACCTGCCTTTCAGTACATTTTCCCCCTGCTGGCTCCTATTTCGCCACTTTCGTATCACCCCATTTTCATTTTTCTTTTTAGTATGGGTTTAAGTGGAGCTAGCAGTGTGTTGCACAAACTCACGCAAACCCACTTATAACTGGCTAAAAGTGCCTTAATTATCTCATGTGTTTCTCACAGTATTAGGCCCATCTGCAAAATAATCGACCCTACCATGTCTCAAACCCAGTCCCCTATCAACTACATTACAGTGCATTAGCCCACTAAGCCACTGAGCTCTAAAGTAATGCAGGTGTTTCCACCACCATATACTGATTGCCACTGACACACTGCAAATACATAGAATAGGAAAAATGGAAGTGTACTTGTGACTGTGATGCAGACACTACACCAGCACACAGTCAAATAAATAATAATGGATGTATGTGAGGGCTGGGATAATATGTATATATGTCAACTGTACAGACAGTTGCAGAATGTCCACATTTGTACCCCCTAGTTTTGCCATGGTTTTCACAAAAACATATGTATCTGGTAAAGTACTGGCAAGTCATGAAAGATTGAGGTTAGAAATCATGATAGACATTCATACCCTTCAGAAAACAAATGCTACTCCAAATCCTGTGTCACAGACTGTATGCATGCACATATATCTTGCAAATGCAACTGTTGAAGCATTGACTCAGTAGCTCAGTCTGTTAAATGCCTTGCATGCATTATACTTTGCCACCCGCAGTCCTGGGTTCAAATTCAGTGTGTTACACTTCAATTACATTCTTGTGAATACAGCAAATAATGACTGAGTCAAGCAATTTTAACCAAAACAGGTTGCTGCCATTGAATTAACTGCCACCCATGTTTACAAGTCAAAGGCTAGTAGGTAGGGACACACTGCACATATTCATATAGCCTACCTACATGTCACCCACTACTCCCTGATTGACACTGTTACATAACAGTTGAACCATAAGCACATGCCTCGACTGAACTGTTATGGGTACTCTCAACCTGGCTCTGCTGTAATGACAGAGCTGACACTGCACCTTATAGGTTCATGGGTTCATAGGTAGGTACTAGGCTATCGGCCCTAGGGCCCATACAAACCTAGCCAAAAAATGTACCCTGGTTTTCGCCACCCAAGAAAATTATTTTCCTGTGCCCCTGTCGAGCAGAGCCACAGAAGTGATCCCCGGGGTGAATTTCCCATTTCCCATCCAATCATCAAGATTTTTCTTCAAGAGTGCTAATGAGGAGCTCTGGTTGACATAGATAGGTAGTCTGTTCCAGAGTATGGGAAGTCTCTGGGACAGGAATCTATCCCTCCAGCATGTTCTGTTTACTGTGGCGACAAGGTTTAGGTCCCTAGAGCGTGTAGCTCAGAGGGATTGGGATTTCTTTAAGTGGAGCATGTCCAACAGCTCTGGGTTTGACATAGCTTTGTATGTTAGGCAGAGATTGCCCCTGAGTAGGTGATATGCAATGGAGTAAAGCTGTAGTTTTTTGAGATGGTCTGCATAGGGCATCTGTTTGAGGCCAGTAATCCTCTTTGTGAGGTATTTCTGTGGTCTTCCCAGTTGTTGTAGATGTCTTGTGAGGTACATATCAAAAGGGGCATTGTACTCTATAATGGGTCTAATGAGTGATGAGTAGAGGGGAACAATGACCTCTTTTTTTCTGGATCAGAATCCTTTTTTGATGAGATGAGCCACGTAGAAGGATTTCCTGACCACTGTGGTGATGTGATTATCAAAGGAGAGACTACTGTCCACCTGTGTCCCAAGGTCTCTTATCACATTTTCGGCATTAAGTAGACTACCAGCTATGTGGTAGTTCATGGGTACAGAGTTTTTACCAAAGGGGATGGCAATACACTTTTTGGCATTGAGCTTCAGGCCATGGCTTTGACACCAGGTATCTGTCTCAGTGAGGCCCTTTTGTAGTTTGTCCACATCGTTAGGAGTTTCAATTATGGCTCCTAGTTTGCAGTCATCTGCAAACTTTGTTAGCCAAAGACCTTCTGTGTTGGCCTGCACTTCAGAGAAGTAGATACCAAACAGCTGAGGACCCAGGACTGAACCCTGTGGTACTCCACTTGTCACTGGTTTGATGTCGGATTTGGAATCCGCTACTTTCACAGTGTGGGTTCTGTCTGTGAGCCAGTTGGCAACCCATCTTGTGACATAAGGATTTATACCTAGTTTAGTGAGCTTATATATAATTCCAGAGTGGGGGATGGTGTCAAAAGCCTTGGCGAGATCTAGATAAGCTGTGTGAACCATTTTACCCTCATCTCTGGCTTTGGTGACTGCTTCAAAGAAGTCAATCAGGTTTAGGAGACATGATCTGCCTTTTACAAATCCAAACTGGGTAGGGTCCAGAGTTTGGAGATTACCAATGTCTTTGTTTATGAGTTCCACGATGATACGTTCCATGGCCTTGCAGACCAGGCTCGTCAGGCTAATGGGGCAGTAGTTCCCGGGGTCCGTCGTGGCTCCCCCTTTGTGGAGTGGGATAACCATTGTGGTGCGCCATTCAGTGGGTACAAAGCCTGAGGTGAGGCTATGATTGAACATGGTACTTAGGTAGGGTGCCAGTTCATTCTGTAGTTCATGTAGAACACAGCCTGGGATATTGTCAGGTCCCATGGATGCTGTGTTCTTGGCTTCGGAGAATGTGTTTTTTACCTATGCAGCCGTGATTATAGGAACTTTGCATTCTTCCGGTATAGAGATGGGCCCTCTAGGGGGTGAGAGGGGGGTAAAGTTAGCACTGAACCTATCTGCTAGGATGTTGGCAATATCAGTTGTTTCTGTATATTTAGTGCCATTGTGCTGTAACTCAGAGCAGATCTGAGTGTTCCCATTTAGATTCTTGACATAGCTATAGAATTCTTTGTGGTTGTCTTTAGAGTCAGTGGCAATTTTGTTTTCATAACTTGCTTTGGAGGATTTTTTGAGGGATTTCAGCTTCTTACTGAGGCTGACCAGGGAGTTCCTCCAGTCATGGGATTTTACTCTTTTTTGCAACAGTTTCCTTCTTCTGTTGTAGAGTTTGTTTATGGCAGAGGACCACCTGATTGGCTTCCTTTTTTTGGAGGATAACATCTTGGTTCTATTAGGGATAGTATGATCCATGCACTCGTGTAAGTGCTTATAAAGTGCATTTGTGCAGGATTCGGCAGTCATACCTCTATTGTCTGTCTGCATGGGTGTCATGAAGTTTGCCTTCACTGACACATGCACCTTGCTGTCCTCCAAAGTATTCACACTTCCCCCTATGTGTCCTAGGCTGCAGCAGTAGCTGCAGCCTGCAACATATGCAGATCTTTGTTCAGCTACTTGCTACAGACCTACCATACCTCACTACCCCCTAGAACAAAGGGATCCAGACAACATCCATACATAAAGGGGGGAGCAAAGGTCTAGCAACAGGGACATATTTCACAGTTTGCCCAACATAGTGAGCTGATAGACTAGCAGCTACTGCAGCAGCATGCATATTCTGATGGGTATGATGTCTGACAGTCACATTCCTCTTCCCCCTTACTGACCTCAACCCACAATGTTTAACACTCAGCTGCCAGATAATCACAATGTCATTTCCCAATAGCCAAACATAGCATGCAAAACTGTGGATATACCTCATAAATCTCAATGGTGGACAGTAACTGAACCTACCCTCTGCAATGCTGTAGTCTCCACACCTCACTAATGTCCATCTCAAAGACTAAGAAAGGGGCCAAGACCTAGCTGTAGTCGGCCTAAAGTATTGCACTGTGATGCCATGTCATTGGCTAATGAAATGGCAGCCCAGCTGTGTTGGATGCAATTAGCAAGTCTGAACCACTGACTGGTGTACAGGCAATTACCCGTTTAGGAGCATGGCATACAAAAATCAAGCCACTGCCTATGGGAAGCAGCTCTGTAAGTTGCTTTACCAAGAGAGAGTACAAGTTAGCAAGCTGTTTTCAAGAGGATTTGTTCACAAACGGATTACGTGACTGTACCAGGTATGTTATACATACCCCCATATAATGGGATGCAGATGGGAGGATGCAGTAATGGGGATTACAACAGTAGGCCTGTAGTACATCTCTGGGAGTTACATGTTGGTGATACTCTGCTGTCCAACAGATACAGGCATGCCTCTCAACTGTGCCAGCTGTGAATGTAATCACAGCTCTGGCCCTCTCACTCCCTCCTATAATGGTCAGCTCCTGTATGAAAGCTACTGGATTGAGAGTTACATATATTGTCAGTATGTAAGGGTGGAAATAGCTGTCATATCACATGATGTATTGTCATTCCACTGCTCTCAGTCTGTGATTGTCACACAGGAATCATTCAGACATTGTAAATGTGTCCATGATGTAATCTGGCTAGGTCACTGTTTTGTCAGCATTAGTATCTCACTGCTTGACAGCTATGGAACTCTGGCAACTCTCTATGGCAGGAATGCTGGTCATAGACATTATTCGTGGAGCAACACAGGCCCAAACTCAGCAACAGAGTGTACATATTGGTCATATAAAGCAAGAGTATGAATAAAGTAAGACATATTATTGTAGCATAAGCATTTTCTGGGGGTTCTGGCATGTGACAGTCAGATTTTCTATATGCTGACGACAACCAGCAATTATTGGCCAACCTTTTGCCAGACATCTATATGTTTGTGCCAACAGGGCCACACATATCAGGCACCTGTACACATGCTGCAAACATCTGTGTACTGGACAGGTATGACACCTACAGTGAAGATATACTACAGCAAGCTTGCACTGCTGTCTGTCATTATGGCACACTGGTGTGGCTAGACCATTCCCGTATACATGTAATAACACACCTATGTGTCTAACAGTGGCTGTATGACATAGTAGTGTGACTATGCCCATAGGGGACACCCCACAGTAGACAGCATTGATGAGTGTGGTGACATATGGCACAGTCTGTCACAGCATACAGGGACATACCAGTATTGCTACTATGTTGGTGATAGCCACATACATAGTGTGTTGATAGACTGTGGGGTATGACATGGGAGGTAGCAGTGGATAATGCAGGTCATTTTGGTTGTGCATGGTCTGCACATTGTGGATATCTATATATCTGGTCCTACGATGTGTTCCACTCTTGATTTCTTTCAGGATGGATGTATCAAAACAGGCACCCACCATTTTCGGACGATGAAAACATTGTTATCCTGGATGGCCTCACACTGCATCATAATATTCTGCTGTCCAGGAGTTGCCAGCATTGTGAACAACATGTAGCACTCTGGACTGACTTTGTCACAACAGTCAACCAAACAGGGCTACAAGACAGAACCTATGAGCAGGTCTGACACCTTGCAACAGATATGGTTAATGCTGCACAGTAAAGGGTTGCCATTGTGGACAGGTACTGTGCCGCAATGGGGGGACAGCCTGCAGTTGAACAACCACTCTTGGACACAGAGGACTTCCTGGCAAACCTGGGTTCATCCACCAGGTCCCAATCATTCATCACCCTATACATTATGGAGGTGGGTGCCACAGCGTCCACATCAGAGGAGCATCCAGGAAGGCTTCCTTTGTTTCTCATCACTGTAATACTGTGACAGTTATTGTGGCAGCCTCTGCATACCAGTACACGGGTGTCAGGTCTATCTGCTTTGGAGGGATGGGCTTGGTTTTAATGCACAGTTGTGCACACATACTAAGAATCTCAGCAATGTAGGCAGTATCACGTTAGCTACTGTACATGTTGGCATATGCACATATTACCCTATAACAATACCCCATGTGGTATTGCTGGCAAAACCTCTCCCTCACATTTCCATAGGTACATCAGGTGTGGCCGGATTCCAAGGTCCTGTTCCTGGTAAGTATGATACTGTAGTCTTACGGATAATATATACCCTAAGAATCTTAAGGGCTGCCATTTTGACCTAGACACAACTGTTTTGCTTAGCCAGAGTGCAATACTTGCATATTTTATTTTGTGGGGGTTAACTGAAGTGCATTTAATGGGTAATCACAGTTGTGTATTTGCAGGAGCAGTAACACATTTGCACTTATTGTTGTGAAGGTCTATGCAGTCTGCTATACAGGTGGAAATCCCTCACAGATGCCTGTTCACACACAATATGGAGATGGTACATACATGAAGCAGTGATACTATAACTAGCATAGTATGCTCAAGATGGGTGCACTGTGTTTTAGGTGTAAGTCTATCAGATACACTGACATATTGCTGATCACACAGGTGTATAGTACTGGCCACGTTAACTGGATGTAGTTGCAGCACATGTTATAAGGGCCTGTCTTGTCTGTGTATGTTGTAAGCTGTTTGTGTGTTGTGCATGAGGTCAGAAATAAGAAGTGGTATGTGTAATGCAGTTGTGGCAACTCAGCTGTGTGTGTGTGTGTGTGTGTGTGTGTGTGTGTGTGTGTGTGTGTGTGTGTGTGTGTGTGTGTGTGTGTGTGTGTGTGTTTGTGTATTACCATACATAATAGTGCAGGTAGTAATATTCTTAATTTTGTCTACTTCCTCACAGGAGAACGTGGGGCTTGGAGTCTGTCCCCCTCATAACTTGACATCAGTTTCTCATCGGACTCTAATGATGATGGTGGCCATACTGAGGCATGGGTGAGGTTTCTGGGGGCTGAATCTGTCCCATGGGTTGACATGCCACTTCCTCCCCCATAATCCCTGCACACAGTCAATATTCCCACACATACCCAGTCCCCTGAGACCACGGATATTGAACAGCCGGAGTGTGGTGGCATCGAACAGGAGAATGTGGCAACTATATTATCAGTCAGTGGAGACACTTGCCATAGCCAGAGAGCTGACTTGGTCCCACACAGACAGATTGACAGGGACTGCTGTCCATACACCATCTGTCTCAAGTGTCCCATCACGGGTCACTCGCCACGTTTCAATATGTCATGGAGGCAACACCAGATGGATGCTCAGGATTATGGATGCAGCACAGTCTGACAATCATGACTCCCTCCACCACATTGGTGATGCCATGGATTGTTTCACTGATGTAGTGGAGAGATGGTGGGGTGAGACATTGTCAGTCCTTGATGGCACATTGTCTATCCTGGAACATCTAGTTGGAGTTGGGAATCAGTCCCGTGGATGTAGGGCAGCAGCACCATCTGCTGAGAATCCATGTGGACATGCACAATCATGCTCCCATAGTGGCAGTACCTCCAGCACTACAGAAGGGAATGTGCTGTCCACACCATGATGTGGCAGGCCATAGGCACGTAGTCCTGGGTGGTCCTGTGGGGGACAGGGGCCCAGCAGACAACAGTCACCATCAACTACTAGCACCACATCTGACTCTGGACATGGTGGTGCCAGTGCCCCTCCTACTAGAGCCAGTTCTCATGTTCATGGCCAGAGATGGTGAACTGTCAACTCTGCCATGTATGGTCCACAGCTGTCCAATATACATATGTGTAGGGCTAGCACTGGGCTTTACTGTGCACACACGCACACACACACACACACACACACACACACACACACACACACACACACACACACACACACACACACTCAAACATCACTGTTACATGCAGGTCACCAACAGACACATACAGCACCTCTCCATGTCCCAGCTAGCCAGAAACCCTTCCTGACTCACACACATGCTGGCAACTGTTTGGCACAGCCTAGGACTCTGACACCCCCCAAACCGCACCATGTGTATGTGATGATACCTGTGTCACTTCCCTTTCCATCCATACCATCAATGCAGGGACATGCACATATGTGTCTGATGCATAGGGTGACTATAATACATTGCATGTAGTTTTGTAGTGTGGTAGTGTTATGCCATGACAGATGCTGTATGCTGGCATGTGTCGTGCTTACACATCAAATTTTGTTTTATTTTGTTGCATGATGTTAGATTGGTGGCAGTGTTGCAGAATGGCAGGTGTCTCACAGAACTGTGTATGTTTCTGTTCCAGGGGCCTGAATTGCTAGGCTATGGAGACTTGGCAGCAATTCAATGGCACAGGATGGCATGGCAGCACAGCAGACATATGACATTAGCAAAGTACAGCTGTATATGTGTGTGGTTACCAAGGTACATATCTGTAGAGCAGTGTGTCAGAGACAATGGGGGCAGTCAGTGTGATCATGCATGCGTACCCTGTGACAAGGCCTGCTACTCTTGATACGTGTCACCTGGGTGTTCTATGTAGGTATTGGCAGATAGCATGCATGCCTAGGTGGACTATTTAGGGCCTGCAGCTACTGACAGGGCAGTAAAATGCATGAAAACTGCACATCCATATGGCTACTGCTGCATGGGAATATATTTGTTCAGTCACACATAAAGAGTTACCTTTATTGAGATTAGAATTCCTTCCTATCTATTAGTATACACAAGAGCATTACATACCTATTGCATTTGCCATGAAGCTTATCTGATTTGAGATTGTCAGCCAGTGCTTTTAAGGTGGATGATATCAGCATGCCTTGTAAAAGAGGCCAATGAGGAGGCTGGCAGGTTGTCACAGTGCTTTACAATGTCTAACCATTGCATAGAGAGGGGCATGTGTACATTGCTGCAAAGGGGTATATTTCCACACACACAGAGTTGCCTGTGGTGAGATTAGAACCCCTAACTATCTATTAGTATAAACTAGAGCACTACATATTTATTGCATGTGCCACTGAGATTATCTGTTTTGAAATTGTCAGCCAGTGCTGTTAAGGTAGATGACATCAGCAAGTGTTCACAGATAGGCTTATGTTGAGGACGACGCTATTCACAGGGCCATAAAATGATTGACAATTGCACTGACATAGGCCAGATGGGCAAGTCTGTGCTGCTGTAAGGGAAATATCTGCAAACACACACACACACACACACACACACACACACACACACACACACACACACACACACACACACACACACACGCACACACACGCACACACACACACACACACACACACACACACACACACACACACACACACACACACACACACACACACACACACAGTGGCTGCTGTGAGATTAGAACCCTTACCTACCTACTATTACACACTCTAGTTCACAGTACTTATTGCATGTGCCACTGGTTACATCTGCTGTGCATGTGGTTGCTGCAACAGTACTTGTGGGCTACACAAAGTGGCCTTGTATAACACAGCATGTGTGGTCTGCAGAGTGAACCTGCTTTATGCTGTTATTGTATGCACTGTCCTAGCAGTGGGGTACCAGTTAATAACCCTGCTATGTGTGTAAAGTTAACAGTATTAACATTTTTGGCCAGTTGCAGTTTGCTAGGTGGACAATTTGCCAGTGACAATATGGCCTGTCCAAGTCCTGCTTTGAAGCCTTTGCACATTACACCACCAGCTCACAATTGTTTGTCTACTGGGTGACATTCCACAGGCACAGGGTGCTGTGGTTGGGTGGAATAACTCATTATGCAACCTTGGTGTGTTACCATCAGACAACTGAAACGTGTGTGGATGCCGATAACCCCAGCATTCTGTGTGTAGGTGTGCACAGTCATAAAATCCTGCACACATATACATGTGTACATATATATATATATATATATATATATATATATATATATATATATATATATATAAATCAGGGATGTCATCTTAGCTGTAGCTGTGTGTTAGCTAAGTGTAGGAACATGCCAAGTGTGACTGTCAGTACTTACAAGGTGACACCAGGCCAAACCTACCTGTACTCCAGTCTGGGATTTTAGGTTCATAGGTTGGTACTGGGCTATCGGCCCTAGGGCCTATACAAGCCTAGTCATAACAATTCCTTGGCTATTTCTTTCCACACTATTTACTTCCCTGGACCCTTGTCTAGCAGGGCGACTGAAGTGATTCCCAGGGTGAATTTCCTTTCTCCCATCCAATCGTCAAGGTTCCGTTTGAAGAGGGCTAAAGAGGTGCTCTGCTTGATATGTATGAGCAGTCTATTTCAGAGTCTGGGGAGTCTCTGAGTCAGGAACCTATCTCTCCAGCATGTTTTGTTTATTGTGATGACAAGGTTTAGATCCCTAGAGCGTGTGGCTCTGAGAGATTGGGATTTCTTTAAGTGTAGCATGTCCAACAGCTCTGGGTTTGACATGGCCTTGTATGTTAAGAAGAGGTCACCTCTGAGTAGACGATATGCGACAGAGTAGAGCTGGAGCTTTTTTAAAGTGGTCTGTGTAGGGCATCTGCTTTAGGCCTGTGATTCTTTTAGTGAGTTATTTCTGCAGCCTTTCCAGTTGTTGCAGATGTCTTGAGAGGTACATACCAAACGGGGTATTGTATTCTATAATGGGTCTAATGAGGGATGAATACAGTGGGACAATGACCTCTTTTTTTCTGGATGAAAAGCCCTTAGTGATGAGGTGTGCCACATAGAAGGATTTCCTGACTGTTGTGGTGATGTGGTTATCGAAGGTGAGGCCACTGTCCACCTGTGTCCCAAAGTCTCTTATCACACTTTCAGTGTTTAGTGTACTGCCACCTATGTGGTAATTCACGGGTACATGTTTTTTTCCAAAGGGGATAACTATGCATTTCTTGGCATTGAGCTTGAGCCCATGGCTCTGGCACCAACCATCTGTTTCTGTAAGGCCCTTTTGTAGAGTATTCACATCATTTGGGGATTCAATAATGGCTCCCAGTTTGCAGTAATCTGTGAACTTTATTAGCCAGAGTTCCTTACTGTTGGCCTGTACTTCAGAGAAGTAGATGCCAAACAAGAGTGGTCCCAAGACTGAACCCTGAGGTACTCCACTTATCACTTGTCTGGAGTTGGATTTGGAGTCAGCTACTTTTTCAGTGTAGGTTCTGTCAGTAAGCCAGTTGGCAACCCATCGGGTGATGTAGGGATTAATGCTCAGCTTAGTAACTCGATCTATGTTTCCAGAATGGGGGATGGTATCAAAGGCCTTGGCGAGGTCCAGATAGGCTGTGTGGACCGCCTTACCCTCATCCACGGCTCTGGAGACTGATTCAAAGAAGTCAGTCAGGTTCAGGAGATGAGATCGGCCCTTCATGAACCCAAACTGGGTGGGCGCCATTGTTTTAAGGTTGCCAATGTCTTTGTTTATAAGTTCCATGATAATACATTCAATGGCCTTGCAGATCAGGCTCATCAGACTGATGGGGCGGTAGTTCCTGTGATCCAAGGTGGACCCCCCCTTGTGGAGTGGGATAACTGTAGCTGTGCGCCACTCAGTGGGCACGAAGCCTGAGGTGAGGCTATGATTAAACATGACCCTTATGTAAGGTGCCAGTTCATTTTCTAGTTCATGTAGTACACAGCCCAGGATGTCATCTGGTCCCATGGATGCTGTATTCTTAGCATTGGAGAGTGTGTTTTTTACCTGTGTTGCCGTTATTACCAGAAGTTGGCAATCTTCTGGTATTGAGATGGGCCATTTAGGGGGTGAAAGGGGGGTGAAGTTGGCATTGAATTGATCTGTCAGGATATTGGCAATATCCTTGGGATCAGTATATTTAATGACAATCTTTTGTAGCTCAGAGCAGATCTGAGCATTGCCATTTAGATTCTTGACATAGTTATAGAATGTCGAAAGGAGAAGAGAATCAGCTGCTCCAATACTTTATTCACCAACAAAAAATGAACGTTGTTAGTAAATCATGCGTTTTCGTCCTGTGATGGACTTCATCAGATATAAACTCCTTATTAAATTCAACCGTTTATATATACAAAATCATTAATACCCTAACCAATCATTTCTTTCATTCAATTTAAATGTGCAAATAAGCTTATACAATCCATTAGAATAAAACCAGGCATTAATAAATTAGTATACTTTGTTTTTAAAAATGATAATAATAATAATAAAACCACATTAAAACCTTGTAAACAAATTCTTAATCAATTAGTAATCATTTTGTAAGTTATGTTTACTTAATACTCTACATTATATATTCCTTAAAGTTATATATAAGCTTTTAAATATAGTGATTTCTAAAAATTTCTTTTCTTTGGTGTATGTGAGGAGATACTGCCATCTACTGGTGTATTTATGTATGACTACTCATTTTAAATCTTGGTTGCTTTTAGCTTTAATAGTGGTAAAATGGAGATATATTCATTTAACCCTGGGGATTTATTGGCTTCTAGTGCTAACTGCCCCCATAACTCCTTATAGCCAATACATTCCTCCCATGGGCCCCCTCTAATATCCATTTTAACCTGGTCCAGTACAAAAAATCTAAACCTATATTCTTCACATACCTGTGAATGTCTATGAAGTGCGTTTGTGTCTTTACGTTTTTAATATCATACATATGTTCATATATCCTCTTTTTCAAGGATCTTTCGGTTTTACTGACATAGTATGATAAACATTTTTTGCATATGGCCAGGTATACCAAGCCTCTGGACTCACAATTAAAATAGCCCTTACTATTCAACCATAAACCTCTGCTTTCCAAGTATAACTTTTCTTGGTTTACTACAAATTCACATTGTCTGCAATTTCCACATTTGTATGTTCCTATCTTAACTGTGTCGGCCCTATCTCCTATTCTACCTTTCCTATTATTGCTAGTCTCAAGTATGTGTTTTATACAACTAGAATTTTTGAGCACTACTCTAGGTATTATTTCAGGTAGTCCTTCTAGGTCCGATAATATTTTGAATCTTTCCCATTCCCTTTGGAATATTTCTTTCACTTTCATGTTCAAAGCATTGTATTCCAATACAAGTGCTTGTTGGTAGTTGGATTGACTGGTGACTGTATAACCTATTGTGTTTTGCAAAACTTCCTTTTCCCCTATAATGGGTTTAAATCTTCCACTCCTTGCTGTAGTGACCTCCGTCCTTAATTCAGTAATGAATTCTTTAGGATAACCTCTGTCAAGGAACATCCTTTCTAACCTATCACATTCATTTATAAAGTCCTCATCTGTGCTTGACATCCTTGACCCTCTAACAAATTGCCCTTTAACCAAATTTTTCTTACAATAACTCCGATGTCCACTTTCATAATGTAAGAAAGAATTGACATAAGTATCCTTTGTAAACACTCTAGTCTCAAAGGAATTACTCTTTTTCATAATTTCTACGTCCAAGTATGCAATACTATCGAAGGATATAGTATGTGTGAATCTAAGAAAGTTGGTTGTTTCCCCTATATATGTAATAAATTCATCCAATTTGCTATAACTTCCTTTCCAAAAGATTATGATGTTGTCTAAAAATCTTTTGTACAACTTACAATAGTTTATGTACTCTGATTGAAATATATATTTTTCTTCCCAGTTTGCAAGAGCTAAGTTGGCAAAAGTAGGTGCACAGGCTGCCCCCATTGCAACACCCTGGATTTGTTGAAAAAACTCACCATTGTGTATCAAAAAATTCTTTCTTAATATTAAATCCATTAAGCCTGTGCACGCTACTTTGTCTTCATGTGCCAAAATATTGTCATTAAATATTTCCTCCTCGAACATCCTAATACCTGCCTCATATGGTATGGACCCGAACAAATCTATCACATCTATAGTCACTAGTATTAATTCTTTATCAAATAATTCTGGAACTAGTCCTCTCAAAAGGTCCCAGGAATCCCTGAGAATTGCTTCTTTATTTAACCATATGTGTTTGTTTTTTACGTCCACAAACCTAGCTAGTGGCGTAGTTTTTGAGCCTTCTGCTGATACTATGGGCCTGAAGGGTGGGTCATCACAATTCTTATGTACTTTCGGTATACCGAAGATGACTGGAATCTTAGGTTTATTAATTTTCAAGAATGAGAACATTTTTTCATCAATAATAGTTTCAATTAACATATCCTCTGGCGCCAAGTCTATCTTCTTGTAGGCTAGATTAATCTCATTCTTTGAAACTACTTTGTATTTAGTTTCATTCATTAATATCTCATTCATTTTTCCTTCATATTCCATAACGTCCATTATTACCACGCCCCCACCCTTATCAGGCTTCATGACACTGATTCCTTCATTATATCTTAATTCTTCAAATTTCTTTTTTTCTTTTATATCCAAATTATTCCTATATCCAACTCTTTTATCAACTCTTTTGATGGCTTCTTCCATCACACTTTCAAAATTTCTTAGTTGTGCCTGAATAGGTGGGTTAAAAATAGATTTGTTCTTTAATAGTCTTTGCTCGTCAGTTATATGTAACTTATTAATGTCCTTTCCACATTTTTCCTTGTGAAATAACAATTCTAAGTTCATTTTTCTTAGGAAGATTTTCATATCAATCAGTGTTTGTACTTTATTCCCTTTAACTAATGGGATAAACTTAAATCCCTTTTCCATTAAAGTGAAATGTTCACTACTTAATTCCATACTACTAAAATTGTATATAGTGAAACCATTTAATGTGCATTTGTTACCCACCCTTTCCATGCCTTGGATCGTGGTGGGTAAATTAATGGTGGGGGTATCAATTACGTGTATTTCCCCCTTCCTCTTAGCCCCCCCTCCTGTAAAAATTTCCATTTTCTCTCTCAACTGGACTATATTCCCTTTCCTGTCTCCCTAGAGGGGGAAAATCAACATCATAATCATAATTATATGTATTTCTCTGTGTCTCCTTCCTATTTGTCCCTGTATTATGTCCTCTCTCATTATTATGCCAATTAAAATTCTTATGTGAAAAGTTTTTGCTGTTATTAATTGGTTTTGGGTAGCTGACATCATTTTCATATTCTGTGATATCCCTTCTCAGTTTTTCCATTTTTCTTTCTACCAAATCATTACATTTTCGGTCAATATCATCCTTCAGTTTTAAATATTTATGTCGCTCTTCTTTAATTTCAAAAACCAGGTCGTCCTTTATTTGTGTATCTAATACATTAATTTGTTCAAAAATAATATCCAAATTCCTTTCATTCTCCTCTATAATACACCTAACAATTTCCAAACCACAATTATTAAAAACATCGAGAAGTTGTTTGTGAAAATTCAACCCAACTTGTACATTGTTAGGGTACTTCCATGTACGTAACCCTTTAGGCACAATTTTACGACTCAAACATTCCCTTAAATAACCATTTTCTATGACAATAGACTTATACTTGTACATTAATTTTGAGACATCGTCTATTTTTTTGCTATAGGAGTCAGTGTTGGTAACCTGTCGTTGGTTACCACCATTATACTTGAAATCATGTTGTTTTTTAAGCCAGCTAATCATCTCCTGAGTTTCGGAGATGTACACAGTACCTTTTTGTAAATGCCCCCGTTGTACAGTTCCACAATTATCTTCATTGTCGTCCTCGTCGTCGTGAAATACTCCCGGTGTGATAGCTGGGTCAAAAGTTTGACCGTTCGGTCCTCCATCAAACATGTTCACTTTTCCAGCGCCCAAGCAGTGCCTTTTCCATTTCTGCTTCTGCTGTCTGCTGCCCAGTCCATTGCTATCTTCCGTCACTTCCGGTGGATAGGTGCGCTGTACCATAGTTTCACAAAGGGGCGTTAACAAGTCAACCAGGGCTGTGAGTTGCCCCATAAGTTTTCTAGTCTGGCTGCTGTCTTCGTTAACAGCCTGCGTTTCCTTCTCCTTTTCCATGCCGCAGTACAAAACCAATGAAACAAGCACGGCAAACCTCCTTCCACTGACCAAACCAAACAAAAAAAAGGTCAAAAGGAGAAGAGAATCAGCTACTTTATTCACCAACAAAAAATGAACGCTGTTAGTAAATTATGCATTTTCGTCCTGTGATGGACTTCATCAGATATAAACTCCTTATTAAATTCAACCGTTTATATATACAAAATCATTAATACCCTAACCAATCATTTCTTTCATTCAATTTAAATGTGCAAATAAGCTTATACAATCCATTAGAATAAAACCAGGCATTAATAAATTAGTATACTTTGTTTTTAAAATGATAATATTAATAATAAAACCACATTAAAACCTTGTAAACAAATTCTTAATCAATTAGTAATCATTTTGTAAGTTATGTTTACTTAATACTCTACATTATATATTCCTTTAAATTATATATAAGCTTTTAAATATAGTGATTTCTAAAAATTTCTTTTCTTTGGTGTATGTGAGGAGAGACTGCCATCTACTGGTGTATTTATGTACGAATACTCATGGTCCATACCATATGAGGCAGGTATTAGGATGTTCGAGGAGGAAATATTTAATGACAATATTTTGGCACATGAGGACAAAGTAGCGTGCACAGGCTTAATGGATTTAATATTAAGAAACAATTTTTTGATACACAATGGTGAGTTTTTTCAACAAATCCAGGGTGTTGCAATGGGGGCAGCCTGTGCACCTACTTTTGCCAACTTAGTTCTTGCAAACTGGGAAGAAAAATATATATTTCAATCAGAGTACATAAACTATTGTAAGTTGTACAAAAGATTTTTAGACGACATCATAATCTTTTGGAAAGGAAGGTATAGCTATTTGAATGAATTTATTACATATATAGGGGAAACAACCAACTTTCTTAGATTCACACATACTATATCCTTCGATAGTATTGCATACTTGGACGTAGAAATTATGAAAAAGAGTAATTCCTTTGAGACTAGAGTGTTTACAAAGGATACTTATGTCAATTCTTTCTTACATTATGAAAGTGGACATCGGAGTTATTGTAAGAAAAATTTGGTTAAAGGGCAATTTGTTAGAGGGTCAAGGATGTCAAGCACAGATGAGGACTTTATAAATGAATGTGATAGGTTAGAAAGGATGTTCCTTGACAGAGGTTATCCTAAAGAATTCATTACTGAATTAAGGACGGAGGTCACTACAGCAAGGAGTGGAAGATTTAAACCCATTATAGGGGAAAAGGAAGTTTTGCAAAACACAATAGGTTATACAGTCACCGGTCAATCCAACTGCCAACAAGCACTTGTATTGGAATACAATGCTTTGAACATGAAAGTGAAAGAAATATTCCAAAGGGAATGGGAAAGATTCAAAATATTATCGGACCTAGAAGGACTACCTGAAATAATACCTAGAGTAGTGTTTAAAAATTCTAGTTGTATAAAACACATACTTGAGACTAGCAATAATAGGAAAGGTAGAATAGGAGATAGGGCCAACACAGTTAAGATAGGAACATACAAATGTGGAAATTGCAGACAATGTGAATTTGTAGTAAACCAAGAAAAGTTATACTTGGAAAGCAGAGGTTTATGGTTGAATAGTAAGGGCTATTTTAATTGTGAGTCCAGAGGCTTGGTATACCTGGCCATATGCAAAAAATGTTTATCATACTATGTCGGTAAAACCGAAAGATCCTTGAAAAAGAGGATATACGAACATATGTATGATATTAAAAAAAGTAAAGACACAAACGCACTTTATAGACATTCACAGGTATGTGAAGAATATAGGTTTAGATTTTTTGTACTGGACCAGGTTAAAATGGATATTAGAGGGGGCTCATGGGAGGAATGTATTGGCTATAAGGAGTTATGGTGGCAGTTAGCACTAGAAGCCAATAAATCCCCAGGGTTAAATGAATATATCTCCATTTTACCACTATTAAAGCTAAAGCAACCAAGATTTAAAATGAGTAGTCATACATAAATACACCAATAGATGGCAGTCTCTCCTCACATACACCAAAGAAAAGAAATTTTTAGAAATCACTATATTTAAAAGCTTATATATAACTTTGTGGAATATATAATGTAGAGTATTAAGTAAACATAACTTACAAAATGATTACTAATTGATTAAGAATTTGTTTACAAGGTTTTAATGTGGTTTTATTATTATTATTATCATTTTTAAAAACAAAGTATACTAATTTATTAATGCCTGGTTTTATTTTAATGGATTGTATAAGCTTATTTGCACATTTAAATTGAATGAAAGAAATGATTGGTTAGGGTATTAATGATTTTGTATATATAAACGGTTGAATTTAATAAGGAGTTTATATCTGATGAAGTCCATCACAGGACGAAAACGCATGATTTACTAACAGCGTTCATTTTTTGTTGGTGAATAAAGTATTGGAGCAGCTGATTCTCTTCTCCTTTCGACCTTTTTTTTGTTTGGTTTGGTCAGTGGAAGGAGGTTTGCCGTGCTTGTTTCAATAGTTATAGAATGCTTTGTGGTTGTCTTTGGAATCTTTGGCAATTTTATTTTCATAACTAGCTTTGGAGGATTTTATGAGGTATCTCATCTTCTTACTGAGGCTTGTAAGGGAGATTTTTGCATCCTGGGATTTTCTTCTTTTCTGCAACAGTTTCTTCCTTTTTTTGTAAAGTTTGTTTATGGCAGGGGACCAACAGATTGGCTTCCTTTTTTTGGAGGAGAGCATCTTGGTTCTATTTGGGATGGCACGATTCATGCATGAGTGGATGTGCTCGTACAGTGCCTTAGTACAGGATTCAGCAGTCAAACTTTCAGTTCTTGTCAGCATGGGTTTCAGGAAGTTTGTCATTTCTGACTTGAGTAGCATGAAGTTGGCTTTGGAGAAGTTTTTTATGGAGGTTTCCTTACTGAGGGGTGGGGGTGGGATGTGGATGTTAAGGGTGATTAGCTTATGGTCAGACCTGACCAATGAGGGGGTGACCATAGGTGTGGAGCATCAATTTCCCATGTTGGTAATGACCAAGTCTAGGATATTGGAGCCCCTGGAGGGACTATGGCGTAGTTGATCCAGGGCATTGGAATTTATGAATTCCAAGAACCATTAGGCAAAGGTATTGGTATACAAGTAGTTTTCTCATTTAATGGTAGGGTAGTTGAAATCACCCAGTATTAGGGCGTTTGGTTATATCTTAATATTTTCCAGTATGTTTAGAAAGGTGTAGTGAGAATCTTGGGGCATGGTGGGGGATCTGTAACAAGCTACAGTTTGGATTGTAGTTTTACCTAGTGTTAGTTGCACCTGGAGAATTTCAGATGCATTGTGTTGGGCAACTAGCCTGGTGGTGTGAAGATCCTTGGTGAATATGGACACTCCTCTACCTTTAATGCTTCGGTCCTGGTTTGGTGGCCGAAAAGTGTGGTAAGAGTTGTAGCCTGGTATTGCAGGTGTGCTCTCTGGAGCCTTGAAGCAGGTCTCAGTTACTGCACAGATATCGATGTTCTCCATTTTTAGGAGTGCCTCGAGAAGGTGCATTTTGAGGTTTAGACTTCTAGCATTGAGTAGTATTACCTTCAGAAATTGCATGCTTGTACCTGTTACGGTGGTGGTTTTGTCCTTTGAACTTTGTCTAAAAAAGGAACTATAGGGGTGGCAAAAGCCTTAGCCAGTAATCTGAATCCCAGAGGCAACAGATGCAGACAATCTCTGGCTGTGTGCTGCAGCCAGTTGGCTGCTGCACCTGATTCAACAGTCCAGCACTTCCCTGATATTTTGATCAAGGGATTCCCCAGCTGTGTGCTGAACGTATTATGTGACTCATACCTATGGAGTGTACAGATTGTAATAGACTGTACAGACTGTTGCATCATATGTATGGTACATTTTAAAAAGCATCGTGATTTTCCAGTACAGCAGTGACAAATCATTATAGACTGATGTTAGGAAATGATGCTAGACATTTGAGTTAATGACTCCATACACACCAGGACACCCATGCTACTACACGACCTGCTATTCTCTGCACTTTCTACATTTCTCTGGCTAGTAGTTAATCCTTCTCCTTATATTTGGGTGTTTGCCCCATTACTGTTCATGTCTTTGTCCATGTTTCCTGCTGTAAGTGGTTGTAGGTATGATGTGACTGGGGTGCATGATGTCACACCACACACAGGGTGACAGTCTTCACACCTCTCACTGTACATGTTTTAACAGGATGTTCAGCATTCCACCCCATATGCCTGTTCTGTTTCTCATACAGTTGTGTTTTCTAGTACTATACTACTAAATGGAGCCCACTGAACTGGTGTAAGTACAGTCAAGTGATGGCCTTTACATCCTGCTGCTACTCTGACCTGTTGCAACCTGCTGTCATACTAGCCACCTTCTAGGTTACTCAGTGCATGTATAATGTGTGCAGGTTTGGCCCTCTATCCCTCCATGGTCTCTGTCTTTGTCCAACTGTCTTGCAGTAACAGATTATGGCATATTGACAGTCTATGAGACTCCTACCATGCAAGTACCTCACATGCAAAAGTTGTAGATGCAGCTGGCTTCAAACCATGAACACCATCAACAATGCTACTGTACTTAGCCCACTGAGCCACAGCAGCCACCAGAACTTGAGGATTACTTCCTCACACTATCAGCAGCAGATAGACATAACACATTGACCCATGCATATTCTGGAAATTAGAATATGCAGCCAGGTTGTTTGGGACAGGCCTGGGATTTTGTGGTGTGCTGATATATCCTGCAAATATACTGTTACAGCAGTTGTATGGGAACATTGATGTTTTGGGGGTAGGGGACTCTAACAGTGACAGTTGTGCATTTGCCCTATGATCTCGCTGCTTGGTTTTTCTGTTGCATACTGCAGTGGGTTTTGCTGCCTTGTGGCCTAGTGCATATTATGGGGCAGTCAGTATTGGACAGAGTACCTGTTGTCCCAGATAGCTGTTAGTTTTCTGCAAGTAGCCCAGTAGCTCACTCTATTCTCTTGCATACATGCAGCAGGTCCATACATATGCTACCATAGTGTAGTACCCCATACATTTATTGTAAAGGAGACTGGCTTATCTTGTGAATGCAGCAGTTGAAATACCGCAGCAGTTGAAATACCTGTGTTGCAGGGCTGACTCTGTCTGATGCACACAGTACACAGCCACTACATGGTGAGGTACAGGTTGTGTTGTGTAGCTGGCATCCTTTTTACTATGTATGAGAGTAGGAGTAAGGTGTCAGTCCCTAGGACACTAGGTTGCCAGTCATGAGCTATGCATTGCCTCTTTGCCAAGGCCAGGGCATACTGGGAAAACCTACATCTGCCTACAGGGACAGTCTCAGGGGGTTTCTCCTCCGAGTCCCCCTGTGTGTTTGGCTGTGGGGACCTTGGCAGTGGTGGGGGGGGCTGTATATCCCTTCCCTGTGATGATCCTGCTGCAGCTGTTTCCACAGGATCATATTGTGTAGCATAGCAGATATTGTGAACATCTGTGCACATGTGGCTGGAGAGTACTGCAGGGCTCCACCAGATATATTGAGGCACCGGAACCATGACTTGAACACCCCAAACACATGCTCTATAATGTTCCTAGTATGTGTGTGTGCCCCATTATGGCATCTTCAGTAGATGTGTGCACATTTCTGATGGGTGTCATCATCCATGGTTCCAGTGCATAAGTCAGCATCCCTCAGTAGATGACCATACAGGATATCCCCCCGGCAAACATCTGGTGCAGCTGTGATGCATACCAGATAAGACAGTCGTGATAACTGCCAGGGCTGCCAACATACACATTCATTATAATGCCCTTGGCGTTGTACACAACCTGACAGTTGATGGAGTGATACCTCTTGTGTTTGATGTAGACTCTACCCTCCTCACCGGGCAGTGCATTGATGTGAACATCAGTGCAGTCTATGGCACCCATTACCTCAGGGAAGTGTGCTACACAGTAGAAGATATGTATACTGCTGGCCCTCTCCTCAGGGGTGTGGGATAAATAAATGTGCTCATTGGCATATGTTCGCATGGCAGCCAGAAACTGATGGTGTACCCTGGATGCTGATCCCTGTGAGGCCCCCATCATGTCCCCAGTTGGTCTTTGAAAAGTACCTGTAGCTAGTATTCTAAGGGCTATACATAGTTTTGTTTCCACTGGGAAGGGTTTCCCTCTGTTGGCTCTGGGTCTGAGTTAAGTGTGGCAGAGCTCAGTGAGTTGCTGTAGTATGTCCCTGTCCACCCTGTAGCATTCTACAATCTCCAGCTCCTGGAAGGTTATCCTTGGTCTGAACACTCTTCGCCTTCTCAGTCTAGGCCTACTGTCAGCAGCAGCATCAGAAATGACCTCAGCATCTAGCACATACAGATGTAGCAGAGCAGCAGCAGCCCCTAGCATTCTGTCAGTTAAAATTCCCAGGTCTTTACTCCAATGGTGCAGAGTATGGGGAGAAATCAGATTGTAGGCTGTATGTATAATTGTTTTGAATGGCCCAGTGTAAGTGGAACAGGGGCTATCAGTCATTTGTACATGATTGGCTTTCATTGGCAATTTCCTTTTTTACTTTTTTTAACTGCCTTCCTTGCTAAACACTTTGTTGCGGAGTGCAAACCTATGCCATTGATATAAACAATTCTCAGCAGTCAATGGACACAACCCCATGGATGGGCATGCTCAGCACAGCTCACTCCAGCTAAAACATGCACCCTCGAAGCTAAACAAATCTTAACAGCACTGGAAACACCCCCCTGCTCAGCTAAGCTCAGCAGCATGCAAAGTGATGTTGCTGAGCTCCAATATGCTTAAACATATAGTGACACAACACCTTTTGATGTCAGCTAGCTCTTTTGTGGACACCAACATGGTTCTGGGGCTACACAGATTTTATCTACGGACACAGTAGCCCTTTTTTTGCTATTCAGTAACCTCAGCTCATTTGCATACAGCTCCTTGCACACAATCTGGATGCTACACTCTTCTGGAGCCTGCCTCCTTATCAACCACTGAAATCTACCATTCTACACACTCCATGCAGGGCCCTATAATGCATTATTCTCACATATTTTCATTTTTAAACTTTTTAATTTTTTTTGCATAATTGCACGTTTGCTCACTGCTGCACACTACACAAACATAATACGGGTATTAAAAAATTTATATTACTTTATTTTGCATTATTTTTGGATACACAGGGCATAGTTTTGCACATATCTGTGCCTACTATGCAATTTCTGACTTTGTAAATGGGCTTTTACAGCTCCTGTTCAATTTTTACTTTCCTTTACCACTCCAGCTCTCAATACCAATACTAATAATGATCATAGCTTCTCAATTTAACCACCACTTCACAGAATCTATTCTGTCATTATCTACCCAGCTATCAAACAATAACTCTATATTCACCCCCACTATAGATCACAATAATATACCTTCCTTTACACTCTTATCTGTACCAACCTCCACAGTTAAAAAAACGACTCTCAAAACTGAAACCTACCACTCTCACAGCAGATAGTCTACCCACTAATTTCCTAAAATTAGCTGCGGAGTCCCTAGCCTACCCTGTCTCAATTCTTGTAAACCTCTCCACACAAGAAGCTTACATCCCCCAACTATGTAAATGTCATATATTATTCCCCTACACAAAGGCGGTAATTCCTATGAGCTATCAAACTACCACCCCATTGCTATCCTATCCCCCCTTTCATAGCTCCTGGAGAAATGTATTCACACCTAAGTGATGCACTTCTTAACCTCACATAATCTCTCCTTCACACATCATGGCTTCCGCCTAAACCATAGTACAACTACTGCTTTTCTCTCCTTTACTAACCAGGTTAACCAACGTAGAAGCAACAACAACTTCATATCAGCCATATTCTTAGATCTATCTAAGGCATTTGACATGGTCTCACATAACCTACTTTTAGACACTCTATCCACCATGTCCTTTGCCCCCTCCACTACTGCCTGGTTCAAAAACTATCTCTTTGATAGAAAACAATCAGTCAAATGGCAAGGTGTACTATCACCTCTACTACCAACTACCATAGGCATTCCACAAGGATCATTACTGGGGCCTCTACTATTCACCATTTTCACCAACAAACTACATGCCTCCACCCTGCATGTATCACTTATACAGTATGCAGATGACTCAACCCTAATCTGCTCAGCCCCATCCATAACCACTCTTCAAAACTTACCCAAGAATCCTTCTACTCTGTGGAAAAATGGATTGCTGATATCCAAGTGATTCTAAACCCCAACAAGACCAAATTACTTCTTTTCACCCCCAACAAATCCAGAACCACACCTCCTTCTTTCACTATCACCTCCAAAAATGGCACCAAAATCCCCCCTCCCCCCATACTATGCTCCTTGGTGTTGAAATAGATAAGGATCTTCACTTTGATATCCATATCTCTCAAACCATTAAAAAGGTACATAAAAAATTAGGAACTTTATACAAACACAAAAACTTCCTATCAGACCAAACACGAATCACCATAGCCCAAACCCACCTTTTGTCTACCCTAATGTATGCATCATAAATCCTAACCCACATCAGGAAAACAGACCTAGACAAACTAGAATCATGTTACAATAAGATTGCAAAATTTGCCAATAACTCTACTTTTAGAAGCCATCCCTGTCTTGCCCAAAAGGAGCAACAGTGATTAGAACTCTCCCAGTTAATTAGTTACCACCAACTAGTGCTCAACTTCAACATACTAAAGAATCCCCATAAAACTCCAGCCCTAAACCAACTACTAAACCAATATTCAGCAAACCGTCCTCTGCGCTCATCCAACAAAACCCTTCTCTGTATATCCAAAGCCAACAATACTGCAGGGAAAGCTCTTTTCTCTCATACCATCACTAGAAAATGGGAATAACCTCCCCCAGAATATCTCTTCAGCACCATCTATCTCAATGTTCAAAAAGTCACTTAAGTCACACCTCTTGCTGTCCTGGCTCTGTCCTTGCATCACGTAAATGCTTTCCTGCTCTCCTCCAACTCTTCCAACCTTCCTCTCTTCTCTGCTTACTTTCTCTATAATACAGTACTCAAATACTGCCATACAGGGCCTACAAAGTGTAAATTATTATGTCTTGTGTGATGTCTCTATTGATTGCATTGGTTAATGTGGAGTTTTTTTTTCTCCCAAATACTGCCATCCAGGGTCTACTATGTGTAAATTTAGCTTGCTTGGAACAAACCATTGTACATTTACTACTGCTTGCATGATATATCTTTTTGATTGTATAATTACCACTGTACATATTGTTTGATGTGGAGCTTTTCTTCCTGGGCCTCTGCTGTAAATGGACCTTGTTCCAGTCAGACTTCTCCGGTAAACAAATGTAAAATAAATAAATAAAAATACAAGTGTACACTTCAGACACCAACATGGGGTCTGCAGGACTTTGCTCCAGCACCCTCATTTGCATGCAGTTCACCTGCTGATGAGGTGATTTGCATGCCACAGACATGTCCATATCCACACGCTTGTGCACACCTCTCTGCTCTGTTTACTGGATGGCATGGTTGCTTACTTCTGTGTAAGCTCTGTCCCACTATGCCTACATGGAAAATCACTCTATGTAGACTTTATTGAATTCTCCCCCAAGTTTATCTAACCTAACCTTTGTCATAGGTGGAAATGCCAATTCACAGTAAGTCTGATGGAGTTCTGAAAAAGTGGAGGAAGAATCATATTGTCATTGTTATCCTTCATATCAGAAGATTAAAGTTGCTTACCTTGTGGATGCAACTCAAAATCCCTCTTAGACCTGCCACCTCACGTACTCCCCAAGTTTGATGTAACATTATGCAGGGGGTAACAGACTAACTGCCTGACAGTAACCAATAAATGGAAATTCTGCTAACGAACTCAGGCACACTGTCATTTAACTAAAGAAGACGAAAATGTAAAAAGTTATATCATAGCACCAGGGGGCTAAACATTTTATATTTGTCCAGTGAGTATTACAGAAGACAAAGAAAAGCAACACTGAGTCAAGGAGTACAACCTGCATTATGGTTTGCCTGACCAAACTCAGCTGTTTCCTATTTTCTAAAAGAACTGTACTATTTTTAGTCTCTGAGCATTCACACACTACTGTTTTTTTTGGTCTGTCTTTCTTTTACCTCTGATTACTGAACTACTGTTTGAATATGCTGTACTCTCGAGATTGCTGTCTAAAAGAGCTTTGCCTCATACCCTCCTCTTGACTTTTATTTATTTTTTTATTTATGTTTGTTAAGAAGGCTAGATCATTGATTCACATGGATCTTTTTCAGACTCAAATGGAAACCATGGCTCGTTAAGTGACTTACACAAAGTCAATACAACAGACAAATGGAAACTAAGAGACTCAAATCCTGGTCTACAGGAAGAAGTTAATTAATAGCTCATACCCATAATCCACTGTGGTATGTGTCAGATTTCTACATTGACTTTCACTATACTTCCCTACCCCAAACATATCCATGCAAGCATTGCCATGGAGAAAAACATTTTGCAGTTCAGGGCACACTGTGCATAAATATGCTTTCCTCCAGGCCTAAATATTTGTTGGCAGTTTGCTAAACTATAGCAGTAAAACTCAGACTTGAGAAATGTCAAACCATTTAATAAAATATAATATACAGAATGCAAGGCTTTTGGGTAAAAACCCTTCTTCAGTAAAACTTGTTCAGTAGCAGCAGGTCCTTTAGGCCTCTACTGGCCTTCACTATGGTTTTGGAGTCTGCTTATATGTGTAATTTTAAATAATGTACAGTCAATAGATTGAATATCTTTTGATGTAAATTATTGAGCAAATGCACAGTAGACAGAATGGGCTTACACATGAATGTTCACATAGTTGAAGGTAATGCTTATTAGCTTTTAATGGGTTACTAATTTGTTGCATGGGAGATATGTTTTGTAAGTTTGTTGTTAATGGTTTTGGTATTGATTTACTCAGAATCACTGATGCTGCAGTTTCTAATTACCCAGTGACAGTGATTTCATTCAGTAAGGAGATTTTTCACTTCTTCATATTAGTGCAATAGAATAGTTCAGGGAAGGAGGGAGATTGCCAACAGCATAAAATACTACTTTTGTTTTATTTTTATTTAGATTTTATATGTATTTATAAAATATGTAGTCCATCTAATTTTAGTCTCATGTTACTGTGAATTTGCTTTGTTGTATTCAGACAGTCAAAGTTTGATGCTTTTCCATTTGCTTATATAATCTTCCTAGCTCACATGACAGGGGACCTAGCCCAAGGTTGTACTTAATTTAAAGATATCTGTTAGCCCTTACAATGCTCTTCCTGTGAGATATACAATCACTGATTGTTTCTACCTGGGGCACTCATTGCACTGGGTAATAATGGTCCATACTTCACCAGAAACTGTACTCTGATACCAAGCCTGTGAAGATAGTCAGTAAATATACAACATACTTATTTAAATTACATTTAGAAAGTATGCATCAGCTGTTTTCTCATTTGTAAAATTCAAGATTCCAACAATGTAAAAAGGTTCTGGAAATGGTAACAGAATCAGTGATCATGTCTGCTGCTGTATTTGCTCAATGCTCAGGATTTAAAATAATCCACCCAAAAATAAAACTGGCCTGATATTATCTCATCTGTAAAACTCAGGTGGTGCATTGTTAGAAAATATGTATTAATGTGTGTATTAGCAATATGCTTAGTGCACATAGAGCTAGAAAAGGGTTAACACATTTATTCTATTTCATACTGCATACATTTGTACAAACTGCAGTTGCTTTCTGACCTTGCACTGTTAGCTAAAATCTTGCTTGTGCCTTGGAAATTTACTGAGAAGCAGGTGATTTCTTCTTGCATTAGGAAAATAATGAATAGAACAATACTACTTGTATGAAACTTAGACAAGAAGTTCCGCTGTGCCATGAGAAAATACACAGCTGTAGAAGTTATAGATAATTAGTACAAAGCCTGCTTGAAAATATGAACTGCAATCAGCATTTGCTTGTATCTGTATTAGAAGAGTACCTTGAAATGTAACACTGTACAATAGATGCTTGTAAGCGGATTAATAGTCACCAAGGCCAGGTTGTTTTTCTGAAAAGTTTCTCACAAATCTAGTCATGTCAGCAGAAAATCTGAGTAACATTTGCTGTAGAACAATACTGAAAGTTGTGTTTGATTACGTCAGTTTAGAAGGCCATATCTTGTAAAACAGTATAAGAATGAACATACTTCCTGTCAGTAGTTAGACAAATCCTTGTATTTGCATGTTTTTGTCTCCTTGCTGCAAGTAAATTAAAGTGCCTTAACTGAACCTTACGTGCATTGGTCTTTGAAGTTTTTCCTTTGACATGCATGTTGTACCAAATTGCTGATAAAATAAAAAAAAAATCAAAAAAGAACCTATGCTGTAACAAAACAGTAGACCCAATATCCTAACTAGGTGTGCTCACAAACAATTTTCTGTTGCATTAGTGCCATTTACTAATCAGTCCTGAGTTGCAGTTGTGCTTTGTTTACTTAGAGGCTCTCTACAATCCTTGAATGGAAATATTCCTAGTCTATCTAAATTATACTATATAGTAAGTTTTCCTGTTTTTAGAGTTGCTGGTGAATCATTGAATACTGGGTATTACATCAATTCCTAGATTTTTATCTCACTTCTTAAATTTTAATGTGCATTTCAACTACTACTGTACCCTTAAAACAGATTAATATGTGTAGTCATTTGCAAGATACTTCCTAAGGTGCATTACTTTAAAAGTTTTTTCTCTCTGTCTCTCTTGAAAATAATTTAGAATGTAGATGCTTCTGTTTCTAATATTAATAATTCCTTATACTATTATCTGCCTCAACACTGTCATACATTTAATTACAGTGGAACATTTTGATCACAAGGTTCAGTATGATTAATACCTAACAGAAGATAGGAGGACAGTAATTAAACAACTTGTTGAGATTTTGCCTGCAATGTCTGTCTTTTTTTTACTGGAATACCAGAACTATAAACATTTAATATCTAATGAGAGTCCAAAAACACTGGTAGTTCCCTTTGAGTTGATGCAGACCTAGTAGGATCCATCCTTAGCCACTAAGAGCCAACCTTGTTTTAAATCCTATCTCTATCTACAACTTTCCCACATGAACTTATCAAATTCACATTTTTAGATACCTACTTTATATACATTTTCAATGATATCTAAACCTTTTTGCTATTAATATCCTACACCTCTTGGTATTTAATTGTTGAAATGCCCCAAATCATTTAATTCCTCCCTAAACACATTACTTCTGTATATTAGTAATAATACCAACCTTTTCCACCATTAACAGTCAATTTTACTGTCTACAGAAACTTCACAAAACTTGCCATGTAACACTTTTTAGAACAAAACAGTTTTGTGTATAAATACTTATCAATCTTGTTTTTTTTTTCATTTTCAGATTAAAAGGACTTCCCCTCACATTAACAATACTAGCTTTACCCCAGAAATTAAAACATATAAATATATTATATTATTTCAATAAAATATTACTCTTAGTCAGAAATTATATTCAAAGTTATCTGATCATTTCATTCTGTGTCATCACAAGATCTGTTAACATCAGTTCTATCAAATTAGCACAGTTATGGAGCCTAAACCAATGCTATAAAACTGCAACAGACAGTGCCTGAATATAATCTTACTTATCTGACAACCATTACCATTACAGAAACATTTCTAGTACTCCATGTTAACAACACAGAAGTCTCTCCTCTTAACCATAACACATTTTGCTCTGCCAGGTCTCACAAAACAGCAGAGCTTGGAGTAGAGCTATATAAAAAAATATCTGTTGATATTTTACCATATGAAATTTCTACTTACCAAGCAAAGAATGGTTCATAATTAAAAGCTGGCCTTTGAGAAGTACTTAAAATATTTTGTAAGCAACTGCCAAAGAATTATTTTCTGCATATAAAACTACTTCTTTACTAGTTGATCCCCCATGTTTGTCTGTGAGACATATGTTAAAAGTTGTTAGTATTGTCTGGGAAACATCACAAAAAGTTATTCTCACATTGAGATATATATCTCTTTGTTTTATCTTTCAAAGTGATCTTGACATCTAGGCTTTACAACTATACTAAAAAAGAAGCTAAAATAAACCAAGTACCTTCTTTATTCCATAGCAATGAAGCCACTATATGGATAACAATTAAAAGTATTATCAGTAGTTCCCCAACTTTTGCCATCCAAATACATACAATCCATGGAACCTCTGTTATATTTCGGACACTTAAAAACAAAATTTAAATAAAAAATAACCAACTCAGGACTGAAATCCATCAATAACTATGTGTTTGCTTAATAATGTAGCAACTTACTTAATAAACCTTTTGGGATGTTACAAATTCACTTTAACCCTTTAAGACATCTTCATATCTTTATTCTCAAACATGAAATAGATGCTCCGGGAAAAAATGAGGCAAACGACTCAAAATATGCCTTACTTAAATGCCAATCACAGTTTCTGTTTTAACAACAATCCAGAAATTACTTTAACTCTCTTGTTCTTTCATCCATACAGCAATAGATTATTACAGTCTACAAAATCTAATTTTACATCATTCTAATGAAGAATCATAACAACAACAACAACAAAAAAACTCCCATCTTCTTTTTTTTTTATTTTATTTATTTATTTAAATGTATTTGCCAGGAAAGTTCAACTGATCCAAAAAGTACCCAATTTCAATAAAGGCCTGAGGAAAAAGCTCCAGGTGCAGCAAAATATATACAAAAAGAAAAATCAGTGGTATCACTCAAAGTCTCAGAAAACCTAAAATGCAATCTATACTCTGTCAAAAACAAGCCAAGCAGAAACTTCACAGGGTGGAGGGTATGAAGTTCAGTCCTTGAAATTTGTTATGTACCTAGTTCACTAATAAAATTTGAACTTAAAAAAAAGTACTACAAAATAATAAAATAGTAGTACTCCACAGTTGAGTTAAAAATGGAATATCCTTTATTGAAACACACAAACAAGTGATTCTAGTTGAGTATAACGAAAAGCATTAACAACATTCAATAATTTATATATAATCAGGTAATTTGGAGCAAGGGAGTGGTTACAGAGGGCAGTTCTGTTAAGAGCAATAAAAGCATCAAACTCATTCCTTTAACCAAGTCCTCCTTCCCCCTTAACACCAAAGTGTAAACTGAGACTGTGCTACCTTAGAATTGAATCTTAAAAGCTAGAAAAAAATTAAAATATATACTATAAGAACATCTTATTAAGGCTAACCTTCTAATCCAAACTTTATTAAGAAATCAACTCACTAACAAAATGACTAACTAATTAACTAACAAAAAGATCTACCACTAAACACCTCTCAGAATAAATATTAGTAACTTAGAAAATGAAACACTTTTAGCAAAGATCGCTTTCATACCAAATAAACTCTTCACCAGGTTTGTGTGTAAAATCATATCATAATATTAATGAACTTATGTATAAATCTACTAACTAGGATGAAAATCATAGCTATAATTGCTAAGGTGGAAATACGGTGAAAAAGGTTAGAAATAAATATTGAAAAAATGTTAGAAATAAAGCATTAAGGCTCTGGGGATCTGTTCAAGTTTGGTTTCTAACTAACAAAGCACTTGGTTTAAATTAGTAAAAGTATAAGAAAACAGTACCAATGTCAGTTATTTTCATTGTAAAATATTTACAAATTTTAATATTTTTATAACAATATTAGCATGTATAATATTAACGTGTCATGTCAGCATTAATCAGTCCCATATCAGACTTAGAATGGTCTTTTAAAAAGTGAGTCATTTTTCTGAGTTCTAGTATACTTTTTATGGAGCAATAATAATTAAGCCCTGGTTTTCTAAAATAGTTCAGTTTCAGCTGCCACAGTAGTTCACATTTTTCTAAAACATTAGGGATGTCTCCTTCCAGTTGCAAAATGTCAAAACAATCAATAATCTGAAATGTAAAGCCAGTATGTCTTTTGTGAAGCTGTAGGTGCTGAGCCAGTGCACTATTCTTGCACTTACCTCTAATTTCAGAAAGATGGCCAGAAATCCTTCTTTTAAGTCTGTTGAGCATTTTCTCCACATAAAATGCTTCACAGTCCTTGCAGCTTGCCCTGCAAACCACCTACATTGAGTTACAGTCACCCCCTGTGTTGGTATTAATCAATTTACTTAAGGGCAGAAAGACATGTCTTCCTCCAGTATGTGCTGTCAAAAAATACAGTTGGCTCCACACTTATTGGTGCATGTATCCAATGGTCTAGGCCTACCTTCAACCTAGCTCTTGAAGTTTCTATCTTTCCTATACACAAAGGAAGGAACTTCTCCAAAGATGTCCATAAGATGCAAGCTTTCAGTAATTATGGCCTAATTCTCTCCAGTAATATGAATGATGCAGTAATAATCAACAGTAAAAGTCAAGATACATCTGTCTTTAGATTTTTTGTCCATAGCTTTCTTTAAAACCCTCCTATAAGGAGTGTTAAGTGCTGGCAAATTTATGCTTCTTAATTCAATTATAGGTTCCAGAATGCTTCTTAACATATTGCTTTCATATCCCCTCACTAAAAAGTCATTTTCAACATCATTTAGTTTCTTAAGGAAGGGTTCCATTTTTTGTGGAGATTCTGGCCAACCTGTAACCCTGGGACTTAACAACATTATATTTTATCCTTATGGGATGAATACTCTTATTATGTAGCAGGAGGTTTACTCTGGTAGATTTTCTTTGAAGATCTTTGTCCATTTTACCTTGGTCCATGACTTTAGTAATCTGCATATCTAAGAAGCCTGCTGAGGGCAGGCTGTAGGAAGAAGTGAAAAGCAGCAAGCTGGTGGATTGATTCAGATAGTTGACAAAATCTTCCAGTTTAGCACTATCTCCTTTCCACACAATAAAGATGTCATCAATAAAGTGCAGATACACAGTGATATGTTGCATGTATTCTATGTTGTTAAAAACATAATCCTCTTCGAACTTGTCTAGGGCTATGTTGGCTAGGCTAGGGGCCATAACTGCCCCATGGCTATACCAGTCTTTGGCTTATAGTAATTTCCATTAAAAGTAAAAAAAAGTGTAGCTAAGCACCATATCTAAAAATGTACCTGTTCTTTCATGTTCCATGCTGGTTTTTGCAGTACTTTGCTGATGTCCATTTCACATTTGACCTCAAAGCCTGTTAAAGTTTGGTGTAGGGGAGGGCCAGTAACTTATTTTTATTGTTTCTTCAATAGCTTTTTTCCTCAGTGTATCAGATTTGCCATGATATAGAACATTCATATTCAATTTTCTAATATATAATTTTCTCCTCCCAGAAAGGTGTTGCCAACAAGTCCAGTTGTCTGCTGCTTTCCCTGTCCCAGTAGTGGAAAAAATCATACACACTGCAGTCCAAGGGGTCCAATGAATGAATAAAAACACTGCAAAGACCTCACAGTGTACAACTGAAAAAAGAAACTCTGTGGTATCCCTCAAAGTCTCAGAAAACCCAGAATGCAACCTATACTGGATCAAAAACAAACCAAGCAGAAACTTTACAGTGTGAAGCATGTGAAGTTCACTCCTTGAAATATGTTATGCACATAGTTCACTAATAAATTTTGAACTTTAAAATATGTACTACAAAATAATAAAATAGTTGGTAGTCCACAGTTGAGTTAAAATGGAATATTCTTTATCGAAGCACAAAAACAAATGATCCTAGTTGAATATAATGAAAAGCATTAAAGACATTCATTAATTTATATAAAATCAGGTTATTTGGAGCAAAGGAATGGTTAGAGAGGGTGGTTCTGTTAGGAGCAATAAAAGCATTAAACTCATTCCTTTAACCAAGTCCCCCTTCCCCCATAACACCATAGTGTCATCTGAGACTGTGCTAGCTTAGAACTGAAACTTAATAACTAGAGACAAATTAAAATATATAAGATCATCTTATTAAGGCTAACCTACTAATCCAAACTTTATTAATCCAAACTTTATTAAGAAACCAACTCACTAACAAAATGACTAACTAACAAACAGATTTACTACTAAACATCTATCAGAATAAATATTTGTAACTTATAAACTGAAACACTTCTAACAAGGATCACATTCATACCAAATAAATACTTCATCAGGTTTGCGCATAAAAACATATCATGATATTAATGAACATGTGTATAAATCTAAAAGTGAACAACTAAGTAAGCTGAAAACCATAGCTCCAATTTCTAAGGTGGAAATACAATGAAAAATGTTAGAAAGTAATAGTGAAAAATGTTAGAAATAAAGCATTAAGGCCCTGGGGATCTGTTCAAGTGTGGCATCTAACTAAGAAAACACTGAGGGGGGAATTCAATAAAGCCTACACAGACTTATTTGCCATGTAGGCATAGTGGCACGGTGCTTACATGGAAGTAAGCAAATGTGTGATCCAGTAAATGAAGCAGAAGAGCGTGCACGAGCATGCAAACATGGAGGTGTCCGTGGCATGCAATTCACCTCATAAGCAGGTGAAATGCATGCAAATGAGGCAAGTTGAGTGATCCAGCAAGCAGCTATGCAGTCGTTCAGACCCTGGGCCAGATTCAGGAAGCCTCCGTGTAAGAGTTATAACTCTTACACGGAGGCTGCAGTTAAACGGTGTGATGTCAGCATGTCATGCATATGCATGAGGTGCATGAGGCATGCTGAATCACACTGTAACTCTTACACGGTCCGTGTAATAGAGTAGGGGGCGTGTCCGTAGGCTAAGCCCTGCATGCGGACACGCCCCGGTAAGTGTATAATGGCTGAAAGTAAACAGCCACGAGAGAGGCCATGGAAATGTAAACAAACACACTACACAACACATTCCCCCACAGACCATCAGTGTACAAAGTGAACAGAGGCTATAAAATGAAAATAAAACTGTTTTATTTTTTAAACCCGTAAATGTTTGCTAATGCGCAGCGCGGGTGTGCTACTAGCGCAACTGCAGTTAGCAATCAGTGGAAAAGGATATGAGAACTAAATATGCAAAGTAAGCCAAGAAGAAATAGCTTAGCGGTAGAGTTGCCAGCTTAAGAGTAGGCAGGCAGGGTTCGAGCCCACACAACAACCTTTTTTTTTTTTGTAAATAAGCACTAAAAAAGCCCCTGACAGTATTGTCCAAATGTAAAAGTATACCCTTTTGTAAAATGGAATGAAATGGAGCATATATATTGAAGTAACACAATAATAAAAATAATTAGAAATGTACTGATAGCTAAGCTGCTGTGAGACACAGTGCCTGTAGCTGCGTAGTGTTTAAAAAGCTGCAATCGGTATGCCCGTTGCTAAGCAGCGGTTTAACAGGCTGAAACTGTTTGCAACTAGCTGTGTTTAGCTCAACATGTGTGTCACTAGCCAATTAAGGTTTATCCCAGCGCATACCATTTGCACGCCACTCCCACAAGATAGCTGCCAGTGCGCATGCATTAGCTCCGTACAAACAAGCGCAGACCTGCTTTTAAGTGCTTAAAAGTGCTTATGGCATGTTTGATTGACAGGTCCTCAACTCATTTCTGTCAGGAAAATTAAAAATCTGTGGTTAGATTTGAACCCACGATACCATGCACTAGAGTCAAGGTACCAAACCACTAAGCCATGACAGCAATACCTAGAAATGCAGAAATAGCATATATATGGGATAAAATACAGAATGGAGCATGATAAAGCATTTTCAGTGAAGTAGATACAATTCCAAAACGGCCAATCAGAGAAATGTGCGGGAAAAGCAGCATATATAAGCCCCATAGGCGGGAATACACACCATAACCGATTGTAGAACAGACCTGCCGTCAGAATGAGTGGAGTAGGTGAGGGACGTTGCTTTCGAGTACAGCGTTGGGGCATTGAGGAGTCCAGATACATGGTCTGGCTCCTTCTCCATCATCACGAGGCCCAACTCATGCAGGGCCAGGTCTCATGGGGAGCGTACAGGGCGGAGGCATGGGACCAGTTGGCTCGTGATCTGACCAGTGCTACTGGCATTCCACACACTGGTGAGCAGGTCCATCACCACCATGCGGACCTGAAGCGGCGTAAGCAAGACCAGTTGACCCAATGGATCCAGGAGGCCTGGGATATGCCCAACGCCCCACTACTGAGTAAGTTACATTTTACTCATGTATGTAAGGATGTCAACTAGCTGATACCATGGAGATGTGTAGTCCAATATTACTTCCTTTGTATTACAGCTGCAGGTGTCCGCTCTGCAAACCGTGAGACGCATGACCAGACTGGCTGGCGCCACCATGCAGGTTAGTAACCCCATCTAGTACTTGTAAATAAATATTATAGTGTAGCATGTATCAGAACACTGCAGTGTATTGATTAAAAGTAATCTAATGTGCAAGCAAGAATTGAAAGTTTGCAGGTATGGCCACAACAAGTTCATCATTATGCAAGTGTGACTGGAAAAATAATTTATAGAAATAAATAGTGCTGTAATACAGATGTCCCACCATTAATTAAATGTAGTATAACCTGCAGTAGTCTCCAGAGTACAGCTTCAGAATCTGAGGTAGTCACATGTGTGATTTATCCCCTGTTGAAATGCTGAATCATGACAGAAGTGAGGCTGTTGGAAAGTGTTTGAATCACCACAGGTCTAATATGTGAACAAAGCCTAGAAGTAGCAACCTGAACTGTGAAGTTGCAGGATGTGTGAGAGTGACAGAAAGGGTCATGTATGAATAAATAAAGTAGTAATAACCCCTGAATATATTAGCCCCAGTGTGTTTCCACAGAACTAAATGCATGTGTGAAGTACAAATTAACATCCCAAACTGATCTCAGTGTGTATGAATCTGGAATGTCAAGGCCAAAATCTGTATATCATAGCACCAGGGGGCTAAACATTTTATATTTGTCCAGTGAGTATTACAGAAGACAAAGAAAAGCAACACTGAGTCAAGGAGTACAACCTGCATTATGGTTTGCCTGACCAAACTCAGCTGTTTCCTATTTTCTAAAAAGAACTGTACTATTTTTAGTCTCTGGAGCATCTACACACTACTGTTTTTTTTGGTCTGTCTTCTTTTACCTCTGATTACTGAACTACTGTTTGAATATGCTGTACTCTCGAGATTGCTGTCTAAAAAGAGCTTTGCCTCATACCCTCCTCTTGACTTTTATTTATTTTTTTATTTATGTTTGTTAAGAAGGCTAGATCATTGATTCACATGGATCTTTTTCAGACTCAAATGGAAACCATGGCTCTGCTATGACTTACACAAAGTCAATACAACAGACAAATGGAGACTAAGAGACTCAAATCCTGGTCTACAGGAAGAAGTTAATTAATAGCTCATACCCATAATCCACTGTGGTATGTGTCAGATTTCTACATTGACTTTCACTATACTTCCCTACCCCAAACATATCCATGGAAGCATTGCCATGGAGAAAACCATTTTGCAGTTCAGGGCACACTGTGCATAAATATGCTCTCCTCCAGGCCTAAATATTTGTTGGCAGTTTGCTAAACTATAGCAGTAAAACTCAGACTTGAGAAACGTCAAACCATTTAATAAAATATAATATACAGAATGCAAGGCTTTTGGGTAAAAACCCTTCTTCAGTAAAACTTGTTCAGTAGCAGCAGGTCCTTTAGGCCTCTACTAGCCTTCACTATGGTTTTGGTGTCTGCTTATATGTGTAATTTTAAATAATGTACAGTCAATAGATTGAATATCTTTTGATGTAGATTATTGAGCAAATGCACAGTAGACAGAATGGGCTTACACATGAATGTTCACATAGTTGAAGGTAATGCTTATTAGCTTTTAATGGGTTACTAATTTGTTGCATGGGAGATATGTTTTGTAAGTTTGTTGTTAATGGTTTTGGTATTGATTTACTCAGAATCACTGATGCTGCAGTTTCTAATTACCCAGTGA
Organism: Protopterus annectens; assembly: GCF_019279795.1. Lineage (NCBI taxonomy): Eukaryota > Metazoa > Chordata > Ceratodontiformes > Protopteridae > Protopterus > Protopterus annectens. Next base: position 601,796,430 of record NC_056745.1, read on the forward strand.
CAGTGATTTCATTCAGTAAGGAGATGTTTCACTTCTTCATATTAGTGCAATAGAATAGTTCAGGGAAGGAGGGAGATTGCCAACAGCATAAAATACTACTTTTGTTTTATTTTTATTTAGATTTTATATGTATTTATAAAATATGTAGTCCATCTAATTTTAGTCTCATGTTACTGTGAATTTGCTTTGTTGTATTCAGACAGTCAAAGTTTGATGCTTTTCCATTTGCTTATATAATCTTCCTAGCTCACATGACAGGGGACCTAGCCCAAGGTTGTACTTAATTTAAAGATATCTGTTAGCCCTTACAATGCTCTTCCTGTGAGATATACAATCACTGATTGTTTCTACCTGGGGCACTCATTGCACTGGGTAATAATGGTCCATACTTCACCAGAAACTGTACTCTGATACCAAGCCTGTGAAGATAGTCAGTAAATATACAACATACTTATTTAAATTACATTTAGAAAGTATGCATCAGCTGTTTTCTCATTTGTAAAATTCAAGATTCCAACAATGTAAAAGGTTCTGAATGGTAACAGAATCAGTGATCATGTCTGCTGCTGCATTTGCTCAATGCTCAGGATTTTAAAATAATCCACCCAAAAAATAAAACTGGCCTGATATTATCTCATCTGTAAAACTCAGGTGGTGCATTGTTAGAAAATATGTATTAATGTGTATTAGCAATATGCTTAGTGCAATATAGAGCTAGAAAAGGGTTAACACATTTATTCTATTTCATACTGCATAAATTTGTACAAACTGCAGTTGCTTTCTGACCTTGCACTGTTAGCTAAAATCTTGCTTGTGCCTTGGAAATTTACTGAGAAGCAGGTGATTTCTTCTTGCATTAGGAAAATAATGAATAGAACAATACTACTTGTATGAAACTTAGACAAGAAGTTCCGCTGTGCCATGAGAAAATACACAGCTGTAGAAGTTATAGATAATTAGTACAAAGCCTGCTTGAAAATATGAACTGCAATCAGCATTTACTTGTATCTGTATTAGAAGAGTACCTTGAAATGTAACACTGTACAATAGATGCTTGTAAGCGGATTAATAGTCACCAAGGCCAGGTTGTTTTTCTGAAAAGTTTCTCACAAATCTAGTCATGTCAGCAGAAAATCTGAGTAACATTTGCTGTAGAACAATACTGAAAGTTGTGTTTGATTACGTCAGTTTAGAAGGCCATATCTTGTAAAACAGTATAAGAATAAACATACTTCCTGTCAGTAGTTAGACAAATCCTTGTATTTGCATGTTTTTGTCTCCTTGCTGCAAGTAAATTAAAGTGCCTTAACTGAACCTTACATGCATTGGTCTTTGAATTTTTTTCCTTTGACATGCATGTTGTACCAAATTGCTGATAAAATAAAAAAAAGATCAAAAAAGAACCTATGTTGTAACAAAACAGAAGACCCAATATCCTAACTAGGTGTGCTCACAAACAATTTTCTGTTGCATTAGTGCCATTTACTAATCAGTCCTGACTTGCAGTTGTGCTTTGTTTTCTTAGAGGCTCTCTACAATCCTTGAATGGAAATATTCCTACCCCGGGATTCATGAACCTTGCGCCAGGCGCACGCATGGCGTAGGCACCACAACGCCAGACATGGCCGCCGAGCGATTCAGGTACGATCCAAACCCACGTGCATCAGCGGCGTACGCCGGAGTTGCGCGCCCGCGAGGGTATGTTAAATACCCCATGTGCGGTGTTGCACCATGCAAATGAAGGTAAGTAGCGATTCACGGCGGCGCTGGCGTAGCATAACAGCACGGCAATGTAAACCAAAAAAAACGGTTTACATATATCCAAACATGACATAGGAGTAACGGAAGGCTGCCAACGTCATGTGTCATAGTGGTGCAACATGGCAATGTGGAAAGAAATCGAGAATGTCAAAGGAAAACCTGCAGAAAATGTAAATAACGACATAAATGTCATGTATGCAGAAACCACAGCAGAACCCCAGGACATGTCCACGGAAGGTGAGGAACAATGAAGTAATATGACAATGCCATAAAAGAGCAGTATAAGACACATCAGCATCACAGCCACAATACACCATAGTATGAATGGAAAGCCACAACCACAGCCCAAGGGTTGCCAAGGAGTGGCGGTGTCGCGGCTACCGTAACCATGTATTAGTAGTCAATGCCATGCAAATGAGGCAGATAATACCGAATCGCAAAACCCCACCGGCGTAAGGCTGCACCAAACGGCACAGCGGTAAAACACCGAGGAGTGGCGTAGAGGGAACACCTGTCAATCGCAGAGGGGTGTGCCGCCGTAGGAGGAAGCACATTGGAGCCCAGCAAACCTGGGCTGTACAATGCACATCACAGCATCAGGACCGGCGTGAGGAAATAGATGCGTGAGAGTATACAATGCACGCACAGATGCATGTGCACGAGGATGACTACGTTCCCCAAACCAGTCATGTGACGGCCGCCCCGTCAACAACCATGGATACAGGAAGGTGATGCGGAGAACATGAGGAAATGCGGAAGCAGTGTAATTGGAGTCGTAATGAGCAATTAACACCAATCAACCGACGGAAGGCAATCGGCGGCAGCTGACAACTCTGCATGCAGAAATCTGCAAAACGGGAAAGGGGAGGAATATGAATGCAAAGAAAGTAGTGGATGTTGCAGAAATGCAAAGAGCGAAGAACCGATACAGCACAGCCAAGGAGAGAGTTAGCATAACGGCAGCGGAAAACAAAGTGAATGACATGTCATGTGCCTGCAGGATGCACTCCCGTAAATAGTAGGTGCAACGTGCAGAAACAGTAAAGTAAGATGTAAAGCTAAACCAATGCAGGCAAATGTAATGTAACACCAAAGGCAACAGCGTTGCAGTGCCAACGGTAAAACACGGTAGATAGCCCACAGATACGGCAGCAGAGACACACCCAATGACATCACCGGGTGTACAGCGAACACTATAAAGTGGGAATGCACACAACACACAGCGAATTCCCAAATGCTGCGCCTTACGGTGTAAACACACGGGGAACTTTTAAAATGTATATGTTGGGTGCTGCCGTGGCCGTGATGCATCAGCATGTGTTAGAGACAGACGGAGTTGTGGAGGAGGGTGCCGACAACTACCGGAGGCCTCAGAGGAGAAGGAGAGTGTTCAGACCAAGGGTGACCTACCAGGGGCTGCAAGACCTGGAGATAGTAGAGCCGTTACAGGGTGGACAGGGACACGTTACAGAAAATAGTGGAGCTGTGCCGGCCAAGCCTGAGAACAAGAGACAACAGAGGGGAGCCCATCCCAGTGGACACAAAGGTATGTGTAAGCTTGCGAATACTGGCAACAGGTACCTTCAAAGGCCAACCGGGATATAATGGGCATCTCACAGGCATCAGCATCCAGGGTACTACACCAGTTTCTGGATGCCATGTTACGACATGCCCATGAGTATATTTACTTCCCCAGATCTCAGGAGGAGTTGGCTAGCAATATGCGCCACTTCCACCGTGTGGCACAATACCGGAGGTACTAAAAGCGATAGACTGTACGCACATAGAAATCAAGTCACCACCCGTGAGCAGGGTAGACGCCACATAAACCACAAGGGATTCCTCCATCAATTGCCAGGTCATGTGCAATGCGCAGGGCATTATCATGGATGTGTGCTGGCAGCCCTGAAGCTACCACGACCCCATATCTGGCATGCCTCACAGCTGTATCAGGTATTTGCCAGGGGACATCACACAAGGTCACCTTGTGGGGGATGCTGGCTACGCATTGGAGCCGTGGATGATGACACCCATCAGAAATGCACACACACACATGCAAGAACGCCATAATGAGGCACACGCACAAACCAGAATAATCATAGAGCGTGTGTTTGGGATGTTGAAATCACGGTTCCGGTGCTTGGATACATCTGGTGGAGCCTTGCAGTACTCTCCAGGCACATGTGCCCACATATTCATAGTATGTGCTATGCTACATAATATGATCCTGCGGAAACAGCTGCCGCAGGGACATAATGGTGTAGGGCCACCAAGCCCGCCACAACTGGCAAGGCAAGCACAGGCACAGGGCATTCAGCACCATGAACACACTGTGCCAGCCCCAGTAGGCAGACGGAGGCGTACCCAATATGCCTATGCCTTGGCAAAGAGGGAACGTATAGCACATACTCTGACAGCGTAGGCCCCATGGACTGACACCTCCCTACCTGCGCACACAGTGAAATGGACGGCACACAAACATGTCCGCCCGTAATGTGTACTGTATGGGCGGTCCCATGTGTGACTCCAACATAGGTAGCACCCAAACACTGCACAACCAACAGCCAGCGGAGCATGGAACGGCAACACCTCAACCGCACGTGGGTCCGACAGCAGACGGCGTAGCCGTATGCTGCCACGTTCGGGGCAAATATGGATATAGATATCATTACACACGTAGAAATATATGTACACATACACAGATATAAAGTACAACAAGTTCAACAGGGAATCACAGGGATGCAAGGTTACAGATGCAGTAAGATGCGAACTCTCAACATAGTAAACATACTGAACGACAACCCGACTATCCGGGAGGGTGGACAGAGCAGGGAACGCCACCCATGGAAAGGTCAACCCACCTAAATGCATATTTGCCATTCGGGATGATCGCCAGGCCACGATACAGTAACAGGACATGTGCGCGTAATATTCTGAGGATATGAGGGCGGAGGTAGACACCGCCCGGCGACGCGTCAACGTGAGGTACTGTGTGCAACCGCCCCGCGAAGCGGCAGTATGTGCATGTGTGAGGTGAGGGTGTCATGTGTTCCGCTGTGCCAGTGTAATGTGTGTGACACTATAAAATGTGTATGTAGGTGGCATGTGACAGGCGGAGTGGAATAACGTGTAGGGATACAGTATAGGAACCACAGGCGTATGTATAGCAGTACCCACAAAGTAGTACTGAGAGCTCCTCACTGGCTAGGCGCGTGGCGACGTAAAACGATGCAAATCGAAAATGTCCCAGAATGTACCACAGGAGTATAGCCAACATGACATGCAAAGGACGCATGTACAAACCATCACCGTATGTATGGTGCCGACATGTTAATTCCAATACGAGATATCGGCAATGTTATGCAGCAATAGTTATGTACCGTGGAAATACGCATGTGCTACCCCGGCACCGATCGTGGACACGTAACGTCCCGTAAACACCGCTGTGTGTTCTACGAGTGTTAAACAAGCAATCGCCACCCGAATAGGTGGCAACCGGTAGCATACAGGCCGTCCCAACTACAGGACCACAATGACCGTAAATATCCATGACAAAATGCCAAGGGATAGTCGGCACCTACGAACAGCTGCAGATATACTACCGATGTGATGGAGGAATACATGCAGGAAGCACACAAGCAGGCGGTACCGACAGCAGACAACATCAACAAAACCTACACTCCTAGAACAACAGACAGGTAACTTGTAACTCCCCAGGCAGGGATGGAGCACACACAGAAGCATACCGTATGTACAAATGCAAGGCCCACAACCCGCACTGGCCACCCACAGCCGCTGATATACCCCATCGCACATGTCAAAGGGATACAATCCAAATAGCAGCACAAACATACAGGCAGTTAATGACAGCGCATACCCGCAACATCCCGTGGGAACCACTATCAGCAGCGGATGCATACCTGCATCCGTTGTGTACAGGAATACAAGAGCTATGTTACACATCAGAATGCAAAACGCCATCGACAGACGCCGGCAGGACACGGACACCCACATGTGGAACATAATACCATACCCAACACACACAATCCAGGGCTAACACCACAGCCAAATGTACCTGACGCCACACATAGCGGTTGTAGTCACACATAATATAACACAATACATACCATCCCCATGAAGGTAGTGCAGATAACCAACGCCCAGACGATGAATGAACCATGGCCTAGTTCCGACGAGTACCGTACGAATGGAGGAGATGCACAGGTGATATGCGCATAAGTACACACCGAGGAACAGCTATTGGTGTGATGAACCCACATGCCGCAGGTGACGACGGATATAAGGAAGACTCCCAGGATAGTCAAACTGTATGTTCATACCGAACAAATACGTTATTCCTACAAGAGCCAATCACTTGTCAGTAGCGAGACACAAACGGAATACGGAAAGCAATACAGGAAAGGTATGTAGAACCCACGAGATGTACTGGTGTGTAACGCATGATATGTATGACGAATCGGCAGCGTATGTGAACGGTGTTTGTCAGTAAAGATATCTGTCCATAAAGGAGAGAGTGGTGAAAGGTGGTTATGTAGTGTTAACCTGCTGAGTATACCAACCACTGTGGACACCGTGCACAGCAGTGGGACATCATGTACACAGCTGATAGGCCAAGGGGTGCCATCGTGATTTAAAACACAGAGCAATGCCACCACCCACGCTGATGCTGGCAGTGGATGTCCAACAATGAAGTGCCACAGCAGGGGATAGGACATGTATGTATAGTGTCACAACACACATGTGTATGGGCAGATATTGTCGATGTCATACGTAATGTGTGCACGACGTGCACCTATGCCTCGCAGTAGGGGTGACCATGTCAAGTATGTATAATGTAAAGCTATCATGATGGATACATCCAGACATCATACACAGTATCACAGTCATAGCATGCATGATGGACGTATGGCCTAGTGTTATGTACATTAACAGGATATGTATGGCCTGCAGATATGGGGCAGAGCAGTAGCAGAATAGCCACCCAAAATGGAAGGAACATCAAGTAACTATGTCCAAGCTATCTGTAGCAGGTGCAATGTGTGCAACAATGATGTCTGGCAGGTCCATGTGTAAACACATGTGCAATGTACACAGTCGTACCCCCATGGCACTGTCCACTGGACAGCAAAGGTGGATGTCAACTGCATGTCTACACAGTACTGCTGTTGTGGTGGTCCCATGTGTGTCACCCTATCAGCAAGGGAGCTATCACATGACCAGTGCCACAGTGTGTCCCTGTAGGATGCACAGGACCCATGTTCTACAGCATGGTGTGTGTCTAGTCTGTGTAGGTAAACAGAAGCCCAGGATAAGCAATGGCTTGTGGCACATATGCATGACTGCATGCACCTCCGAGGAGTACTGCAAACGCCATGTAGGAGTACTACATGCATCAGTAATGCCCATGGCAGAGTACATGACATCACTGGTGTAAGTTATGCAGATGAGTACAGATGTGTTCCCTGTCTGTTATCTGCATATGTAAACTGTCTGAGCCTGGGTATACATCGGCATGACTATACTGTGACATGGAAAGCTGTAGCCATTGTGTAACACACACCACGACTGTGTCATAGTAACCCCTGCCCGTGTGTAGATGTGTGTATATGGCACAAGTACAAAGGCTACCAATGTCCCAGCAACACACATAGTCCAGATATGTGTGGCCCTGCAGATGTGTACCCACGCCACAGTGGAATATGGCAACCACAGCACCATGTGGTGCATGTGTGTACAGCAACCATGTACAATGTGATATGCATGTATAGGGACAGTATCCATGTGATACCCAGTGGATGACTGTCGCTATGCAAAGGTGATGTGTATGCACCATCCGTGATGTATCTGACACAATGACATCTACACGATATATCTGCCACACCGACACCTGCATGGATGTTAGCAGTATGAGCTGCTGGAGCTAGAATGCTGCCAGGTATGTAGATGTGGGACATGTAGACATGGACATTACTCCGTGACAGCATGTTGTGTATGTAAGCAAATAGTGAACATGACTGAGGACTGTGTAATGCCACATGTACCTTACATGTCGTAGGTAGCATGATATGCTTGCACCACTGTGTGACCTGTCCAGGAGTCACACAGCCTAACATCCTGAGACACAGGGTATGATGTGATGGTGGATGTGTACATTGCCAATACCAGAATGTGGAATGGTGCTGAAGGGCAATGTGGGATAGTGTCTGATCTGTTACCCTCTGTACTACACCAACCACCCATGCAATGGTATGACAGGTGGCCATCATGTGGATGTGGTGTGTGGCACACAGACGCCCAACAAGGGTGCCAGTAAAGGCATGGAAGTCGTCAATGAGTGTGCGAAGCAGGTATGTGAGGATGTGCCCCAGTGCCATACCGAATGGTGCAGTCATGTCTGTATGAATGCAGTCCCACACGTGCAATGCACTACCACCCATGTGTAGTGTGATAGATGCGGTGTGGTGGTCAAGGTACACAACGTCCATGAATGGGCTAGCAGTTAATTCAGTGGGCTGCTGCAGAGACACATAACAACCAGTTTGGCGGGATATAACAGCTATGGAGATTGTAGGTGACATTGGGACAGTGTCCGAGTACATAATGTGTGCATGGCAGTCCCATGTATGTGTCCACAGGGACAATGCGATGTCCATGTATGGATTTGAACCCTGTAGTGAGTGAGAGTGTATATTATTGGTAGGTAACCCATTGGCTGGCATGTTGCCAACAACATATCTGTCGGCAATGCCTGGGTGACTGTCGTATGCTACATTGAATGTGTATGTAGCCAAACAACACGGACATACCACCACACTGCGTGAGGGCCCACACTGCAAAGTATGGTGGTCATGTGTAGGTAGCTAGCTGTGGAGTATGTGATGGACCACGAGGACAAACCATGACTGTCAAGTGATGCACCACACACATTTGAACATACCCACCATGCAACAGCCTGCACATGCGCCCATACAGCACATGTTCATGGAACATGCATACCACCGTGGCATCTGTGAAAAGGCCAGTACCACCATGTCCCTGTGTGGAATAGCATGGTCCCTACCAGTGCGCATATGTAGCGGAAGTGCATTGTGATATGTGTCAGCATAGTCATGTATACTGTCCGCCTGCCGGGTGCCATGCCATTAACTACCCCATCAGCAGATGTTGGTAGTACCGGTTGAGCACATGTACCATGTATGCTGCAATGGGTGTGTGTCCAGGGTGTGGCTAGCAGGGCCGCAAAGCATATATGTCCATCAACCAGAGGGGGGATGTCTGTAGGTATAGCACACAGACACATGGAGGTATGGTGCATGCCAAGGGTAGTGTAGGTATGGTATGTCTTGTTTAATGTGTCACCCAGCTATGTGTAGTGCATGGCCAAGCATGTGTGGGTACATGGAGTCCATACTAGGAAGTGCGTGTTGCTGTCAGCACATGGCAGTAGCAACTGTCCGAGGTGCAATGTACAGTATGATAACACTGCCAGCATGTAACCTGTGGTGTACAGTGTATTCACCGTCACATGTCACAATGTGTCTAGCGGTCACAAACATGGGTATCCGAACATGGAGTACCTATGATGCATTTGTCTTAGAAAAACATACAGTATGTGTGTACATCACTGTGTGATGTGGGATCCACTCACCTGTGTGTGTTGCAGTCCAGGTATGTGCCTGGGAGGTATGATCTGTGTACAATCTTGACCGGCAGGTGTGCTCTGTAGAGCATGGAGGCAGGTCCCAGGCACCGCAGATTAATGTCAGGCATGCCTTACTGTGTGTGCAGTGCATGTGTACAGCACAGTGGGGGGTGCAAGCATTGTCACACATCACTGCATGCCGTGCCTGCCTGTGACAGCCCTGCTGGTGACAGACATGTGACACTGCTGCAGAGGCAGCATAGCATGTGAAGATGGACATTTGGGCCCCACACCCTGGGCAGATGTCTGCAGGTCATGTGTGCCACAGTACTGTGGTCGACTATGACTGTCATACTGGATCAATACCACATGCCTGCATAAGTACAGTATGATCATAGTTAACAGTCGCAGTGACAGAGTAGGCAAATGTACAGTATCTCTGTGTGCAGACCACTGCCTACTGTACACACGGCTAGACACACACCCAGAGGGTGAATACACCATTGAGCCATCAGATGTCCCATTCAACGTAGCCTGTACAATGTCATCACAGGGTGGTCACAATAGCATGTGGTAAGACAGACATGTTGTGCCAGGTGATGTGTCATGTGTGCATATGTTGACTTGCACAGCCGCTCACATGTCTGCAACATACCGTGCATGATGCATACTGTTACATGATGTGTGGAACTGCACTGTGACACACAACAGGGACATCTGACACAGGTGTGTTGTGAATGGTGTAACCCATGTTCACACAGGATACACACTGCCGCTGTTGGCAGCCATGCTGGTGGCTACCAGTGGTGCATGCAGTGGTCATACAGACATACTGCATACAGTGTTCATGCAGGGATGTCCATCCTTGTGGATGATGTGTTGCTATGTGAAGGTAGGTGTGTGTTGTGAATGTTACACATCCAGATGACACCATCTGGTGCAGTCATGGTCGCCGACAGCATCACACACATCCACAGCAGTCAGAACCCTGTCCTGAGAATGTGTGTCAGTCACCCTCGTACTGTGTGACATATGTGCACATGGCAGAACACCTCCCACTGTCATCTAGGATGGCTATGTGATGGCTGGAATGTGCCGTGATAATGTACAATGCTGGTAGTCCAATGAAGTACCTGGAATCCGACACAGTACGCCATGGCTGCCATGTAAACCATGCACAACAATGACTGTCTGACAGACACAAACAATGCGTTGACATGTTGAACATGTGCACATGAGAACTCCCAATGAGGTATGTTGCACATATCGATGTACAACTGTCATCTATGGCCATAGCATGGGTGCAGACGCACATACCCCACAGGCAGTACCACGTGATGCAGGTAGGGGGGCATTGTAGGTGCACATGTGACAGTTGCTGTACCGCCACATGTCCTGCATAGCCGTCATGTAGGGTAGTAGTGGCATGTGACTGATGGACATGCCTGTACATTTGACCATGTCCCACAGGAGATGTGTTATGTGTGTACAACATGTGATGTGCCAACATCAAGCTGTGCAGTGTATGGCCGCCAGTGTACCTGTATGACTTGTTCTGCAATGGGTGCAAAGGCACATAGTACTGCATTGCACGCCCACAAGCCCCACACAGGTGCATAGCCTGAACATACAATACAAAGAGGGTGTGGGATGATAGCAACCCACAAGAGGAGATGGGTACGGGTGGCAACCCACTACCACATCCATGGGTATGGTGTGCATGTGTATGACACATTAGCACCTGAGAAGCTAGCAGTACAGCAGTACAGGGTTGCATGCATATATGTTCAACAATAGCCCTGTGTGTCCCACCACTGGCCCGCGGATAGACAGACACCAACACAATGTGCAGATATGATATGTGCACAGCACATAAACGATGCCTACTGTAGAACAGGCAGACTGTGTAGACATGTACACAGTTCTGTGCCAGCCACACTCAAACACGCTATGTGCTGAACCACACCAATAGTCCAGGCCATGCCAAAGCTGGACGGCATGCATCTGTGTATGTATGCCTGTGAATGTCTCCGCATAGCTGTATAGCTGTGTCACTGTTCTGAACAACATAATGAATGGGTTGTATGTGTGATGGGTGCGCCATATGTGTATGGTCAGATCGATGATACCATCAGTGCCCCTGCTATGTGAACATCCCTGTCCCCATACATGGATACGCATGCTGTGCCCAACATCACGCTTCGAGGGAGGGATGGCGTGTACCGCACCAGCAGACATGGGGGTGGCAGCAGGCACTGGATGTAGACATATGTGGTACCCACATCAGTCCAGGTAACCATCCATGTGCACGGGATAGCAGTGTGTGGCCACATACAGCACTGTGTAGATCAATATCGCAGCACATAGCACCTGTCAGGGTTACAGTGTATGCATGGGTGTGTGATACCTGCATGCACCAGACACCCCCACCAAGCAGCATGCAGCCTACCTTGCATAAGGCCAGTGTCCACACCATGGTGATAGACATGTGTAATGTCCAAATACACATAGCAATGACATATGGAATGGACAGCCACCCTGCCAATATCATTACCCCCAGGTGGATCACATCCCAGTGCCATGTATGTGGCATACCTTGCCATACCATGCAGCCCTGCCCAGCAAGGCTGCATGTGCTATCACAGTCCTACATGGTGCGATGGCCAAAAGGCACTGTCACTATCAACCATACACAGCAGTAATGTGGCGTGATGCACCCTGTGGTGTTACAGGTGCTGTGTGCTGCTGTGGACAATGTGCGTGTGTACATGCTATGCATGACCTTCCCTGCTAATGTGGCATGGTTACACATTGTCCCATGTGTATCACATGTGCAACACAGGTGAGCCGTGGAAAGTTGTCCAACACCCATACAGTGCTGTGTGGATGTACATGGCACAACACATGCATGTGCAGGTGTCCATGTGTATGTGTACAGTGCCACCACTGATGTTCATAATGGCCACATACGTGATGTCTATTGACATATAGACAGCATCCAGGTGAACAGTAGAACCGTTGTCACATGGGGACCCGCGCCAACTGATATGGACACAGGTGCAGACAGGTACACATGTCCACAGCAGGCTAACATCAACATGGTGAGTGTACAGTGTGATGAGGTGACACACAGATATGTAATGACACCCACTGCTCAATGGTGTGACGGCAACACATTGGCTGTATCACTGCCATGATGCCTTGCAGAGATTACTGTGCAGATGTTGTTAATGTCATAGCAATGTATTCCCAGCAGTATGCCAGAACAGCAGTGTAAATGTGACCTGCCACCATTGTTATGTCTTACAGATAATGCCACGTTCCCGGCTGCCTGCCTTTAGCCGACAAGAAGACGAGGTGATCATACCATTGCTACATGATAATTATGACATCTTATTTAGCCATGTGCCACTGCAGGCACAACAACGGGAGGAGATGTGGCAGGATATGCGCAGGAGGGTGAACAGCCTGCGGCCACAACCGCACATATCAACAGATCCGCAGGCACTGCACAGACCTAATCCGGCATGCGAGACAGCGTGCCGCTGCAATCGCCAGACAACAAGGTGGGACAGGTGGTGGACCACCAACCCAGCCCCCACTCACAGCCACGGAGGAGCTCCTGGCCAGTCTGGGGACACCCATGGAACAAGAGGCTGAAACCCTCAAGTCCATCGTGGAGGTGGGTGTCTGCCAAACAATGAGCTCGAGCTGCCTGGTAAGTCAGTGTTGCATGTTTGTATGATAAGCGACGAGTGGGTGTCATAGTACAACACATAATATAGCAACACATGCCAGGTATATGGTCACACAGGATGCATACTACAGTATGCTATGTTGTGTTTGCAGACATGTGCAGAGCACATGCTAACACGCAGGTGCATGATGTAACATGCAGAATGCTTACTGTGGCGATAGTAATGGATAATGTGCATACCTTTGTGTCATCCCTATACAGGTATCGCCTGGCGTGTCGCAAAGACAAGGGTCTGTCACAGGTAAGTCTGTTGCTAGTAAAAGGCATGATACAGTGTATTGATATTCCCCATGTGTCCAGGTATGACATGCACACCTGGGTGTGCCCCAGTCACGTATACAGGTCGCACCATCCACACACACACCACCCATGTACAGTAGATCCAACCATTAGTATAGACTGGCATGACACCACATAACCCATTGGTATGATATGTGCAGTCAGCTATGCATACAATGGTGGAGGTGTTCCACAATGGCTGCATGTGTAGTATGCATTGGTATGCCTCTGCAGTATGAACACAGTACCACATAGTGAGCTGTGATCTGGCCAGAGCACAGGTGTTACCACTGTGACCTATGCCCTGCATTGCGCACATGTTGTGACATGGCACATGACATGTCCCATGCACGTGGATGTCTGTCCGCAACATTGTCACACCATGACATGACCTATGACAACATAGCAGACATCCACAATGTCTGCATAGCCTTAGGGAATGTGACACCTCAGACTAGTATGGTTGTATGTCACATGTGCCACCACAGGGCATGTGCACGAGGTCCATCACACACAATTGTCGATGACCCAGACAAACAAGGCCATGGGTGATACCTACAGGCATGTTGCCACACAGTACATCCGCAGTGGGTAGTCACCGCTGCACCCTGTCCACACATAGTGGGCTCATCACTGTAGTGGACCCCTGACATCCAATGTGGTACACCAGTGAAATGGAATGACTGTCTGCAGCCAATAGAGGTGCCACCAATGTCCACTATATACGTGCTGCTGAGCAGCTGAACTGGTTTGCAGACATGGCAACGTAATGCATCCAGGTCACGATCGCACAGAAACATACCTGTGTCCTGCTACCGCAGTGGCACAGTGCCCGCATTCACACTGCACAGCTATGTACACAGCTCACACCAACCACACCTGCACAGACATCCTGTTACAGATGCATTGTATCTGTAGACTGTACACATAACACTGCACTGTGACATCCGTTGTGATGTGGTGCATGTGGTGGACACCATTGACATGTCCACATGATACCGCATTACGTTTGCGTGTGTACATGACATAGTGACGGCAGCCATGTGTACAGTTAACCCGCCTGCGGCCACACAGTGTATCACGGTGATGCATGCAAACTACCATGAATGTGTGTACTGCATGCCTACTAAAAGACACCTGCCTGATGTAGTGTGACTCCAGGGCAGTATGCATACTGCCACTATTAATGTCTGGGCTGCATTCACTGGGCTGTGGTGTGGAATGCTGCATGCCACCTGCAATATCACATGCATGATGTGTCTGCATGTGTGTGTGCGCCGCTGTGTGTGTCAGCGCAGTGTGTCCGCATGTGTGTGTGTGTGTGTGTGTGTGTGTGTGTGTGTGTGTGTGTGTCTGCATGTCTGTAATGTAACTTACGGTATGTCTCTGTATTTACAGGTGCTGTAGGTGCATTCCTCCCGCGTCCATCTGAGGCTAGTGTCCCCACAGATACTAGTGGTGATGACCATGTGCATGAGGCACAGGCAGGGTCGTCACAGGCAGACACTGTGCCATTGGAGAACATCACACTTAATTCTCTAACACCCACGCACACGGTTCAGATGCCGACACATACCCCAACACTGTTGCCCATAGATGACGGACAGTCAGCGCCTGTTGGCACCGAGCAGGAATGTGTGGTGGCTGCAGAAGGTGCGGGTACACACGACATTGCCAGTGTAATGACTGGTGGAGTGCCACACAGGCATGTGGCAGGTGCTGCTCGTAGGAGCACTGCTAGACATACACCTGCCATACAGGTGCAGCAGCTGGTATAACCAGACGCATGTTCCAGACTGTAATGGCGGCGCAGGCACGCACGAACAGCAGAACCAGGAAGGGCAGAGGCTGCAGAGGTCCGCAATCCTCCTTAAATGAGAACATCCAGTCATTGGCGAATGCCCAACAGCATCTTGCCGATGTTCTGGATAGGAGATTGGGTGAGATGGCTGGGATCCTCGACCGAGGCATGGCCATCCGTGAGCATGAGCTGTCCATGCTGGAACACCTGGTAGAGGTGAGGCATAGGCATGTGGGTGGCCAGTAACACCACCAAGTACAGGTCAACGCAGCGCAGCCACCCATGCCCACCCACAGTGCTGGTAGTAGCAGCAGTGCAGCTGCTATTACACCAACCACACCAGGACACAGCAGGCCACGCGGACGTGGCCCTGGATGGCCCCGCATGGACACGCTTCCAGCGGACATGTGTCATCGGAGAGTGGCCACTCTATACCTCCACCCGGTAGTGCCCGCGACCCCAGGCAGGCACGGTCACGCTGCAGGCCGACACAGTGAGCCGTACCACCTGCACTGTACAGTCTGGGGCTGCCAAGTATACCCCGTGTAGGCATCACAGATGACTGAACTGTGTACACACATACCCACACACAGCAAACACAACTGTAGGGCTCCACCACATCCACATGCATTCTGCACAGTCATGCTCAGTAAATGCACAGGCCCTTACACACACACATGATGTCATCCATGTCATCCATTGGTACAGCCTATGCCTGTGGCACACATATCACCCTGTGCATATGATGAAGTCTCTGCCACAGAACCGTGAGCTACACCATCGGTGCATGGTTATGCAAACATATTCTGATGCACAGGGTGGACAAGATAGTGAGAGGTGTATGTGATACCTGTGTCTGCATAGTATGTGATGTGTATGTTGTGGTGGTTGTGTATGGCAGGTGACAGGTGCGTATGTGATGTGGGTCGTGCACTGACATCATGCAGCAGACATACCATGTAGTGCAGGTGCAGCATTCATTGTTCTGTGTACACAGTATGCGTGGTGGTTACATGTGTAGCACCATATTGGTTCAGTTAACCCGTATGCCAATTATGGTGTACTTGCATGTGCCCACTGGGAGCACTGTTATCAGTTCCCCACATGTAGTCGTGGGGTACCCACAGGCACATCTGGCAATATCAGCATAGCACAGGTACCCGCAACCGGCATGGACCCCTACATAGGTACATAGGCGCACATGTACGTACCAGGCTATGTGCCCTACAGCATGTGTAAACCTAGCAAGACTGTGTGTGGTTGATAACACCCCTTAGGATGAGGATACCACATCCATCAGTCTCCTGTCCCCTGTCCAGCACTGACACAGAGATGATGCCTGGCGCATACCTATGATCACACATCCACACATCATGATTACTCCTGGACAAAGGCAGTCAGGGCCTCTGCTTCACATGGGCTGGCAATCCTCTCCATGTTGTAGGGGATCTCTGGGCGTTGACCCTGTTACCCAGCACATCGTAGTCATATTTGTGGTGAGGTGTCTGACAGTTGCTTCTGTGGCCGTGTTTGCCCGGAGCCTAGGAGGTGGAACATGTCCATGTCACCCAGGTCGGACATGGCCGTGTATGTCAGGCAAAGATCACCACAGAGCAAACGTGCTGGGAAGGTATACAGCCGAGTCCCCTTGGTCGGCAGCGTGAGACACATGTCCCAGCACCTTTATCCCCGTCGTGGAACGTTTGTGGTCCTTCCGAGTGCTGCAGGTGTCAGGTTAGGTACAGCCCAGATGTGCCATTGTATGCAATCATTGCTCTGGTGTGTGATGTGTACAGGGGTACAATGAACACCCCTGATGTGGATGTGATTCCTTCCAGACCAGGTGGCCACAGTGGAATGTCTTCCCACCCACATTGGCATTGTGTGTGTTGACAGAGGTTACCGACAGGTGTGGTACCCATTTCCATGAACACGTCCACCATGTTGAATGGATTACCACCTACATGTTACGTCGGGGCAAACATGTCCTTCCCACTGGGTAGGTCTGCACCTTCTCTGGCATGTAGCAGCAGGCCATGGCTCTGGCACCAGTTATCCATGTCTATGATGCCCTAGGTGGATGTCCGTGTCAGATGGGGTGTTGGGTATGGTGGCCAGTGTGCAGTCATCTGCATACCTTGTCTGCCACAATCACCCTATGTTTGCATGCACATTGAAGGTCGAATGCCGAACGGCAGGGGGCCCAGGACCGAGCCCTGTGGGCCTCCACCCCAGACCAGCTTTGAGTCTGACATGGCACCAGGAACACAAACCCTGTGTGGTGTGACCTCCAACCATTCTGAGAACCATCGTGTGACATATGTCCCCACATGTACGCTGGTGAGCCTTTCCATGAGTCCCACGTGGAGTGTGTTCTGAACGCTCCCACCAGGTCATGGTAGTGTGTGCAAACCGACGTACCCCCATCAATGGCCTTGGTGACTGCTCCAGACAGGACGAGCAGGTTTGGGAGGCAGGATCTGCCCTTGACTAAGTCGTTGTGGGTATGTTCCGCATTGGCTGTACACCACTGTCTGTATTCATGGGCACCTGTATGGACCTCCCCGCAGCTTTGCAGACAAGGCTTGTCAAGCTGATAGGGCGGGAATGTCTACAGTCCATAAGAGCACTACCCTGGCATAGTGGGACCACAGATGCCATATGCCATCCAGAGGGGACCTAGCCCATAGTAAGGCTAACATGACACTGTGGCCTTATGTGTGGGGCGAGGGCCTCAATGAGGTTGGGTAGCACACAGCCAGGGACACCATCGACCCATTGGTGCTGTGTTCACCATCTAACAGATATCAGATCACCCAGGGCATATGAGATGTTTCGAGGCTAGACTCTGGTGGATGGATATGTCCCTCTGGGTGGGGGTGGATGTATGCATGGAACATGTCCGCTGGTTTGTTGACAATGTCTGTGGGTGCAGTGACCGCTGTACCATTCTGATCATTTCCGCCATGACTGCGCTCCCACCCATGTCCCTACCACAGTTGAGGAAGGCCCTGTGGTTGTCTCATGTGCCCTCTGCAGTACTACTCCCACAAGCGGCCTTGGATGATTGTATGTGTGGCCGATGTTGACACCGTATGAATGGGTGATGGCTTACCTGGTACTGATATTGCTCTGTCATGTATTAGCTCAAACTGTTGATGTACAGTTTGTCAGTGGCTGTGGTCCACCAGACCATGTGCCTACCTTTGGTGGACAAAGTCCTGATGTTATCATGATCGCTGGTGCAGACATCCCTGGGGTGCTCAGAGAAGGCATTCATAAGGGAGTTGGCAGTGCAGCCTGTGTTCACCACTGGCATGGAGGATTTGTAGGGTACCACACCGGTCATATGATGTGTGGTTTGCTGTGGAGAGGTCGTCACTTAGGTCTCCCATGCCAGTGTTGGGTGCAGGATGTGGATTACCAGTGGATCCACTATATGGTCTGACATCACCATTGAGGGATGTACATCCTGTGTGGAGCATATCCTCCCCATGTGTGATGGGCAGAACTGGTATACGTCCCCCCTAGTGGGTATGGTTCATGGCTGCTTCACACCAGTCACGTGTATGAACACCCGGACCTGTGGCGAGGGTGTTGTGTCATGGGTTATGTTCCCAGTCTATGTATGGGTGGTTGATGTCACCCAATACGGTGCTGTTGTGAGAGCATGCACATTCCCCAGTGTCCTCAGGACGGCTGTGCAGGTATCCTGGGTTTGGGAGGGTGGTCTGTAGCATGCAACAAACTGTAGGGCAGTCCTACCCATGGTTAATTGCACCTGGATATTCCTTCGCAATGCAACGCCTGTGGCATGGCTGGGTTGTTGTGTGGCTGGACACACACGACGGTCCACATTCTGCCACCCATGCTGTCGCACCATGTGTATGCATGTGTGCTCTGTGCCGAGTCTAAGTGTCTGAGCATGCCCAGTAAGCAGTTGTGTAGATAGACACACAGTACAGTGCACACCGCCCGACCGCGCTGATACCCCGTGAGCATGTCTGTCTCCCTTTGCAACCGCCACGCCTGTGCCATGGTGGGTTGTTGTTGTGTGGCTAGACACACATGACGGTCCACATTCTGCCACATTAGCCATGCTGTTGCTCCATGTGTATGCATGTCTGCTCTGTGCCGAGTCTAAGTGTCTGAGCATGCCCAGTAAGCAGCTGTGTAGATTGACACACTGACAGTGCACACCATGCCCGACTGCATGGTAATACCCGGTGCATGCGACTCTGTCTTCATCCCCTATCGGAACATTGCCTCTGCATGATACCCACTTAGGGTATGCCTGACAGTGTGTGGCTGGACACACGACGGTCCACATTCTGTAAATGCTTCCATGCTGTAGTGAGTTCCATGTAGGTATGCATGTCTGCTCTGTGTGTGTGTGTGTGTGTGTGTGCCCAGTGAGTTCCAGCTGCCTCTGCAGATGAACACAGTTTTTAGACAGTGCGAACACATACCGCGCTTGATATTGCCAGCATGTCTGTCTCCCTTGCAACCGCTTAGGTGTGGAGGCATGGCCAGTAAACCGGGTACACGACAGTCGCCACTGATGCCTCTGCAGATGAACAAGCTTTAGCCATGGCCAATGGCATACCTTGGCTATAGCCATGGTGAACATCCAGGTGATGTCAGCCATATGTGGCTGTCAGCCACATTGGCTGCTCAGTAAACTGCACGCTCGGATGCCTCCATAGGGTAAACTGTCATGTGGTGCATCCCGTATTCTGTGTGATGTACTGATCACTAGTGTGTGTGTTTCCAGCTGCCTCTGCAGCACTAACAAGCTTTTAGACACTTCAAGAACACATACCTTGGCTATTGCCAGCTATTTTCACGGGTGATGTCAGCCGCTTAGAAGTGTGCCTCTGACAGCTTGTGCTCAGTAAACTCGTAGCTGCTCTGTAAATGCTTCATGCTGTAGTGAGTTCATGTAGGTAGGCGTAGGTTCGACTCCCGGCCCGTGTGTGTGTGTGTGTGTGTGTGTGTGTGTGTGTGTGTGTGTGTGTGTGTGTGTGTGTGTGTGTGTGTGTTTCCAGCCGCCTCTGCAGATGAACATGCTTTTAGACGCCGCAACACATACCTTGGCCATTGCCAGCTATTCTCTTACGGGTGATGTCAGCCACCTAGAAGTATGCCTCTGACAGCGCTGTGCTCAGTAAACTCGGTAGCTGCTCTGTAAATGCTTCCATGCTGTAGTGAGTTCATGTAGATAGGCGTAGGTTCGACTCCCGGCCCTTCCTGTGTGTGTGTGTGTGTGTGTGTGTTTCCAGCTGCTTCTGCAGATGAACATGCTTTTAGATGCTCAACACATACCTTGGCTATTGCCAGCTATTCTCTTACGGGTGATGTCAGCCACCTAGAAGTATGCCTCTGACAGCGCTGCTCAGTAAACTCGGCAGCGCTCTGTAAATGCTTCATGCTGTAGTGAGTTCATGTAGATAGGCATAGGTTCGACTCGCCCTTCCCGTGTGTGTGTGTGTGTGTTTCCAGCTGCTTCTGCAGATGAACATGCTTTTAGACGCCGCAACACATACCTTGGCTATTGCCAGCTATTCTCTTACGGTGATGTCAGCCTAGAAGTATGCCTCTGACAGCGCTGTGCTCAGTAAACTCGGTAGCATGGTCTGTAAATGCTTCATGCTGTAGTGAGTTCATGTAGATAGGCGTAGGTTCGACTCCCGGCCCTTGCCTGTGTGTGTGTGTGTGTGTGTGTGTGTGTGTGTGTGTGTGTGTGTGTGTGTGTGTGTTTCCAGCTGCTTCTGCAGATGAACATGCTTTTAGACGCTCGCAACACTTACCCTGGCTATTGCCAGCTATTCTCTTACGGGTGATGTCAGCCACCTAGAAGTATGCCTCTGACAGCGCCTGTGCTCAGTAAACTCGGTAGCCGCATTCTGTAAATGCTTCATGCTGTAGTGAGTTCATGTAGATAGGCGAGGTTCAACTCCGCCCTTCCCTGTGTGTGTGTGTGTGTGTGTTTCCAGCTGCTTCTGCAGATGAACATGCTTTTAGATGCCGCGAACACATACCTTGGCTATTGCCAGCTATTCTCTTACTGGTGATGTCAGCCGCCTAGAAGTATGCCTCTGACAGCTGTGCTCAGTAAACTCGGTAGCTGCTCTGTAAATGCTTCATGCTGTAGTGAGTTCATGTAGATAGGCATAGGTTCGACTCCCGGCCCTTCCCTGTGTGTGTGTGTGTGTGTTTCCAGCTGCTTCTGCAGATGAACATGCTTTTAGACGCTTTGCAACATGCTTTTAGACGCTTCGCAACACATACCTTGACTATCAGCGGCCATTCCTTTATGGATGTTGTCACCCACCTGTACATGTGCCTCTGATGGTGGTGTGCTCAGTGGCCCACGTAGCGCATTCCATACCTGTGTCGACGCTTGTGCGCTTGGGTATGTGGGGGTGTGGTCAATCACCATGCCTGCCACATGTGTGTGTGTGTCCATGCTCCCAGATGCATGGGTTCATACGGTATTGCCTTGTGTTTTACGCCGAACACTCATATCCTGCCGCCATCCCTGTGTTTGTGGATGGTGGCACGCTGCTCGTGTACCGCATGTGTGCCTGTTGTGGTCGGGCGACGCCAGAAGCGCAGTTCTCCACGGCACCATGCTATGGTGTGGTGGGGTGATGCTGTGTACATTACACTCCCGGGCCTGCCACATGTGTCCATCTGTATCTCTGACATTGTATATCTACGTACCTATGTTGTGCCCGTACTGCTGCTCTAGCATGGACGGCTGTCTTTCCCATGTATCGCATATTTGCACGGCTGACACATATAACTGTGGTACGTTGCATATCCACTCATTGTCCATGCACTGTCCGTATTCCAGAACACTGTAAGGACATCTGCTGGATATCGTGGCAGACAGCTATCCTTGCTGACCTGACAGTGTACCTGTACACGCCATACACCTTGTTTACTTGCCTAGTTATGGTGTGTGTATGTCTACCTGTGCTGTATGCATGGCCGTGTGTGTGTCCCGCTACAGCCATCTGTGCAGGTGTCGCCACTATGGGTAATCCTTGTGGACCGCTGTTTCATGTACACGTCTGCACATACCTGCAGACTGTACTACCCCTCCTATGGCAGCGGACTTAGATCGACTGCTGCCCTAGGCTGTAGGGCCCCATGGCGCCCACCACCACAGCACATGGTGCCCCCATCTTGGTATATCCACATGACACACCTACTAGACAGGTGGCCACTAGTGCGCATCCTGGCAGCCGCAGGATTGCTGTATGCCTACGGCCGGATATGGGCACATCACAAGGCATACGTCTACATTCGGTGTTGTACGACGTCCAGGTTATAATACCAGAGGGGGGACCTCATCAGCTATGCTATAGAATGCGGATCTAGTTGGATTAGTAGGTGGAGGGTTGGCCACACACCAGGGCTGACTGATGGAACACTGATGAGGCCTCTTTTGAGAGGCAGGTGGAGCAAGCCCCCGTAACGGGAATGTAGTTCAGGTACAGATGTAGGGTTAGCACACATTTGTCCACTCTTTCAGTTCTGTACCACTGTATTACAGTGATATGCTATGCATATCTTCCATATACAGTGTTAAATCTTCGATTGATGAGTATTCGGCATAGTACAATATCATATGATACATGTGTTAATAGGATGCCTTCCGAGATGTTAACATATGTGTGTGTGGTTAACATTGCCTGTGCTTTCTATGCTGTGGTTACATGTTCATTGTTTGCACAGAAAGTAACACATGGAAGTGTAAGGGGATATATAAAGCCTGGACGCCTCTATGTTATGTGTAAGTCTCACGGAGCCTATGGGTGATAGCGCTACATGTCTATGGAGTAACCTTTGATACCACATGTGACCTGTCGTGGACAAAATGTCTACGCTGACTGTTTCATCTACCTATGTGTGTCTTGGTTTGTGTGCCATAAGGTGCCAGCGGGTCTTTGATGTTGATTAGGTGTATTCCATGGTCAATTGACATTAATCCTATTAATTCACTGAAGGATGTTCTTCATTGGTGGGAACGCCATAGTTTGACCATCGTGATGGCTTTCCTAGCTGACGCTGATATTCTGCCATTGCTTTGTCTAACACAGGTCACCCATCTGTTCTGCTGTATGGGAGCTGTGATCCCCTTTCGGTGCTGGCAGATTGAGCTGTGTACCGGTATTCGCAGACAGGTCTGGCTTTGTATGGGGTGTGTCTACTGTTGTCCCTATCTGTATTTCCTGAGTTATGCCTCACTGCAGTTGTGTGGTTACACCAGGTTCGCGGTTATGGGTGCCATCTTGGTCCCACGCTTGTCCATCCCTAGCGATTGTCTACTGGACACAGGTATGGAGCAGTACACATTTCACACCTGCATTCAGCATTAGCCGTGGATGCTTTGCACTATCAGTGGGGAGTAAGGCACGTTACTCCCACATCCCTCCCATGGTGCGGACAACGACATCTGCCAAACAACACCGAGCCACGCTTCTGCATACCCACGATCCCATGGCTGCAACCCTCGACAGTACCCGCTGCACATCCTCCATGTGTGCGGGAATGGGATGTGGACGCACTTCTATGTACTGGACAATCTGGGGATTCCTGTGCATATCACCTGCATTTCATGGACAGTTGTCATCAACCTTGAACACGCTGGTGGTGCATATATGTAGCTGTGCCGTAGTCACGGCTGTCACTTCATCTGGGTCTCCCGCTTGTAGCAGGTTGACATTGCGTACGGATAAATCTTTGGGTCCTACAATGGACACCAGTGTGCATATGTAAAGTGTAGAACATATTGGACTGTGTCCATCTGGCCAGTGTGTTTGACTGCCGCTGTATGTCCAGCAATCACGGATGTCCGAGTACACATATTATGTAGTGCTACGTAAACCGGGTTTCCCACCACAGAACCCAAATGGTGTAATTCCAATGATGCAGGCTAACAATTGCTTTAACTAATCCGCAGATATCCCATTGGGACATTCCCGTCTCTCTATTGTCACATTAACATGAAGAAACCATGTAGATCCTATTGATTCATTGAAGGATGTTCTTTATATGTGTGTACGCCATAGCTTACACATCCTATAACCTTACTAGTTTACATTGTTGGTGTGCCATTAGTATGTGTTCCGCAGGTCGCCCATTTGTTCCGCGGTATGGAAGCGAGTGATCACCATTCTGTCGCTGGCAGATTGAGTGCTGTGTACGCCGGTATTCGCACGGCGGTCTGACTTTGTATGTGGAGTCTCTACTGAAGTCCCTATCTGTATTCCCTGTGTTATGCCTTACTACAGCTGTGTGATTCCACCAGGTTTGCTGTTATGGGTGCCATCTTGGCCGTACGTTTGTCCATCCTTGGGAAATGCCTACTGGACACTGGTGTAGGGCTGTACCCATTTCACAGCTGCATGTAGCATTCTCTGGTGGATGATTGTCATTATTGGTGGGGGTAAGGCATGTTCTGTACCCACATCCCTCCCACAGGGCGGACAACGGATCATCTGCCAATCATCTCCGACACCCATTTCTGCATACCCACGATCCCATGGCTGCAACCTCGACAGTACCCATTGCAAATCCTCCATGTGTGCGGAATGGGATGTGGACGACATCTATGGACTTGACAATCTGGGGATTTCTGTGCATATGTCCCGCATTTCATGGACAGTTGTCATCAACCTTGAACACGCTGGTGGTGCATATATAGCTGTGCCGTAGTCACGGCTGTCGTTTCATCTGGTCTCCGATCGCAGGCGGTTGGCATTGCAAACGGATACATCTTTGGGTCCTACAATGGACACAAATGTGCATATGTAACATGTAGAACATGTTGGACTGTGTCCATCTGGCCAGTGGTTGTGACCGCTGCTGTATGTTCACCAATCGCGGATGTGTGTTTGACTACACATATTATGTTGTGCTACGAAACCCATGTTCTACTATGATTAACCCAAATGGTATTGATGTAATGCTGCAGGTTGGCAACTGCTTTAAGTAATCCTCAGAAGGCCCAGTAGGACATATACGCCACTGTATTGTCAATATAACACAGCCAGAACATGTATACCCTATTTATTCATTGAAGGATGTTCTTTATATGCGGGAACGCCAGTGTTGAAACATCCTATGACCTTCCTAGTTGAAGTTGTTAGTGTGCCATTAGTATGTGTTCCACAGGTCACCCATTTGTTCAGCAGTATGGAAGCGAGTGATCCCCATGTTGTTGCTGGCAGATCGAGTGCTGTGTACGCCGGTATTCGCACGGCGGTCTGACTTTGTATGGGGAGTGTCTACTGTACTCCCTATCTGTATTTCCTGTGTTATGCCTTACTGCAGCTGTGTAATTCCACCAGGTTTCCAGTTATAGGTGCCATCTTGGTTGTACACTTGTCCATCCATGGGAATTGCCTACTGGACACTGATATAGGGCTGTACACATTTCACACCTGCTTTTAGCATTATCCGGTGGATGCTTTGCATCATTAGTGGGGAGTAAGGCATGTGCTATACCCACATCCTCCCACGGGGCGGGACAACGGATTATCTGCCAAACAACACCGAGCCCCATTTTTGCATACCCAGGATCCCATGGCTGCAACCCTCCATGGTACCCATTACACATCCTTCATGTGTGCAGGACTGGGATGTGGACGCACTTCTATGGACACGACAATCTGGGGATTTCTGTTCATATGTCCTGCATTTCATGGACAGTTGTCATCAACCTTAAACACGCTGGTGGTGCATATGTCTAGCTGTACCATAGTCACGGCTGTCACTCCGTCTGGGTCGATCGCAGCTGGTTGATATTGCGAATGGATCAATTTTTGGAGTCCTACAATGGACACCGATGTGCATATGTAAAGTGTAGAACGTGTTGGACTGTCACCATCTGGCCAGCGGTTTTGACTGCTGCTGTATGTTCCCCAATCGCGGATGTCTGTTTGACTACCCATATTATGTATTACTTGGCCTATCTATATCCACGTGCCAGTAAGCGGAAATACAGCAAACCTTGAGTCCTGGTCATCTTCATAAAAGACATTATTGAACATATATCAGGCCAAAACAGACAATGACAAAAACGATACACTCCACAGTCAAAAGATACTGAGCTCTTTCACCCACTAACATGGGGCATCGTCGGAGTACGAAATACATTAGATAGTCGTCCCTTATACACTTCCTTCAGAGTCAGTTTAAAGTCAATTAATCAATAAACCTGCTCATAGTTAAGTGGACAGTGCTCCATGTCTTGAAGATAACGTGACATATACAAGTCAGTGTTGCATACATTACTTAATGGAAACAATAATACAACAACAATGTGTTAATATAACTACAATATTGGTCAATACAATCAGTATATTGAAACATAGTTGATAATTGTTGTGAGTAAACCTTAGAATGTAGTGTGTTGATCATGATATTGTATATCAATGTGTATAATTGTTGCATTACGATTCCAAAGCATGGAATCAATAAGTACAATTAAAGCATATTTTGTATAAATATGAATGTAAATAAGAGTCACAATGTTACATATGAATATGACTGTATTATAACTATATCAATATGAAATGGAATAAACTGTAGTTGTTTACATCTTGTTTTCAAGTGACAAATCTATGTCCATGCGCCATATATACGGGCCGGACTGCTGTGTGTAGATATATACATGTGAACCCCTCGTTTCATACCTTTCTTTGTTACTGTCTGTGGATTACCTGTGTACACACATCAATTACCATGCCATACCTTTCCACTGTACAGGTTCTGGCATGGTGTACGGCTGGTTGGCCCTTAATCTTGCTGTGTGTTACATTGACCAGTGTCTATCTGGCAATTCGCTGGCGTGTCATGTGTGACCTTCTTGCTTCTTTAGGACCTGATCCCATAATTGTGATGTGCTTCCACTGGCCATATATCTGTCTGTCGCCTGGGATCTGTGTGTAACCAGTCCTTTCAGGACACTTTCTATTGTTGTTCTTTTTTGGTTACATATATGAGTACTTTGGTATGTTGTGCTATTATTGTGTGTGGAGCATTTCTCCACGGGCCTCTGCTGACACTGGACATATATCCAGCTAGCCTAGCCCGGTCAACAAGTGTGAGCCAACTGAACGCAATTCGTACGGGGGCACCTTCTGACAAGTGGGTCGGGTTACTGATGCATAACTGTCATCAATCCATACTACTAAAACATACGTTATTCTATCCACATTCTATGTTTGTCTCATCACATAGCGTGTGTTTCTCACTATTTCTAATGGTACTTTACATGGCATTGCCTGATTCCATACATTCAGAGGCTGACATTTTTGAGACATGTCTGGTTGACGTGGAGGACACATCCTTAAACTTCCCTGCTTCGAGTGGATCACACATGCACACGCGCACTTGCATTTCCTAATTGTGGGTTACGTGCAGGCGCACATGCATATCCGTATTCTGTTTACATATGTTTACTGGGTCTGTGTGGTTACGTGGTCTGTGTTAGTTGTGACTATTCCGGTAACATATCTCTGATCCGTTGACGGATGTGTGCGGAACGCACTACACCTTTATACATGTAACAGTCTTTGCAGCATGGACGCATTACACGCTCACATTTATATGTTCTATAGTCATAATTCAAACGGGACTGCATTCACGTTTGCCGTTTACTGTGACGACTACCTGTTAGCTGTTTGTTCTCATTAATATGCAAACCCGTGGTACTTAGCTACATTTACATATCCCCCACCCCACCCCCGCACTCACGCATCGCCACAGGCATCCATTCTCCTGCTGGGAAAGGTGCGGTACTACATGTTAAACATTCCTTATTCCCTCCCGCTCATGGCCCAGGATACATATGTCGTGACCGCAGGGATGTTCAGATCACAGGGGCTTATATCCCCTACGCATACAGGCCTTCGATTGTCAGGGTGTTCCTGTGGTGCTTTGGGTTTGGTCTTGTCCGCCCAGTGTACGGAACTGCCCTGACTGTGTACGAATGTTAGATGAGTCACATGGGCACGGTTTGTCCGTGTCTATGATACCATGTCCCCCCCCCATTATTCCTAACCGTGTGCTGATTGGCCGGGCGCATTGTAGATCTTGTTATAGTAATTGCACACGGTCTGGTCGAACGGACCTATTTCCATTACTAACCCTCGGTATTTATAACCTGTCTCGCTATATTACATGGGTTTAACATTGCGTGACAGCTTTCACTGAGCCACGGACATGTCCGTTGCTTAGTTTGGGCCAGTCCCGCTCTGCTACACACATTTAACATGGCGGAACAGGTTGAACAGCTCAGCAACGGGGACATCGGGCTCTCCGTCGCTGTTTAGTACTGAATCGCTATGTTGACTTTGTTTCACAGAGCGAGACAGTGTCGACATTGGTAACGGACATCTCGCGCAGTACGTCCGCACCGCTGGTGCCGTATGTCTGCGCTTGGCGCGGACAGGCATTATGCTGTGCCATTATGTCTGGGAATATATGGTTTCTTTCCATAGATGATATGGCATACTAGCAATGGCCCGCGTCTGGGTGTGGGTACTGCTGTATTTACCCACGGCAAGAGTGGCCTTAGGTCAAGTGGTGCCCTAGGCAGAAGGACTCCATGGTGCCACCACCACATCACCCGCTACCCCCGTCCTGGTCTACCTACACCAAATAAAGGCTGGAAAGGTGCCCCGAGTAGAGCGGCACCCTAGGCGGCTGCCTAGTTGGCCTATGCCTAAGGCCGGCTATGTGTGTGATCCCTTGGGCGTCAGACTCGGGAACGCGCCACGTCTGCCGTGGGTATATCTAGCATTACCCACATCCGGGCGTGGTTTATTGCTATGATGTTCCATGTGTACGGACACGTGTGTTTGGACAACCTACAATAGCTTCTGCTATTGGCATACAATGCTGTGGGTGGTGCCAGTTACCATACATATGCCTTTCTCAAAAGCCAAATTCACACTTCTGAACACTACTGTGGTCTCCTTTAAGGCCCCTGAGCCAGTGGTAAACATTACTCAAACCGCTGAATCACGTACATATGTCTTCCACCAGCACCTACAGGACTGCATGGATCAGGCAATCCCATACAAAACTGAGACTCTTTGTACCAAAGCCAAGCATCCAGTCTGGTGGACCCCAGCCATGAACAAGCTCTACAATGACAGGAGGTAGCTACTACAAGATAGAATGGAATACTTGTAAGGTAAGACACCCTTGCTCATTATATGTGAAGAACTACAAGCTGTCATGAAATCATCCAGGGGAAATTCAACAGAGAAATCAACAAGGACTCGACAGACAATCATAAGGCCTTCTTTAGCTATGTTGGACACCTGGGAGGACACTCCCAGATATGCTCAGACTGGGTTCAGAATGATGTGAAGATGACTGAACCTACACACATCGCCAACATACTGGCTGACAGGTTCGGTGCTAACTCCCCCACATGGAGAGATATCTATACCAGAGGATTGTAGATCCTGGAACATCTGTAACGCACAGGTGGGAAATGCTCTCTCCAAGGCAGTAAACACAGCATCCATGGGACCAGATGGTGTCCCAGCTGTGTACTCCATGAACTCAATGGGGAATTAAACCCACAGTTAGGACAGCTGTTTAATCTTAGCCTCACCTCAGGATACGTACCCAAGTAGTGGCACAAGGCGACTGTAGTCCCACTTCACAAGGATGGTGCCTCCACTGACCCTGGTAATTACCATCCCATTAGCTTGACAAGCCTTATCTGCAAAGCCATGGAGAAGGATCATAATGGAACTCATAGATAAAGACATAGGGGACTTGCATACTTTGGATCCAACCCAGTTTGGCTTGGTCAAAGGCAGATCATGCCTTTTAAACGTGTTTGACTTTTTAGGATCAGTCACCAAGGCCATTGATGAGGGTAAAGCAGTCCATACAGCCTACCTCGACCTGGCAAAGGCCTTCGACACAATACCCCCTCAGGTATCATTGATAAACCCGTCAGCTTGAATGTAAATACATACATCGCCAGATGGGTTGCAAACTGGCTAAGTGACAGAACCCACACGGTCATAGTTGCTGGCGCCATGTCATACTTACAGCCGGTCACAGGTGGTGTCCCACGGGGCTCAGTCCTGGGTCCACTATTTTTCAGCATCTACATTTCCAAAGTACAAGCAAACACAGGGGGGTTATGGCTGACAATGTCTGCAGATGACTGCAAACTGGGTGCCATAGTTGGACACACATCTGACACAGATATCCTTCAGAAGGGCCTCACAGATATGGATAACTGGTGCCAGAGACATGGCCTACAGCTAAATGCCGGGAAATGCATAGTCATACCCTTCGGGAAGAACAAGGTTACCCCTAGCTACCATATAGGTGGCAATCCACTGAGCACAGAGGGAGTTACCAGGGATCTGGGGACCCGGGTTGTCGGTAACCATTCGTTCGACACACACGTTGCTAATGTAGTTAGGTAGACCTTCTACATTGCCCACCTGATCATGAAGGGATTCACATCTAGATCACGGGAGGTCATTGTCCCCTTGTACTCATCACTCATTAGACCTATGATTGAGTACAATGCCCCGTTCAGAATGTATCTGACCCGACACCTGCAGCAGCTGGAAAGGCCCCAACAGTTCATCGACAAACGGATGCAGGGTCTCAGGAATATGTGTTATGCTGACCGACTGAAAGGATTCCAGCTCTATTCAGTCGCATACCACTTGCCCAGAGGTGACCTGTGCCTGGCATACAAGGCCATGTTGAACCCAGATTTGATGACTATGCTTCACCTAAAGAATCTAGATCCCTCAGAACCACAAGGGCAGGTAACGTACACCTTGACACTGTCATTAATAGAACGTGCTGGTGGGACAGATTCATCACCCAGACACTCACTATGCTGTGGAACAAAATCCCAGTACATGTGAGGCAGAGCACCTCGCTGGCCTTGTTTTAGTATTTTGACAAGGATGTCTGAATTGATTTATTTAACTAACCTTCTAAATGAATATTTACTTTACCACATTGTGAATCTTTACATTTCATTGATATATTTTACATTAGTCATAATCATAAGGTTTATCTCTATATATTATGGTTCATTTATATTACTAGGTGTCTCTAGTTCTTTTAATATATTGGCACAATCCCTAGAACATATATATGTAGCTTATACACTCAGACATTTGGAAAACATTATGTTGGTTCTTCTTTCATATCTATACATATATTTTTATTTTTCTATGAAAAATATACTTTTTGAAGCAATGTCTGATTTACTCACTGTGTGGAATCTGTAACCCAAGTAAAGTTTTTTAGCTTGTTTGCCTTTAAGGCATTTAATTAATACTTAGCAGATCTAATTTACTGACCAATTAAGGGTTTTAAATGTAGTAGGTTGAACTGCATTGTATGTATTCTGAAGAAGTCTGCTTATGAAGCAGACAAAAAGCGCTTCAATAAACTATGGTGACTGCATTGAATTCCTGGTGGGCTCTGAGTGTTCACTGACCGTTTCTACAGTACCTCAATTTTGCTTTGGACTTTCTCAGCTGGTTCTCTGTGTTTTTTGTATGGGGAATGTCAAGTGTAGTCCCTATGTGTATTACCTGTGTAATGCCTTACTGCGGCAGTGTAATTCCACCGGGTTTGCAGTTATGGGTGCCATCTTGGTCGTACGCTTGTCCATCCATGTGAATTGCCTACTGGACACTGGTATAGGGCTGTACACATTTCACACCTGCATTTAGCATTCTCCGGTGGATGCTTTGCATTATTAGTGGGGAGTAAGGCAGGTACTACGCCCACGTCCCTCCCACGGGGCGGGACAACGGATTATCTGCCAGACAACACAGAGCCCCATTTCTGCATACCCAAGATCCCATGGCTGCAACCCTCAACAGTACCCATTACACATCCTTCATGCGTGCGGGACTGGGATGTGGACGCACATGTATGGACACGTCGATCTGGGTATTTCTGTTTATATGTCCTGCATTTCATGGACACTTGTCATCAACCTTAAACACGCTGGTGGTGCATATGTCTAACTGTGCCGTAGTCATGGCTATAGCATCGTCTGTTGTTCGGAGACGGCTGGAGTGAGTTCTGTGAGAAGGTATTTTTGGGTCCTTCAATGGACACCAATGTGCATATGTAAAGTTAGATGTTGCTGGACTGTGTCCAACTGGCCAGTGCTTTTGACTGCTGCTGTATGTTCCCCAATCGCGGATGTCTGTTTGACTACCCATTCTACGTGGTGCTACGTAACCAGGTGATTTAGAACTGTGAACAAATGGTGTACATCCAAAGATGCAGGTTAGCAACTGCTTCAAATAAACCTCAGACGTCCCAATAGAACATATCCGTCACTGTATTTTCAACATAACACCACCGGAACATGTTGATCCCCTATGTATTCATTGAAGCATGTTTTCTTCATAGGTGGGAACACCATAGTTTACATATCCTAGTTGACGTTGTTGGTGTGCCATTAGTATGTGTTCCACTGGTCGCCCATCTGTTCCGCAGTATGGTAGCGAGTGCTCCCCATTTTGTTGCTGGCAGATTGAGTGCTGTGTACGCCGGTGTTTGCACGGCGGTCCAACTTTGTATGGGGAATGTCAACTGTAGTCCCTATGTATATTTCCTGTGTTATGCCTTACCGCGGCTGTGTAATTCCACTGGGTTTGCAGTTGTGGGTGCCATCTTGGTCATACGCTTGTCCATCCATGAGAATTGCCTACTGGACACTGGTATAGGGCTGTACACATTTCACACCTGCATTTAGCATTCTCCGGTGGATGCTTTGCATTATTAGTGGGGAGTAAGGCAGGTGCTACGCCCACATCCCTCCCACGGGGTGGGACAAAGGATTACCTGCCAAATGACACCGAGCCCTGTTTCTACATACCCAGGATCCCTTGACTGCAACAGTCGACAGTACCCATTACACATCCTTCATGTGTGCGGGACTGTGATGTGGACGCACTTCTATGGACTCGGTACCCTGGGGATCTCTGTGCATATGTGCTGCATTTCATGGACAGCTATCATCAACATTGAACACGCTTGCGGTGCATATGTGTAGCTGTGACGTGGTCACGACAATCTGTTCACGTGGGTGATGACGGAGGCTGGCACGCATTCCGTACGGGAAAATTTTTGGGTCCTACAATGGACACCAATGTGCATATGTAAAGTGTAGAGCTTGTCGGACTGTGTCCGTGTGGCCAGTGGGTTTGACTGCTGCTGTGTGTTCACCAATCGTGGATGTCTGCTTGACTACCCATAGTGTATAGTGCTACGGAAACCATGTTTTCCGAGACCGGAACCAAATGGTGTACATCCAATGTTGCAGGTTAACAACCGCTTTAATTGATCCCCAGAGGTCCTGGTTGGGAAGTATCGCCACTTTATTGTTGGAACGACACCTCCAGACTAGGTAAATCACGGGCACTTTAGCCCGGTCTTACCGGCCATTTGCAAGTGTAATTAGCAGACACGTGTCAATACATGTATGATAATACATATTGCCATGCCGAAGTTAATCTATGTTATTTGGACAATGGCTTCTGCTATTGACATCCGTTGCTGTGGGTGTTGCCGGTTACCATACACATGGCTTTCTCAAAGGCAGAATTCACAATTCTGAACACTACTGTGGTCTCCTTTAAGGACCCTGAGCCAGTGGTCAACAGTACTGCAGCCACTGCATCACTTACATATGCCGTCTACCGGTACCTACAGGACTGCATGGATCAGGCATTCCCTTACCCAACTGTGGTTCATTGTACCAATGCTAAGCATCCAGTGTGGTGTACCCCAGCCATACACAAGCTGTACAACAAGAGGAGGTGGCTACTACAAGGCAGAGCAGACACCTTGTGAGGTATGACACCCTTGGTCATTATATGTGTAGAGCTACAGGCTGTCATGACATGGTCCGGGGCACGTTCCACAGATATATCTACATGGACCTGGCTGACAATCATACAGCCTTCATTTGCTATGCTGGACACCTGGGAGGTCACTCCCACATATGCTCTGACTGGGTTCACGATGATGTGGAGTTTACTCAACATACACACATTGCCAAAATACAGGCTGACAGGTTCAGTGAGGACATCTCCACACCCTCCCCCCCACATGAAGAGATGTCTGTACCGGCGGTTTGTGGTCCCCAAATGTTCTGTGACGCACGGGTGGGACATGCTCTCTCCAGGGTAGTGAACATAGCATCCATGAGACCAGCTGGTGACCCGACTGTGTACTCCACGATCTCATTGAGGAATTAGACCCACAGTTAGGACAGCTGTTTCTTTGTAGCCTCACCTCGGTAACGCATCTGGTTGTGTCGCACGGCGACTGTAGTCCCACGTCACAGGGCCAATGCCTCCACTGACCCTGGTTATTACTGTCCCATTACCATGAGGAGACCTATCTGCAAAGACATGGGAAGGGATCATACTGCGGCTCGTAGATGAAGGCATAGGGGACCTGCATACTTTGCATCCAACACGGTTTGGCTTGGTCAGGGGCGGTTCATGCATTTAAAGCATGGTTGACGTTTTTGGGACAGTCACCGAGGCCATTGATGGGGGTCTTGCAGTCCATACAGCCTACTTCGACCTGGCAAAGGCCTTCAACACATTACCCCCCTCAGGTATCATTGATAAACCCATCGGCTTGGATGTGAACACGTACATCGCAGGATGGGTTGTAAACTGGCTATGTGACATGGCCCACGCGGTCATAGTTGCTGGCAGCATGTCGGACCTACTGCCTGTCGCAGGCGGTGTCCCACGGGGCTCTTCCCTGGGTCCACTCCTCTTATACATCTACATTTCCACAGTACAGGCACACACAGGGGTGTTATGGGTGACATTGTTTGTAGATGACTGCGAAACAGGTGCCATAGTGGGACGGACATCTGACACGGATATCCTTCAAAGGGGCCTCCCAGATATGCATATCTGCTGTCAGGGACATGGCCTACAGCTAAATGCAAGGTAATGCAACATCATACCTGTTGAGGAGTACTAGGTCACCCCTGTCCAGCATATGGGTGGCAGTCCACTGAGCGCAGGGGTGATTACCAGGGATCAGGGGACAGAGGTTGTCGGTCACCATTCGTTCAACACACACGTTGCTATCGTGGTTCGGTGGGACTTCTACATTGCCCACCTGTTTGTGTAGGGATTCACATCTAGATCAGGGTAGGTCATTGTCTCCTTGTACTCATTACATGTTACACCTATGATTGACTACATTGCCCCATTCGGAGGGTATCTGACCCGACACCTACAGCAGCTGGGAAGGCCTCATAGGTTAATTGTCATACAGATGCAGGGTGTCATGGATTTGTGTAATGCTGCCCCACTTGTAGGACCCCTGCTCCATTCAGTCACATACCTGTTGTTCAGTGTTGACCTGTGCCTGACATACGAGGCCATGTCGACCCATATGTCATGTCTATGCTTCACCTACTGTATCTACATCCCTCGGAACCACAAGGGCAGGTGACGTGAACCTTGACGCGGTCATTAATAGGATGTGTTGGAGTGACACATACGTCACCCAGACACTCACTATGCTGTGGATCTACATCACAGTACATGTGAGGCAGAGATCCTTGCTAGCCTTGTTCGGGGGTATGTTGTCCGTTGGATGGGGGATTGCAGATATAGGCCAGGGATTACATCATTATCACTGTTTGACAGAGGTATGGCAATATCATAAGCATTTTATCTCCGGACCGGAAGGTTGGCAAAGGAATCCTAACTATGGTGTAGGGTTATGGCTGAACTTGGGTAGATAGCCTACCCTGTACCTATGGACCTATGAACCTATATTCATAGTTTGTCCCATTTACACTTGTCTATCCCCTATCCTCTTTCTCATGTGTATATTTCTGTGGCACGTGATTGTCCTCTGTATTACCTGCAGGTATGCTGTCTACAGTGCACATACGTCACGGTTGATTACAGTGTATCTGTGTCCCTACCACTGTGATACTGAGGACTACCACACATCCTTCACAACATTACATGCATATGTCCATTCTATTCTTCTTTGGCCTATGGGGGGTGTTAAGGCAACGGTTACACATGTCCCTGTTTGTGCACGCTTCATGGTGGTGTTTGACCAGCCTCCGTTCTTGCGTGGGTTGGACGGTAGTGTTGCTGTGTATTTGGCATGTGTTTTCATTGCCGGTACATCTGTGGGAGGTGTGGTTGGCACATGTTCCTCTTTGCAGGGAGCCCCATCCTGGGGTTTTGTGTCACGCATCTGCACTTGGCACGTGCCATATGTCCTGTGCTATTCCCACAGTCGTGTATGCCTTCATGCATTACTACTGCATGTTACTGGCTGTTTGTATGTGGTACACATGGTGATTGTGGTGGTTGGCTTGACCTATTCCCATGCTAGGACATACACATCTGTCAATTACGTTGTTTAAATCAGACTGTAACACGCATTAGGCTTTTCAAAATGACAGTCAATAACACAGGAAGCTCAGTTTCACAACATTTTAATAGTGTGCACCAGGAGGCAAATAACTATGCAGTACAAGTATTGAGTTTTGTCTGACTCTATACACAAAACAGCTGTATGAGTATTGTGTTTACAATCAGCTTTTGCCCACCTTAATGATGTGGTCAGTCACAGGGCATTTACATCACTATAGTCCACAATATTGTATTCCTACAACGGTGCTAAGGTAATGCTTATTAAATGTTTTCCCATGAGAATAGCACAGCCTTGCGAGGCACATAGTCAATTAGAATGTCCTTCTGTAGATTCTGCTCTGTCAAGGTTCCAAGCCTGTTCGGATACAATAGTCAGTTCATTTCCTACTAGGTTCCTTTGTCTCTCTGGTGAGAAGCTGTACTCTATCTTCGATAGAGCTCACAAGGCCATCCTCCTCAGTGGAAGGATAAAAGATATACATGTACATACATTTATTATTCTCTAGCCCAGCAGATAATTAATGCTGAATGACCTACGCCTGCTGAACTGGTTACTGCCAGGGTCAGGGTTCGATCACACTGCAGCTACACTACAGGCAATTACATGCATGATAAGTTCTACTGCCATATTGTAAAATAGAATAATATGCATTATACACTATTTGCTTCTAAACTAGCACGTCATATATGTTTAAATATATATTTTTCTAACATTCTCCCTCCTTTGATTGCTTCTATTCTATCCAGAAACATATACAACATTATTTCATTCCCTAGCCTCTTCCTCTCTGGAACTTTTAACTAGGCAAGTCATTTGTTGTACATTTCAGAAAGGATTTCATTTGGTATTAACAAATCCCACTCCAGGTCTTGATACATAGTCTCGGTTACAGATACGTCAACAGAGTCCCTGACTAATACTTTCATACAAGGTTTCCCACAACAGACACATGCTCCCAATATGAGCAGAACAACACAAATGGCAATCAAGATATTCAGTATGAGTGAACCCCATCCACCAAATGGTTTCTGGAAATAGTTCATCAGTGGGTTTGGGCCTGGTTCCGCCATGGCTGATACCTGCTGTATTACCTCTAGGTGGTCATTGATATCGTGCTTATTATGTGGTACTTAAACACAGCAGTCTTCTTTGATAAGCGCGCACGTACCACTTCTCGCCGCCAGGGTGCAGTCATGAGCCATTACATTTTGTGGCACAACAGTTCTCATTGCATTCAGTTCATCAGTCACAAGTTCGAGAGCGAACAGTTGCATTGCTCATTCCTTTGAGAGGTTTTGACAACTTCCTCAGTTCCCTGATTGATTTCACTGCTCCATAAGCTGGGATTGTTCCAGCCCAGGATATAACACTGTCACTCAAGTCCATATGAGTCAATTTTCCTTTATCTCTTGCAGAAGAATGATTTTTCCAAACAGCTTCCATTTCACCCACTGGATTAGTAGGTTTCTCGAATGAGTTCCCAGTTCTTCGAGCTATATCTCTTACATTTCGTTTCGTACCCAGAGGCAATTCTGCAGTATGTCATATGGCTGGAGCCAGATAAGCCGGACCAATTCTCAGGTAACCATTGATATGCTTTTTTTCCACAAACAAAATAACAATATTCTACTTTACTACTGATGCGGGTTAACTCTGCATGTAACATTTTCCTGTCTATAACAGACAACTGTTTATACAATTCAGGATGTTTCTGCACATCTTTCCACGTTGTTCTCATTAAGCTTAAATACAAATCATGAATGGTGCTACAACTAGTACTGTAATCTTTGGCTGTTATATGACATTTGTAAGACACAGTTATGTTACAATTACTCCCACCAACTTGGACTGTATCATGTTTATGAAAACAAACAATTCCTTTTTGTGTCACAGGTAAGTACAGTGCCACTTTGTCCTGTGATCTCACAGAACCTGTATCAAAAGGTAAATATTCACAAGTCTCAATCTATCCCCAAGGGGACAGCATACATCGGAAGTCCTCCATATGATGTAGGTATGGTAGTACAAACCCAGCAATTTGAAATGTTCATAGTCTGTACATGCACACGCGTCATGGCTAGGTATGTGTTGAGGTTTGGATGCCAATCTGTGGCCAGTTCATCACGTCTCACTATTTGTATCTGTGTAGTTATATGCAGGAAAGATCCCAGCAAAAGTAAAGTCACCACAAACATGGTTAATAGGTGTATGATCAGTAGGACAGTAAACCAATGTCTTTGGGGTTGCTTTGTATTGTTATACACTCTGCCCCGGGTGATTCTGTCTCTATGGTATATTGGCTACAACATGTAAATCAGACTGGATATTCTTTTCCGGTTTGAAAAGGGTCAGGTGAACCCAGGACGACCTTTCCGCAAACTTTACTGCAGTAGGCATTGCCAACAGTACCTGGTACGGACCTTCCCACGTTGGACTC
The DNA here is from genome assembly GCF_019279795.1 of Protopterus annectens. NCBI lineage: Eukaryota > Metazoa > Chordata > Ceratodontiformes > Protopteridae > Protopterus > Protopterus annectens. Next base: position 601,835,611 of record NC_056745.1, read on the forward strand.
GTCCGGTTACTTGTTTGGATAACAGTCAAACACACCCAGGATACTGGAGTCAGCTCTCCGTCTGGCTTCACTTGCTCTTTATCTGAAAAAGAGTTTAACTGCAAAACAGTGTTATTGGTTAACAATCCTCTCATGTAACTGGCTAATGAGCCATCGACCTCCAGCTCTGCAGGCATGGCAGCTTTCCACTGTGGCACATAATATGCCATTCCAAATACTACTTCAAAGGGGGTCAAACCCTTTACATTTGGAACTGTTGTCATGCTCAGCAATGCTAGAGGTAGACAGCAAATCCAATTCGTCTGGGTGTCATTCATCAACCTCCTCAACTTATTTCTCGAGATCCCATTGTACCTCACCACCAGTCATGCTGACTGTGGGTTGTACGTGCAATGATTATTCAAGGAAATCCCAAATAATCCCCCAGGTTGCTGGATTGTCTGGTTCACAAAATGTGTTCTATTGTCACTGTAGCTTCTTTCCAGTATGCCAGATCTAGGGATACTTTATTTTACTGGGACCTTTGCCGCTGTTGCTGCATCCGGATTCCTGGTTGGAAATGCTTCTACCCATTTTGATAACATATCTATAATCACTAAACAGTATTTCTTCCCTTCACATTTATTCAGCTGTATAAACTCCATACAAATAGTATGGAACGGATATGGTGGTGTAGGGAAACTCACTGCTCGGTTGAAATGCTCCCTGTGCATGATGTTTACTGCAAATATGACACGCTGCTCAAAATGTTTGTATGTGGTTCCTAATTCCGTATGTTAGGAATATTCTGTTAACTAACTGTACCATCCCCCCTGTTGAGATATGGCTCTACCCATGGCTCAACAAAGCCGCATATCTGAATAAATTAGACGTTAATATTGGCTTTCTCACTTTGGAGATGTACAGTCCGTCTTCAAGGATTGCTCCTCATCTTACCCACGTCTGCTTTTCTGCTTTCGTAGTTGATGTTTGCATTGTTTCTAACATTTCTAAATGTAGAATCTCTGAGGATTGTCATTCCTCATTCAAAAAGACACTTTCTGAGTGTGAGGCTGCTTGTTTTGCAGCTGCATCAGCTCGTGCCTTACCTTTCCTAATCTTATCCTGTTGCTTTGTATGAGCTGCACATTTACAATTAGCCACTTTAGTAGGTAACTGAATGGGATCTAATAAATTCAAGATCAATTGCGCATGATTAATCGGTTTACCAGTGGATGTTATCATTCCCCTATTCTTCCACTGCTGCGCATAAACATGCACTGTAGAGACAGCATACTGACTATCGGTATAAATGTCCACACATCTGTTTTTCGCTAGAGTGCAAGCACGTGTTAAAGCTATCAATTCTGCTGCTTGAGCAGATAAGTTATGCTGCAGGGGTTGGGCTTCTACAATCTCATTATCAATAACTACTGCATAACCTACTTGATTCTTTCCTGTAGGACTCTTTCTACATGATCCGTACACATAAACTGTCACCTCTGCATCATCTAAGGATATATCAGTAATATCCTGTCTGGGTAAAGTTATTTGCTCCATTTCCTGTAGGCAACTGTGTGGTGTGCCATACACAGGTGTTGGACGTGACGTTGATGGGTTTAATGTTGTACAACATTCAACCACCATATGATGTTGAATCAGGGGTATGGTCAAACAAGAAAGATGTCTAGCACGGGTCAGGAATGCTATTTTCTCTTGCAGCAAAATTATCGCAACTGCATGAGGCACTCTCACAGTGAGAGGGTGGAATAATACCATTGATGCCGAGGCCTGTACTGCCATGGCTGCTGCAACAACTGCCTGTACACAATGTGGCAATGACCATGCCACTGGGTCCAACTGCGATGAGTAGTAAGCTATGGGGCATTGCTTACTTCCATGCTGTTGCGTCAAGACTGACGTCATATATCCCTGCTTACAATCTACAGTCTGAAAACATCTGTTATGATTATTCAGGAGACCTAAAACAGATGTTGAAGCTATCAATCGTTTTAGTCTGCAAAAAGCTGTTTCTGCTACTGGAATCTAGTGTAGTATATCTTGTGCTGCCATAGGTGTATTAAAGATTAAAGCAGACAATAGAGCCGATTCAAAAGCATAGTTTGGTAACCAGCTTCGACAAAAGTTAGTCAGCCCAGGAAGGACATTCTTGGTAGTTGGCTTGGGTGCTTGTGAAATTGCTGCCTTCCTATCGTCATCTAATGTTCTACCCTCCTTGGATACCACATATCCCAGGTACTTGACCTGTATTCTCCGTAGTTGCAATTTATGCTTGTTTAATTTATGTCCCTGTTCTGCTGAATATTTCAATAATGCTATTGTATCTTCCCTACATTGCTGCTGGGTAGGGGCCGCAAGCAGGATATCATCCACATAAAGTAGAACTTAACTGCCCCCGGGTGGAGTAAACCCCGGCATGTTGCTAGCCATCTCCTGTGCGAATATCGTTGGACTTTCACAGTATCCCTGTGATAGCCGGGTATGGCTGTATCTGTTACCCTGAATGTAAATGCTAAACAATACGGACTATCTGGATGTATAGGTATTGAAAAAGAAGCATAGCTTATATGTACCACGGTAAGATACTTCTGTTGCGGGTTCATAGCATTCAATATAGTGTGTGGGTCTGGCACCATCGGTACCCTAGGTATTATTACATGATTTACAGCTTGTAAATCCTGTACCATCCGCCATTCCCCGTTTGCTTTTCTATCAGGAGATACAGGGGTATTGCATGGTGAATAGTGATTACTTTGTGGATGGGGAATTCCTCTGTGACTTTCGGATATCTTCCGGTGTCCACGGTCTATACACTAAGGGAGTTGGGTCCTGGCCTTCCTGTCCTGCCTGAGGGTTCGGTACTTCAATTAATTGACAGATTTCCTCACTCTGTTCTAGTGACTCTCTTCTTAGTTGAGTGTCCCTAGGTATTTTACGTGTTCGGGATGTGGTTTCAATAGCTTCTCTTACAATTGGTCGTTGTGATACCTCTGTTGCCACAGGATAACGTGGGGACTAGCCTCCCCTCCCGCTTCATTGCCTGGATGTGGTAGCGGAGGGGGGGGGGGGGGGGTCGCTACTACTGTATTATTATCTTCTTTGTTCACGATGATGCTTTCGCATTTTTAGTCTTCTGTTCCCTTCGGTTCACTACCTCAATCCACCTATGTGCTTGAGGGATACCCAATTGTCGCTGTTTTTTAGCCTGCACATCTTAGGGTTGCCACCTTTTCAAATGCCCAAAGTGGGACGTTTGTGTTAGGAACGGCGGATTTTGCAGGGCAAAACATACCCACGGCCAGTACACAGGACAGCAATTTACTTTTTGCCAGAATAGCAACTTATTCTTGTAGCATTTGAGTTGTTTATTCTGTTTATTATAATATTTTGGTGTTTCAGATACAAAATAACTGTTTTATGCTACTATTAAAGAAAATATAGGAAATATTTTTGTCCTAAGATATCAGGACATTTGCCATTTGTTCAGTTTGTTTGCAGGACACAACTGGCCAAAGAGGGACTGTCCCTCGCAAAGTGGGACAGGTGGTAACCCTAGAACATCTGCGTCACATTTTAAGTGATTCCAATGTTTCACTAACGATATTTTGTCTAATATACCATCAATGTCATATTTATTACCCCATTTTGCAGAATATCTCACATTATGTGCTCTCTGCAATTGCATATACTTCGCATCACCCGTCAAACGCGGATCTCACGATCTCTTAGTGCACTAATCTCCCATGTCTTCTAAACGACTGTTACGTAACCCTTCTCTCATACCACATGGTATCTCCTTCCCTGTATCCACTGTAGTGTCTACAATGACTATTTACTCTACTCTGTGTTCCCCTGATCTATGTCCAAATGTAAAACTACTTGGATTGGTCTTCGACCTGCTATCACAACTGTTAACAGAAACACAATGTAGCCTGGTCCCTGATCTACAACAGAGACAAAGAGGCAAACTCTCCTTACATGAGCCTCCCGTTTATGACTGCACGTTTTCTTCTTGGGATCCAGTTTTCCGCTTTTCAGCCACAGATCAGACAGTGGACAGCCACTTTACACACAACAATTCAGTCGGAGGTCTTTTCACTCAAGAAGAACCATTTAGGCAACTTCTCCTGCGCAGATGTCTAACCACACATGCACTCTGACCTGTAGCTTACCAAGGGAATTCCAGCTAAGAAGGACCACAATGTCAAATAAGTTGTTAAAACCAGACTGTAGAAATCAGTAGGCTTTTCTAAATGACAGTCAATAACACAGGAAGCTCAGGTTCACAACGTTTTAGTAGTGTACACCGGGAGGCAAAAAACTATACAGTACAAGTATAAGAGTTTTGTCTGACTCTATACAGGAAGCAATTTGTTTATATAGTGTTTACAATCAGCTTTTGCCCACCTTACTGACGTGGTCAGTCACAGGGCATTTCCATCACTATGGTCCGCAATATTCTATTCATACGAGGGTGCTGAGATAATGCTTTTAAAATGTTTTCCCATGAGAATAACACAGCCTTGCAAGGCACCTGGTCAATTACAGTGTCCTTCTGTAATTGTTGCTCTTTCAAGGACCCTGGACTGTTCCGATACAATAGTCAGTTCATTTCTTAATACGTTCCTTTGTCTCTCTGGTAAGGAGTTGTACTCTATCTTCGATAGAGCTCACAAGGCCATCCTCCTCAGTGGAAGGGAGGAAGATATACATGTACATACATTTATTTTTCTGTAACCCAGCAGATAATTAATGCTGAGAGACATAAGCCTGCTGAACTGGTTACTGCCAGTGTCAGAGTTCGATCACACTGCAGCTAAGCTTCACCAATTACATGCATGATCATTTCTACTGCCATATTGTACAGTACAATTCAATGCATTATATAGTATTTTGCTTCTAAACTGGCACTTCATATGTGTTTCTATATATATTTTTCTAACAACATCCATCCGCCATATGCATGTTGTTCCGTCCTTTACCTTGGCGTGGGTGTTTGGCCGTCCGCAACGCTTACTCTCCACATGTGATGTCCCACCTTCCCCTTCTGTGCCTGTGGCACCCTGTTAGGACGTCCTGTTTGGTAGGCACATGTTCCGCTATATGTGTTTGACTTGTCTGCATAGCTAATCATCGGTGCGGTGGTTCAACATCCCGACTTGTCCACATGTGTACAGTTATGTGCACCGTGGCGTGTGCAAGCCTATAGGGTTTGGACGGGTCCATACCACATGTGGGATGTACACATTCTGCCAACACATTCACATGCAGCCATTTGCATATCTGTACCTGAGGTGGGTTGGTGACATGTGGTGTACATATTTGCCCGCGTGGCACTGCCTAAAACGATACTTCTTACCACATTTCAGGTAAGCCCATTGTGTGTAGGTGTGTAGCTGCGCAAGGCTGCTAGCTGGGTTGGGTGCACGGTTGTACATGGGTGGGACTTACATGCTATAATGGGGCTATTGTGTATTACATTTGCATGCATGGGTTCTGCTTCTGGATATTACGCTTAGACATACGCCGTCCTGTGTATGCGATGACCACGTTGCTGGGTGTGGTACATGTTGCTATGCACATGTTTGCCTGTGTTTAGGGTATCTTGGTTCCTTCCTGTTGTTATGTCGACACGGCTACCCGGCTGTGTACTCTCACTACTGCTTGTGACCATTATGGTTGCCACCTTTTCCAATGCCCATAGTGGGACATCTTTTGTGGAAACATCGGATTTTGCAGGACAACACATACCCACAGCAAGTAGAGATGACAGAACTTCACTTTTTTGCCATAATATATGCTTATTCTCGTAGCATTTGGGTTCCTTATTCTGTTTCTTATGCCATGTATGTGTTTCATATACAAAATATATGTTTTATGCTACTATTAGAGGTATATTGAGGGAATATTTTTGTCCGAAATCTCACGTCATTTGCCATTTTTCGATTTTTGCGGGACACAACTGTCAAATGAGGGACTGTCCATAGCAAAGTGGGACAGTTGGTAACCCTGGTGACCATGCCCATGTCGCTACTAGGGTTGCCACCTTTTCAAATGGCCAAGGTGGGACATTTTCGGGACTCACATCAGATTTTACAGGCCGACACATACCCACGGTCAGTACAAAGCATAGAACTTAACTTGTTTGCCTAAATAAAAGCTTATTCTTGTAGCAGTTTAGTTGCTTATTCTGTTTCTTGTGACATTTAGGTATTTTAGTTACGGAAATAACTGTTTTATGCAACCATTACATAAAATATGGGATATAATTATGTCCTACAATCTTACGACATTTGCCGTTTTTAATATTTTTTATCGGGACACAACTGCCCATAGAGGGACTGCCCCTCGCAAAGTGGGACAGGTGGTAACCTTAGTCACTACTCCTATGTCGGTGCGGCGTGCTGACATGCTGCGGTACACCTTCTCTGGGTATGCCCACTGACAGTGCATTGCGGGACGAACACGGTATTACGCGTATCCTTTGTTCCTTGGACGGGTACACTTAGGGCTTCGTGGGTTGTGTTTGCTTCTCCGTTTTGTTGGGACGGGTACTATGTTGCATACTCTGTGTGCGTTTCCTTCTGCACGGGCCCTGGCTGGTGCTATTACTATTATGGGCGGACTGTGGCAGTCAGCACTTTAGGTTGCTCATCGCCTGCCGGCTTAGCCACGCCTCCGGACGCATCCTACTTGGGCTCGCTCACGTACACTATGCACGTGTCTGTGGTTGCGGCGCGCACTCATTACTATGCATATGGCGCTACTACGCCGACTATTCTCTGCACCGCAGGCGCAGGCCTTACACCGGCCTTGCGCCGAGCTTCATGAATCCCGGGGATTGTCTTGTCCTAGGTACAGTAAGTTTTCACTGATGTGAATAAGACATTTTTCTTCACACCTCCTTTCAAGGACAATATATGAACTCTTTCCTTTTAAAACATAGCATCACTTAATGTCTTTTTTGTGATAAATGCAGTGAGAACTGCTGAAATGAAAAGATAAACACAGGTTTTTTTAAAAATTGTAGCAAATATGTCATTTTCTTTTAAAACAGTGACATCTAAATAGCTCATACTCTTGATATTATGTTTTATATGCAAGTTTTAGAACATTTGTTGTAGCATTGATGCAATCAATAAATTCAATAACCTTATCTGTGGTGTCTTTCCAAAATTTAATGATGTCATATAGACATTTATCATAATAATTCTAGTAGCTCCCATGCACAGAAACAAAACTAAAATCTGTCTCCCCTATCCACATTATCGTGTTTGCATGTATGGGGGCACAAGCTGCCTCTGTTGAAAAATCCTTTCAGCTGTTTATAAAATTCCCCCTCTAAATAGATGAGATTATTTGAAAAATAATTTTAGAAAATCATTTAAAATTATTATATCTCAGGAACTTAGAAAATGTTGTCAATCAGAGCTTCATAAAACACGGTCAACTCCTTTTCCACAAATCCGATGCAAACTTCTGTAATAAAAAAAAACACCTATCCAAACTCAAAGCTCCTTCCCTTGCCGCTGACTATGAATTCCTTAAACTGGCTGCAGACATCATCTCCTACTCCATATCAATCTTAATCAACCGAACTATAACAGAAAAAAATACATCCCTAAACTCTGTAAGGTTCTTACATAATCCCCATCCAGAAAGATGGCACCTCCACAAAATTCACTAATTAAAGAGCAATCGCTATTCTTTCACCCATAGCAAAAATACTTGAAAAATGTGTACATTCATAATTACTTGACTATCTCCAAAAACATAACCTCCTGTCCACATTCCAACATGGCTTTAGATTAAAACAGAGTACAACAACAGTGCTAGTTGGTGTTATTAATAAAATCAACCAGCATAGAAACAACTTACTACTTGTCTCATCCATCTTTCACACCAGAAACTTATCAATGAGCTAGCTGCCCTAAACATTTCCCAATCTGCCCTCACCTGGTTCGCCAGCTATCGAAGTGACCAACAACAGGTAGCCAAGTGCCAAAATGAATTTTCAACTGTAGTACCAGTCTCTGTGGGAGTACCTCAAGGGTCAGTCCTTGGTCCACTCCTTTTCCCCATTTTTTCAAACTGTACAGTCACTCAACATGCATCCATAATCCAATATACTGATGATTCCATGCTAATATGTGCAGCTCCCTCTCTTACTGAACTCCCACCAAAAAAAACAACAATCATTCCTAGATACTGAACAATTCCTTTCAGACTGTCAGCTCATTCTCAGTCCCAGCAAAACAAATCTTATGCTCTTCACAAGTAGCAAAAAAGCAAACTACTGTCCCTCCTTCACTATCTACTCATCGAACAGAACACTAATAGAACCAGTAAGTCACACTAAGCTCCTTGGGGTCATGATAGACCATGACCTTAAATTTAAACCCTCATGGCACTAGTAATAAAAAGGTCCAGTTTAAGTTAGGGTCCCTTTATAGAATCAAGCCCTTTCTAACTCACACCGCCAGACATTCCATCTATAGAACACACTTACTCTCGACCCTCTTATATACTTCACTAGTGTTTACAAATCTAAGAAAATATGGCTGAAATAACCTGAAGTCCTGCTATAATAAAATAGCCTGATTTGCTGCTATCTATCCAGATTGCACCACTGCTCGGCCCTACACCAGCTTAAATGGTTGGATCTTCATAATCTACCCCCCCCCTTAATCAAGTTGAACTGGCACACTCTACCCTGCATCACCCAGATAACTGTGCAGCCCGTAGGGACCTTGTTCAGCCCCATACCAACTGTCCTCCCAGAAACTCCTGCTGAAGGTAACCAAGTCCTATAATAGCCATGGTGACTCCCTATACTCTAACAAAATATCAACACCTTGGAATATTAAGCATCAGAACATATTCAATACAACTAACTCATCTAAATTCAATATACTGCTTAGACAACACCTAAATAACACCTAGCTCTGCTCCTGCACTAAGCCAGGCTAACCTTCCTGGCTTTCTGTCCCTTTATAATGTTTTTCTGCAATTACACTACCTCATTTTTTCCAGTTATATACCTCTATTTTTATTACCTACTCTGTAGATGTAAAGCTTTTTTGCGTCTTCTTTCGTGCCTCTGTGTTATGATTTTCACTGGTAATCCTGCCTCACATTATGTCATAACTTATCCACTCCGTAGCTCTCTTACCAGAGCATTTTTTATTTTTTTACTTTTTTGTAATGTACCTTCCTTGTATCTCTGTTACTGCTTTATGTAATTGACGTCATAAAATGCTTATAATCTCTGTATCACTGTTAAAATTGTAAAATTTTTGTATTTGTCATAATACTTTGGAGCTTTTCTCCCCAGGCCTCCACTGAAAATGATCCAACAACCCAGTCAAACTTCCCCCAGTATGCAAATGTAAAATAAATAAATTAAATTAATAAATAAACAAATAAATGTGTGTCTGAGGCAGGTGGTAGGATGCATACTATGGGACAGACAATGAAATGTCAATATCAGAGCAGAAGCCATAGTAGCTCCAATTGCAGAACCAATTGCAGAAAGGGCAAACAGAACAAATGGTAGTTTGTCACATGTGCGGGAAAACAGGAGATGGTTTGGTGAGGAAGACTTGGGAGAGAATGGAAGATGTCAAAGGGAGGTAAGTATATCTGGGCAAAGGATGAATGGATTGCATGAGAAAAGCCTGTAACAGTTAGGCATAACTGTCAAAAAAGGTAAGGGAGTGATATTGAAGGGACTGAGGTGGTGATAGTTCATGCAACACACTGTGTAGAAAAATGAAAAAAATGTGTTTAATGTTGACAAAGATTATACACAGCTTCTGTTTTGCAGGACAATTTGTTCTGTATCAGAACCTGCTCTTGTGGTTTCTGCAAACCATTTTATTTCATGATTTTCAGTGAACAATTTTCCTCTATTGTATCAATCATGATACAGTTTTAAAACTTATGTTCTAAATGCCAGCTGTTACTGCTCCATGTGTATAACATGCATGTTATGTTCTAAATGCCAGCTGTTACTGCTCCATGTGTATAACATGCATGTTATGTTCTAAATGCCAACTGTTACTGTTCCATGTGTATAACATGCATGTTATGTTCTAAATGCCAGCTGTTACTGCTCCATGTGTATAACATGCATGTTATGTTCTAAATGCCAGCTGTTACTGCTCCATGTGTATAACATGCATGTTATGTTCTAAATGCCAGCTGTTACTGCTCCATGTGTATAACATGCATGTTATGTTCTAAATGCCAGCTGTTACTGCTCCATGTGTATAACATGCATGTTATGTTCTAAATACCAGCTGTTACTGCTCCATGTGTATAACATGCATGTTATGTTCTAAATGCCAGCTGTTACTGTTCCATGTGTATAACATGCATGTTATGTTTTAAATGCCAGCAGTTACTGTTCCATGTGTATAACATGCATGTTATGTTCTAAATGCCAGCTGTTACAGCTCCATGTGTATAACATGCATGTTATGTTTAAATGCCAGCTGTTACTGCTCCATGTGTATAACATGCATGTTATGTTCTAAATGCCAGCTGTTACTGCTCCATGTGTATAACATGCATGTTATGTTCTAAATGCCAGCTGTTACTGCTCCGTGTGTATAACATGCATGTTATGTTCTGAATGCCAGCTATTACTGCTCCATGTGTATAACATGCATGTTTTAAATGCCAACTGTTACGACTACATGTGTATAACATGCATGTCACAGGGTACTTATACAAACACAAATATTGTGTCAGTTGTGCTGCTGCCTGACCTGAACTGACACACACATAGTCTTAAAACTTACCTTGAGATATTATTTATGTCATTCAATCCAGTCATGTGATGCTCTGCTGTTGGAGAGGTAGCACAGAGGATTACCATTGTGAGGTGTTAATGTGCTGCTTCCTGTAAGGTGTCAGTGGAGGCCAGAACTGAACCCCAGACCCTGGAAGCAGAGCTCTTAAACACTGAGCCACCATACTGTCATAATAAACAAGTAAAAAAGAAATAAAGTAACAGAATTAAACAAACATGCTGTGCAAGTGCCGTCATGTAAGCAGATGTACACCTGAGCAGGTACATTAATATCGACACACTGCAGCTGGGTAGGTACGTACCTCAGCAGTGAAGGGTGTCATCAGAACTAGTGACAAACTCATGGCACTCAAACTCATGTGCAAGGATAGAGCACTGTTCATAATCTCAGGCTATGCCTCACAGCAGGGCTGTGATAGTGAGGGAAAGAGTGCATTCAGACAGCAGTTGTAGGACCTACTAGATAAGCCAGGACAACAGGAATTGGTGTGGATAATAGGGGACCTGAATGCCCATGAAGACAGAGAGAATAGGATATGAGGACTGACCGAGGCCACATGGGTGGGGCACAAAGAAAGAGAAGCCATTCCAGATTTCGGTATGGCAAATGGCTTAATGGTGCCAACACATGGTTCAGCAAGGGAGACAGTGACAAGATCACATACAAGAGTGTCCGACATGCAAGTCAGGTAAACTTCCTACTAGTAAGGAAAGGTGTTGGGGTACAGTCAGATATTGCAAATTCATCCCCAGTAAAACAGTCAGCCCACAACATAAACCATTGGTAGTCACAATAATCTGTAACCAGTGGTCAGAGCAGGTTCTAAGGTCAACAGAAACTAGGCTGAACACCTGGAAGTTAATGGGAATTACAGAGTTCAAGGAATTACCCAGGGCTCTAGCACCTCAGGAAGAAGAAGAAGAAGAAGAGGAAATGGTTAGAGCTGAAGAACAGTGCCAGTGTATCATGACAGCATTGTGTGGGAACTATAGAACAGACATATATCAGGAGATATAGTTACTCATAGGCCCCTAAATGAACTGGATTCTTTTCCTGAACAAAATGAGAATTTTTTAGCACCAAGAAGGTCAGAGTGACTAGCAAACAAGATGAGGTATCCCTCAGACCCATGCCACATATGCGACACATATGGGATGAGTTATGGGTGGAAGAAGGTAGAGAGGAAGGGGAAATACCAGTAGTTGATGACACAGAAGGTATCCTTAGTCAATACAGGGACTTTACAATTTTCAATTACACATCCACCATTTTGATTAAGGAACATTTTGTTCTTTTTTCTAATGGATTTAAATTTGTTAAATCAAATTATGGGGATATAGCTGATCTCTTAATATATTTTAAACTGTATCTTAGAAAGTTTAATTTAAATATTTTGTTTAACAATAAAAAGATAACAATATTTATGATCCCTCAGAGTTGGTGAGAAGTAGTACATACAAACCACCTCTCCATCCGGCTTTATTAATGTTTGAAAAAAATAGTTACAGAGGAAATTTATGAGGAATATACAAGAAACAAATGGAAGGCAGGACATTCTAACTTAACAACAGATGAACTGAATGTATTACATGATTTACAAGCTCAAGGAACTTTGCGCATTATGAAACCTGATAAGGGAGGGGGGGTTGTACTGTTTGGGTTAGAGAAATATAATAATGCCATTATGAATATTCTACATGATACCTCCACATATTCTCCAGTTTCAAAAAATCATATATATATATATATATATATATATATATATATATATATATATAGCATACAGGAGAACTGACTCATTATTGGAGGAATATTTGTGGGACAATAGGATTGATAGCAAAACTTATAATTATCTAAGGCAGACCTATCCCACTATCCCGAATATTTTTGGAGTGCCCAAAATCCATAAATCTATTAGAGAACCACCTTTTAGACCGATAGTGTCAGCAAAAAATTCAAAGACCTACCCTCTAGCAGTTTATGTTGATAACTGCACCAAAGAAATTGTGGCTAAAATAGTACATCTTATAAAAGATTTGTGAGAATTTTTAAGTAAATTAACTAAAGACATATGGACAGAAAGTTGTAGTTTTCTGACCATAGATGTCAAAGATCTTTTTACTAGTATACCCAGGATTGAAGGACATGAATACTTTGGTGACAGTCTCCACACGTACTCTACTCTTCCTAAAGACAACATTTTGTTAACTTTAGATCTTATGGAGGTGATACTGGATAACAACTACATACATTTCCAGGGAGAATATTACCAACAAGTGAGTGGTGTGGCAATGGGGGCAGCATGTGCCCCCGTATATGCCAACCTAGTATTGTTGGAATGGGAAAACAGGTATGTATTTCACAGTTCCTTCTATAAGAATATAAGTCTGTACCTGAGGTTCCTTGACAATATTTTTATATTGTGGGATGGAACAAAAGGCATTTTGGAAAAATTTATGGACTACCTTAACAGTTGTACCCCTTTTTTCACTTTTACGCACACATGGAATGAAAACAGCATTAATTATCTTGACACTACAATTATTAAAACACTTAATGGATTCAAATAAAAAATTTATCGCAAAAATACTTGGTGCAAGAGTTATTTTCACTATACTAGTCAACACCCTCAGGCAGAAAAAAGAAGTTTTATTAAAGGTCAAGCTGTAAGAGTAGCAAGAATGACTTCTGAGTTTAATGACTTGATTAATGAATTTATATTTCTAGGGAAACAAATTTTGGAAAGGGGGTACCCTGCAGAGATGGTAAAGGAAGTATTGGATGAAGTATACAGAGGGTGGGGGACTAAATATAAGGCTTTGTTGGGACAAACTCTTCCTAAGACTATAGAAAGGAAGATGGAAGGAAAAAACTTCTATGGGGCCTGTGTTATGGAATATAATATGTTCTCTGAATCATTTACTAATATAGTTAGAGCCAATTGGAATACTTTCAAAATAAACAAAGAGGTTTATGATGTGGTTGGCTTTAAACCTTTTTTTACCTATAAAACGGGTAAAAATTTTAAAAGACTATTTGAACAGGTTGATAGGGCTACTAACATCTGTAAAGCAGCCACTTCATGTGGCAATTGCAGTTTGTGCCATCTTATTTGTAAAGAAGCATGGATTAGGTTAAACAATGGTTTGAATAGCATTGTTAGATTTCATAAGGGAAATTGCAAAACCAGGATGATTGTATACATGGCCAAGTGTGTAGGATGCCATGCATTCTATATAGGCAAAAACAGAGAGGGCATTTAAAGATAGAATGTATGAGCATCAGTATGGTATAAGAACCAGTAAAGAGTCTAGCGCCCTGTTTAAACATTCTTTGCTTTGCCCCTCCTTTAATGGTTTTAAATTTGGTATTATAGATCTTATTGCAAAAAATCATTTCAAATGTGGGGACATCAAAAATGCTTTGCTCAACAAAGAATTGAAATGGCAGCTTAGACTAAAGTATTTCATTCTACCTGGCTTGAATGAATATGTAACAATTAAACCTGTTTTAACATTTAAAGCAGAAAATATTTGATTTGTTGTAGTTGAAAAATGTTGACATATCCATTGAGTTATTTATTGGATTATATATATATAAGATGTTACGCATATACGTAAACATTTTCATTTTTATTTGTTATATAATTATATGAATATGGAGGGATTGTTGGAACATTCATTACTTTGTTTTAATATTTTTTAGGTATTTTATATGCTTAGTATGTATTGTTTGGATTTAATTTAGTGAACATAGTGATGTGTGATTCATAAATAATTTTTTATAGGTGTGTTTTCTTTAAATACTAATCGGTATGTATTTATAGAATGGTAAATATCTAATGAGTAGCAGATGTGTCTTTTATCTGATGAAGTCTAGTTACTAGACGAAAGCGCTCATTTTTGTATGTGTGTTATTCATATAAAAAGTTTTTTATTATTGTTTCAAAACAGTGGCCTGGATTATTTTATATTTTTGCTACTTTTTGGTCTGCATTTTGTAAACGT